>NC_080096.1:6557500-6857500 GCF_950005125.1 Chionomys nivalis | reverse complement strand
AAGGACACAGTGACTCGGACCATTCATTTCAACAGCATCAATTTATTGACTCTTTACGTTGTGGGAACTTTTGGGTAAAGAGACTGTGGATTACAACAATCTTTCACATCATTACAGCCAATTATTGTGTAGCCATGTCTGAGTTTCATTCCTATGCTGTTACAAACATTCTAACCAAAGCAGCTCGGGGAGGAAGTTTATTGCCTCCTATTTCCAGGTCAGTACATCATTGAAGGAAGTTGGGTCACGAACTCAAGTAGGAGCCTGAAGCAGAAATTATTGAGGAATGCTGCTTGCTTGGCTCAATCATGGCTTAGGCCAAGCAGGCTTTCCTGTACACACAGGACCACCTGGCAGGGAATGGTGCTGCTTAGGGGACTGTGTCCTCCTCTATCTACAGGACAGTCCCCCACAGACAAACCCACAGGCCAATCCAGTCCAGGCAATTCTTCAATCAAGTTGCTCCTTTCAGATGGCTCTAGGCTGTGGCAGTTAACAGTTACAGGTGATCATGAACCTTTACCCCTTTTCTACTTGATATGCAAACACACATTAAACCATGACCTTTGGCCCCAAAGTCTCAAGTTAATATTACAATACAACCATCAGCCAACTTTCACAATTCTCTGTCTTTAAAATCTTCAATACTTTTAAAATTCTAAGTCTCTTTAAAAGTTCAAGTCTTTTTTTGTTTTCTGAGACAGAGTTTTAGTGTATAGCCCTGGCTGTCCTCGAACTCACTCTGTAGAACAGGCTGGCCTCGAACTCACAGAGATCCACCTGCCTCTGCCTCTGCCTCCCCAGTTTTGGGACTAGTCATGTGCTACCACTGCCTGGCTGAACCCTATAGCTTTTTATGTCTTAAAAGGAAACAGGACCTCAGAGAGACCCTCAGACATTGCCACCTTCAGCTGCTAGCTCGAGTATAGTCTTGGATCCCTCTGGACTACAACTCCATGTACTTTACCTGAGCAAACACTTTGTCCCATTGAAGCACAAATTTCACATCAATGGCATTGATCTCTTATTAACTGTGGCTGTTTGCCCCAGCTGACCAGCAACCACAGATTCTTAATAGAAAGCATCACACAGAGAGCCAGGCATGGTGGTGCACACCTTTAATCCCAGTACTCAGAAGGCAGAAGAAGGCAAGCATCTCCTATGCACTCATGGAACCTGACAACACAATGAGGTGGGACTATCCCCAAACCCACCATCTCTACAAATGGAGACGCTGGGGCTTAGAGAGGTTGATTAATCTGCCCAGGACCTGACCACTGGAGAAACACGGCTAATTCTAAAAATAGAAGCTCTTACCCATGACTGCAAGACTTACAATGGTACAAGCTATCTGTTAGCGGACACAGAAAAGAGGCCCGGGACTAGAGATCTACAGTGCTCAACCCCCAGCACTGCATAAATAGGACGGGTAGTGACTTTAGGAGGTGGAAGCAGGAGAATCAGGAGTTCAATGTCATTACATCTCTAGCTCAAGGCCAAGCGGGGCTGCATGAAAACTCTGCCTCAGATATTAATGAAATAATTAAGCTCAACACAAGCATTAGGTGTAGAACATTAGGCTTGGGTTCAATCCCCAACATCACATAAATAAATAATAATGGTGGGCCAAGTGTCCAGAAAACCTTTGGATTGTGGTCCTTCCCACCACTCAGGTTCCATCTGCCCCAGCATGTCCCTACTTGGTTCTCTCAGCTCTCACACTAAGTCCAGGCTGAAGTCCCCTAAACTCCTGCCAAGCCCATGTTTATTTAGCTTCTCTATTAGGATTCCCACTGCAGAAGTGGCTTTCTTTAGTTCTGTCTTCCACAGTGACTTTCCCAACACGTCATTCCTCCTTCCTGATTTCCTCTCAGTCTCCTGCCTCAAGATCATAAACCCAACACAAGACCCCAAAGGCACGGAAGAAAACTTGGCATAGAACTGTCCTGTCAGACTGTCACTGACCAAGAAGAAGCAACACATAGAAGGCAGGACCTTCCCTGCACACCCAAGACTGCACACACTCAAGCCAGCCACAGTGCCTGAAAGGATTATCATCTAAGGAAGTAGCCGGGCGGTTGGTGGCGCACACCTTTAATCCCA
This sequence comes from Chionomys nivalis, assembly GCF_950005125.1. NCBI lineage: Eukaryota > Metazoa > Chordata > Mammalia > Rodentia > Cricetidae > Chionomys > Chionomys nivalis. Next base: position 6,855,397 of record NC_080096.1, on the reverse strand, counting down.
GCACTGGGAGGCAGAGGCAGGAGGATCTCTGTGAATTTGAGACCAGCCTGGTCTACAAGAGCTAGTTCCAGGACAGGCTCCAAAGCTACAGAGAAACCCTGTCTCAAAAAACCAAAAAACCTCTCTCTTCCATCTCCTGGTAGAACTGTCTGGAATAGGCTTTTTTCCTTATCCTGTTTTCTTACAAGGGCAAAACTCCCAGATGCATAGTGGTGACCTCAAGCCGAACAGGCCACTTTCCTGTGTTTACATTAAAAAAATTTCTGAGAATTGTCATTCATATTACTAGAAAATTTTTAAAAATCCAAACCACTTGAGTAACGTTCAAAAGGACTGATTCTCTCCACCCATCACTCCATAGTTCTGGGAACAATACCCAGGATGAAGCATATGGTGACATACCTCCATTCCTGAGCTAGTCAAATGGCACACCCCCCTCTCGCCAGGGCCTCACCATGCAGCCCTGAACGTCCTAGAATTCACTCTGTAGACCAGGGTGGCCTTGAACTCAGAGATCTGCTTGCCTCTGTCTTCTGACTGCTGGGATTAAAGGCATATACCACAATGCCTGACTTTGAATGTGTCTCTTTTCTTCTTTCTTTTCTTTTTTTAATGATAAGGTCTCATATAGCCTGGGCTAGCCCAGAATTCCTGGTCATCTGGCCTGAGCATCCCAAACACTGAATTTAGAGGTGTGGACTATTGCACTCAATTTTAATTGCTGCTGTTTGGCTGAATTTTGTTTAAGACAAAATTTCAGCTGGCAGTGGTGCCTTTAATCCCAGCATTTGGGAGGCAAAGATAGGCAGAGTTCTAAGAATTTGAAGCCAGCCTAGTCTACAAAGTTAGTTCCGGGACAGCCAGGGCTGCCACACGGAGAAACCCTGTCATCCTCTGCATCCCCACCCCCCAAAAGACACATTCTAGGCTGTTCTAGAATTCACTTTGGTGCCTCCAGCCTCTACCCCAGAGTATAGGACCACTCCCAGTTTGCCTGGTGCTGACGACCAAACCCAGGGCATTATGCGGCCGAGTTACAACTGAGTTTTCTCTCCAGCACCACGAATCTCACTGTTGCCCTCTTCCTCTTCTCTCTCCTCTCCCAATGTGAGCTTCTGGCTGAAAAGTTCCCACAACTCAGGCTTCAAGTCTAGTACCACCAGAATGAAGTTTCCTTACACTCTCGGTGCATTTCGCCTAAGAAGCTGACACACATTCTCATATGGAAAATCAAAGACAGCTGCATCAACACAACAGGCACACGCTTGACTCGGAAGCATTTTTGCAAAGCAGGCTGAATAGCTGTCTAGAAAGGCCGTTTCCACATTGCAACAAACAGCAATGACAAACAGCCGAGGCAAAGGGGCTGCAATACACCCCGGAGAGCGCTATGATAATTCAAGTCTGAAGTTCGAACTGACGGAATGAAATACAAATTTTAATACTGTCTTTGAACGAAGTTTACCACAAAACCCAATGCCCTGTAGATCACTATAGTACCTATTCAGGAAGATGGAATCACTCCAAAGCTTTTGCACTCAGTTCCCGAGTAACGTTTAAAGTCCATCCAGCAGATATTTTCCTAGTTCTCAAAGGCTTTGACAAACGGCTGTCAGTAAAGTGGATCTGATCTTTCCCATATTTGGAAAGAATTTAGGAGGGAACGGGGAGTACCTCACAACGCCCGTTTCCCCCCACTGCCTCTCACCCACGTCCCTCTAAGCGCACGGGCGCCTGCTCTCAAGACACCTCTAGAGAGGAAACTCCCAGGACATCCCAAAGTGTGAACTGACCTGCACCAAGGTCACAGGACATTTTACCAACTTTTTGGTTCCGAGGGGGAATGAACGGACAAGAGTTGACTCTGAAGACCTGGCTCCAGGGACCGTTACAAAGGACTTTAAAGGCCCAGCCACTGCGCTTTCCCCTTTGCTTGGCACAATAAGGGGTGCTAGGCTAACGTTCCCAAAGGCGGGTATCCTAGGACCGCGTGCGGGGTGCTTACCAGGCCCCGCAGGCCAAACCGCCCCAGTCCTCCAGCAGACAACCTCGGCCCGGAAGCTAGCGAAGGGAACACCGCGCCGCTCTTTCATTGGTTCCACGCAGCCGGAAGTGTGCGCGCCCAGCGGAAGTGCTCCTCCGGCGTGGTCCGCCCGGCTCGGGCCGTCAGGGGCGGGGCGCTTGGATCCAAACCCTGGGATCCGCTGGCCGGAGGCGGGCCGGGGCAGAAGGAGGTTGTCCAGTTCCCGATCACACGCCGAGCGTTTCGTAGGCGTCGGACCCCACGCCACAGCAGCTGAGCACCGCGCCCCGGCGGGAACCCGGCCTCGGCGGGACCTGCGGATCGGAGCTGCGAGTTCGTCCGCGGGGAGGAGGTTGGCGGCCGAGGGTGCCGCTTTCCCTGATTCCTGTCCCCGGTGGTCCTGGGTCGAGCGCTGCTCATTTCCGACCCTGAGAAGGTGTGCTTTCTGCCCTTGCCTTTCGTGCTTCTGAGTTGGATAGTTTTCCTCAAGGCGTTTCCTGGGCGCTGTGGCCTCATCAGAGGAAACCTCAGAAAAAGCTACAGGAGGCATAGTCCAGGAGTTAAACGCCCTCTGTTGCGTCTTCCTAGGAGTGGAAAGTGTATTTCAGTTACAGGCTACTTATGCTTAAGGGGAAGTTATCTGGACGTCTGTAGGCCAAGTTCATACATGGCAAATAAAACTATTTAATAGTTTCCCTTGGTCTAGCCAACTCCACCCCTCGGAGGTTTGACGTTGGAGCCTCCTTGTAAACCCTATAAACAATTACGCTTTTCTCAAACTGACGACACTCAGAGCTTCCAAAGTTGGCGGTTTGTGCAATCTGAGAAGCCCTATCAGCATGAATGAATGTCCCCTTCCTCTCCAGGTACTGGAGGGCCATTTCTGCAGATTTGAAGAAAATGCACCTCTTATCTTTATTACTAGGTGGTGCCAGTGAGTTAAATCTTCCTGTCATAAGTCTGTAGCGTGTGGTTAAAGCTTTTTAAAAAGCCTCTGTATTCCCTGAAATTTATTCAGAATAACTTTGCTTCTTGAGACTGAGTTGCGGCTTGGGGATGTGGCCTGGCTATAGGGGGCACATCTAGTATGCTGTTTCTTCCCATTTCCCCCAAAAGGAGAGAGACAGATTTTTCTATTAAACAGTAAAAACTTACTGGGCAGGGGATTTTCTTAATGGTAGAGTGCTTACTTAGGCACGAATGAGACCCTGAGTTCAATCTCCTGCAAAAAAAGAAAAAGGCTGGGCCTGTTGGCGTATACCTGTAATCCTAGACATACTATGGTCTCTTCAGTTTTGTTTTTTAGTTTGGTTTGGGTTTTGGTGTGGCACTGGCTGTCCTGAAAATCACTCAGTAGTAGACCAGGCTGGCCTTGAACTCAGAGTTCCATCGCCTCTGCCTCCCGAGTGCTAGGATTAAAGGTATGCGCCACCACTGCCACCGCCCAGCATTTTATATTTTCTTAATTTTGAATTGTACTGATATGTTCAGTCTTCTTAAGTAACCAAATCCAATGTACTCCATGTGGGTTTATCATTCTTATAGTGATTAAAATGGCTTCCAGAGGAAAGACAGAGACAAGCAAATTAAAGCAGAATTTAGAAGAACAGTTGGATAGACTGATGCAGCAATTACAAGATCTGGAGGAATGCAGGTAATAGTATAATTATACGTCATTACTCTGTTTCTGATGGAGAGAGTCCAAGCCCCATGGATGTGACTTTGGTCTCCTCTGTAGTGTTCTACAGCACTCTGCCTGCGGGAAAAGTAAACTTCTCATAAAGCCTGGGATGTGGAAGACTTAAAATATTCCTGGAAATAGCTAAGCTTACGTTGTCTTTAGTATTTAAAACAGCTCTGTCTAGAATGAACTCCTGACTAATTGCTCAAAATACTGTGATTGGGCTGTGGGCGTTCCTCTGTGGATGAGTGGGCGCCTAATATGCCAGAGGCTTGGACTCAATTCCCAGCATCAAAGAAGGGAGGGAAGGGAGAGAGGTTGTACACTCCTATAATCCCAGCACATGTGAGGTGGATGCAGGAGAAGCAGAAGCTCAAGGTCCTTCTTGCCTACATTGTGAGTTTCAGGCCAACCTGACTGTATGAGACCCCATTTCAATAAAGCAGAAGAAAACAAGCTATTAATTGTAGTTTTTTTTTTTTTTTTTTTTTTGGTTTTTCGAGACAGGGTTTCTCTGTGGTTTTGGAGCCTGTCCTGGAACTAGCTCTTGTAGACCAGGCTGGTCTCGAACTCACAGAGATCCGCCTGCCTCTGCCTCCCGAGTGCTGGGATTAAAGGCGTGCGCCACCACCGCCCGGCTTTTAATTGTAGTTTTTAATAGCCTCCCAAGGATGCTGTAAATATGGAAATGAAAGAGACAATGTAGTGCTTGGCCTAGAGTAAGTGCCCCGTAAATGGTAGCTGAGCGTGTAGAGCTCTTGTTACTTGTAGTAAATATTTAATAAGCAGCTTGTTTGGTAAATAAAAATAGCCTTTTACTCAGCTAACAGGTGTGCTGCTCTGCTCACCAGTGGGCACACAAGGTGCTTCCTGCCATTGATGAGACTGATGCTAACAGCAACCATTTACCGTTACTATAGACACCAGGCGTTTCCTTCTTAATGAACACTTAGGAAAAGGCACTATAGTGATTTGAAGTTGTGTAGACAACTGAGGTTTGTCCCTGTTCATGCCTTGCCCGAGGTTATACATCTGGTCTCTTTAGGAGACGGTACTGTGTGCCTAAGCGTGCCTCCTGGGGCAAGGGGAGATAACACACACTCAGCCCCGGGTTCAGCCGCAGTGAAAGACAATGAAGATGTCGGTAGCTCGACTCTGTGGACATGTGCCACTCCAGATGGTACTCCCCTCAGCCTTGCTCTAGATCAAGTACCAAGGTTTTCAGGCTTAGACGTGTTTTCTGCACTCTGATGTAAACTGTGTTTCAGAGAGGAGCTCGACACCGACGAATACGAAGAAACTAAAAGGGAAACTCTGGAGCAGCTGCGTGAATTCAGCGACTCCCTAAAGAAGATTATGTCGGGAAATATGACCTTGGTAGATGAGCTCAGCGGCATGCAGCTGGTAAGAGGAATTGACCGATCGAGTCTTCTGTGCATGGCTTGTTGTTTGCTTCTTTGTGAGTGTATTTCAGATAGAAAATGTACACTTTGAAGGCCAAGGATCGAGCTCTGTGGTACTCTACGTGCCTAGCAAGTACAAAGGCCAAGGATCGAGCTCTGTGGTACTCTACGTGCCTAGCAAGTAAAAAGGCCAAGGACCGAGCTCTGTGGTACTCTACGTGCCTAGCAAGTAAAAAGGCCAAGGACCGAGCTCTGTGGTACTGTACGTGCCTAGCAAGTACAAAGGCCAAGGATCGAGCTCTATGGTACTGTATGTGCCTAGCAAGTACAAGACCCTAGATTATTTCCCAGCATCTCGAAATAAAACATAAATAAGTGAAGGAAAGGAAGAAAGAAAAAGTGCTGTGTTTCCGAGATTGCTTCTGGATTTTGTGTCTACTTGGCTCCACTAATGTGCTCAGAAATTGCAAATTGAAACTGATTTCAAGCACTAAAACCTATTAACTAAGACTCATCAGTCCAGTATCGCAGATGTAATTGTGTAGAATGTTTTGGTTAGTTTTTGTGTTCCTGTGTTTCCAGGCTATTCAGGCGGCTATCAGCCAGGCCTTTAAAACACCGGAAGTCATCAGATTGTTTGCAAAGAAACAACCAGGTCAACTTCGGACAAGGTTAGCAGAGGTAAAGTTTCTTCACGTTGATCCAGTTGCTGTGTGTGTTTGTATTCCGAGCCCGTGACTGTACTGATTGTGGTAGCCTACTGTTTACAATTTGCTCAGTTGGTGTTAGAGCCACAGCCCTCAAGTCTTTGACAGTTTGTACCTTGGACAGTTATAATTCATAATAAATGAATGTTTTAACAGCATGTGGCTATTTAAATCACCCCCGGCCACTTCCCTTGGCCTCCACCTTTAGTCTTTTGTCCTTTATATCTGGGGCCCTAACTCGAGATCCTCTTTGGAATTCAGCGTCAGCATTGTTCCTGGGTATGCACTGTTAATCTTTTTTTTTTTTCTTCAGATTTCTTTCTAATTTGTTTTTGGTTTTTCGAGACAGGGTTTCTCTGTAGCTTTGGAGCCTGTCCTGGAACTAGCTGTGTAGACCAGGCTGGCCTCAATCTCTCGAGTGCTGGGATTCAAGGCGTGCGCCACCACCACCCAGCTTACTTCTGTTGTTTTGAGTGATGTTTGCGGATGTATGTAAGTGCACATGTGCACATGTGTGCAGATGCCCTCAGAGGCCAGAAGCATCAAATGTCCTGGAGTTACAGGAGGTTGTGAGCACCTGAAGTGGATGCTGGGAATTGAACTCAGGACCTTTGGAAGAGCAGGCAATACTCTTAACCTCTGAGCCATCTCTCCAGCCCCCTCCAGTATCTTTTTGTTTGTTTCTTTCTTTTTCTTTGAGACAGGGTTTCTCTGTCTCTGTGCTGCATAGAGGAGCTCTGTAGCCCTGACTGTCCTATAGGCCATGTTGGCCTAGAACTCAGAAATCTGCCTGCCTCTGCCTCCCGAGTGTTGATATTAAAGGTGTGTGCCTCCACAGCCTCTTTCTTTTCTTTCTTTTTTTATTTTATTTTCATTGATAAACTCTTACTTCCAGAAATCTTTCCATGGACTTGAACATAATTACAGACTAATAGGTAATTTCCATCTACAAGTAATTCAGTAGAATAGTAAGAGCATAACTTTAGGGAATGGAGAGATGCCCCACTTGGTAAAGTATGCCAGGTGAGCAGCACACACAGTGGTCCTGGCCTGGGGAGACAGAGACCAGAGGCTCCCTGGGGCTCTTGCCAGTGAGGGACCCTAAAATTGACCTCTAGCGTCACTCAGACATGCTTGTATACACATAGGAGCATATACACACACGGGAGAACATCATAGATTAAGATGAGATTATTGGGGGCTGGAGCAATGACTCAGCAGTTAAGAGCACTGACTGCTCTTCCAGAAGACAAGTATTCAATTCCCAGCACTCACATGGATGTTCACAACCCTCACTAACTCTATACCAAGGTACCCAACACCCTCGTGTAGACTTATACAGACAAAATACCAATGCACATAAAATAAGAACAAGGAAAATTATTATATATATAAATATATATAAAAGATGTGGTGAGTTGGGTCTGAGTTCCTGCTGTCCATCCTGGGTAGGGCAGGCGGCCTTGGGCGAGTTGTTGCAGTCACCCTTGTACCTTGTACCTTCGTTTTCTTTTTTTTTAAAATATTTATTTATTTATTTATTTATTTATTTATTTATTTATTTATTTATTTATTATGTATACAGTATTCTGTTTGCGTGTATGCCTGCTGGCCAGAAGAGGGCACCAGACCTCATTACAGATGGTTGTGAGCCACCATGTGGTTGCTGGGAATTGAACTCATGACCTTTGGAAGAGCAGGCAATGCTCTTAACCGCTGAGCCATCTCTCCAGCCCCTACCTTCGTTTTCTTATCTGTAAGGTGACTATGTCAGTCTCTACTTGTGGTTGTCATGTGGGTTTGATGACACTTAGAAGCTGGCTGCAGTCCTAGCTCCTTGGGAGCCAGAGGGAGAATCATTTGAGGCAGGGCAGGCCTGGGTCACACAAGAGACCCTGTCTTAAGAATAAGAAGGGCTGCCGGGCGGTGGTGGTGCACGCCTTTAATCCCAGCACTTGAGAGGCAGAGGCAGGCAGATCTCTGTGAGTTCGAGACCAGCCTGGTCTACAAGAGCTAGTTCCAGGACAGGCTCCAAAACCACAGAGAAACCCTGTCTCGAAAAACCAAAAAAAAAAAAAAAAAAAAAAAAAAAAAAGAATAAGAAGGGCCAACAAGGTGGTGCTTCTGGTAAAGGTACTTGCCACCGAGCCTGATGACCTGAGTTTGCTTGGGCCCACATGGTGGAGGGGAACTGACTCCTGAAAATTGTCCTCTGAGCTCTGTTCATGCACTGTGAACACAAAGTAAATAAGTAAATGTAATTTAAATAATAAAAATGGGGGAAAGTGTAGGCTAAGCAGGCAGCTCAGTAGCAGAGTACGTGCCCAGCCAGTCAAGGCACTGGATTAAATCTCCAGCAGAGTAAAAATGAAATACATTTTAAGATTTTTTTTCTGGAGAAAGTACTCACACCTGTAATCCCAACACTTGAGAGGCTGCCAGTCTCTCAAATAACCAGGATGACTGGATGGTGAGATAGCTGAGTGGGTAAAGGCACTTGCCCTGCTAACCTGAAGACCTGAGTTCAATCCCTGGAACCCATGTGAATGTAGAATGAGAGAATCACCTCCATGTCCTCTGACCTCTACACATATGCTGTGGTATGCCTGCTCACATGCATACAACACACACAATAACAAAATTTAAAAAGAAAAGGTAAAGAAAAAATTCCTGTCCCCATAAAAATGAAAGTGTTTAGGAAACAGTGAAAGCTGTAAGTCTTGGTAGCGGTCACAGCTAAGCAGTGTTTGTGCTGTGGATTCCAATTCAGAGCCAGCAAGATGGCTTAGTGTGTGGTGGATCCTTGGAGCCCATATCAAGGGAGAAGACGGGGACAGACCCTCAGTTGTCCTCTGAGCTCCACATGTGCACATGGGAAGCACACACCCCTACACACATGCACTCACACTCAGTAATAATAATCTTAAAATGTATTAAAACAGGTCTGATGTGGTAGCTTATGCCGGTGGCCTTAGCATTTAGGAGTCTGAGGCAGGAGGGTTACCCACATGTTTTGAAGTCAGCCTGAACTACAGAGTGAGTCAAAAAGCAAAAATGGAGAGTAAAAACTGTTCTAGGCCAGCAAGATGGCTCAGTAGGTAAGGGTACTTGCCACCAAACCTGACAGCCTGACCTGATTTGATTTCCATCTCCAGACCCACATGGTAGGAGAGAATCACCTGCCACAACTTGTCCTCTGACTTCACACAAAGGCCCAGGCGTGCACACTCACACACAGACACACACACACAAGAACATACATGCATGCACATGCACACACACGCACATACATACACATGCATGCACACACAGATAAACAATGAAGATAATTTTTTTTTTAATTTCAAAAACTTACCTGATGGCACTTATGTCGTAACGTTTCAGATTATTTCTAAAGTTTTTTATATTAACCAAGTACTTTTCTTTTTGTTTTAAGAAGTAGGACTGGCTGGGCGGTGATGGTGCACACTTTTAATCCCAGCACTTGGGAGGCAGAGGCAGACAGATCTCTGTGAGTTCGAGGCCAGCCTGGTCTACAGAGTGAGTTCAGGACAGCCAGGGCTGTTAGAGAAACCCTATCTCGACAAACCACAAGCAAAACAAAAAAACTAAGAAGCAGCACTGAAAAGCTGGGTTTTCTACACAGACTGCCTTTTGCTCATGTGCACACGCCTTGCCTTTGCTTTTTTAGATGGACAGAGATCTGATGGTGGGAAAGCTGGAAAGAGACCTGTACACGCAGCAGAAGGTGGAGATTCTCACCGCTCTCAGGAAGCTTGGAGAAAAGGTCCTGGCACGCAGTGTGATCGGCTGATAGAACATTTGTGTTGTGCTTGTTACAGAACGTGTTGCGATGTGGTCTGGAGATCTAAGAAATTAAGAAAAATAATTTTAGGTTTATTTTAAGTGTGTGAATGTTTTGTCTGCTTGTATGTGTGTACGCTATGTGCATGTGTGCCTGGTGTCTAAGGACGTCAGCAGACAGTAGTGGATCCCCTGGAACTGGAGTTTGGGTTGGTTGTGAGCCTGCATGTGGATGCTGGGAATGCACCAGGCTCCACTGCAGGAGCAGTGAGTGCTTTTAACTGCTGGGCCTGCCCCAGCCCCTAAGCCTTCCTCACTGCAGCCCCAGGACTTGCTCTGACCCTTGCTCTCACCCACTGCACTTTGTCTCACCTGTGCAGCTGACCGACGATGACGAGGCCTTCCTGTCAGCCAATGCAGGTGCTGCGCTCAGCCAGTTTGAGAAAGTCTCCACAGACCTAGGTGAGTGTGTTCCCTCTTCCTTCTCTCTCCCTTCCCCTCCCCTCCCCACCCCTCTGCTCCTCTTGCTTGATTTTACTCCTTTTCTTCTGTCTTTTAGAGTAAACATAGATTTAGTAAGGAAAGTAAAAGAACTCCCAGGAGTAGAAGGGTCTTAAGGGAGAGATACTGTGTGTGTGTATGAGAGAGAGAGAGAGAGAGAGAGAGAGAGAGAGAGAGAGAGAGAGAGAGAAAGGAGGGAGGGAGGGAGGGAAGAAGGGATGGAGGGAAGGGTGATCAAACCCATCACCTTGTGCTCAAGACAACATAATGACCTTTCTTCGAGTTTAAAGTGACAGAATTATTTATATTTAATTTTCTTTATGTGTGTTTGTATGTGCATGTGTTTGTGCATATGAGTGCTGGTGTCCGAAGAGGCCATATGAAAGCCCTGGGTCCCCGGACCTTGAATGAGCAGGTGGTTGTGAACTACCCATGTGGGTACTGGGAACTGAACCGGGATCCTCTGGAAGAGCAGCCAGCACTCCTAACCGTTGAGCTATCTTTCTAGCCCAGAACTATTTTCTTCAGAAGTCCTTTAAATTAGTTATATTTTACAGTTCTAAAAAGAGATTTCTTTTATATGTATGTGTGTGTGGTGTGTATGCACACGGCCATGCAGATACCCACAGAATGGAGCCTTAGATCCTGGGACCTAGAGTTAAAGATGTCTGTGAGCCTTCTGATGTGGGTGCTCGGATCCAGTTCAGCTCCTCAGATAGCACACTAGCCATTCTTCACCACAGATCTGACTTTCTAGCCTTTCCTTTCGTCCCTTTTCTATGCAGGCTCTTACCAGGGACCCTCATCTGGCCTTGAACTCAGCATCTCTCTGCCTTTACCTCCCAAGTGCCAGAACCATGAGCATGTACCACACACTTAGCCCCAGTACTCTAAAAATAAAATAAAATAAAGCAGATGAGTTTTCAAAAAATTACATGCCATGGTGCTGGAAAGGTGGTTCAGAGTACTGGCTGCTCTTCCAGGGGGCCTGGTTGAATGCTCAGCACCCACATGATAACTCACAACCGTCTGTAGCTCTGGTTCCAGGGGCTCTGGTAGCCTCTTCTGGCTATAGGCACCAGGCATGCACATGGTGCACATCCACATGAAATAAATTGTTTGTTTTTGTTTTTCGAGGCAGGGTTTCTCTGTAGTTATACTGTTAAGTCCTGGCTGTCCTGGGACTCCCTCTGTAGACCATGCTGGCCCCAAACTCACAGAGATCCTCCTGCCTTTGCCTCCCTAGTGCTTGGGTTGAAGGCTTGCTCCACCACCGCCCAGCGTCCCCTTACCTTTTCTTGAGATGCTCCTATACTGTGTTGTCTGGGCTTGCCTTCACCTCTCAGCTGAAGTCATCCTCCTGCCTCAGCTGTCATGTAGCTAGGACTATAGGCACACACCAACATTCCCAGCTCTTTTTCCTTTTTTAAAGAATTATTTATTTTAAAAATTTACATGTATGAGTGTTTTGCTTACATGTATATGGTACCTTGGCAGTACATTAGAGTATGTTGGGTTCCCTGCAACAGGAGTTACGGTTGTGAACTGATGTGTACACTGGGAACCAGACCGGGGCCCTCTAGCAAGTGTTCTTAATCCCTGAGCACTAGCTTCTTAGCCCCAGTATCCCCAGCTTTGCAGCTGACTGTGTTCAAATACCTTTCAGCAACATGTAATTATAACTGTAAATGAGGATTTTACATATTTGCCTTCAAACCTAGAACTGGGTTAGGATTCGTCACCAGGAAGCCACTGGCCGGAGTGTATATGGAGGGGTAGGAGATCCAGATGGCAGCCGGCTTTGTTGAGGTTAATGCGTCTGATTTCTGTTCTGTGTCTATGTGGGATGGCCTGCTTCTTACCTGGGACTGTAAATGCCTTGAAATAACCTTTTTATTTTGTGTCTTTTCCTTAGGCTCTGGAGATAAAGTCCTTGCTCTGGCAGGTTTTGAGGTTGAAAAAGCCAAGAAATGACATTGCGGTGGTTTGGCGCCACCAGCCCCATCGTAGCTGCACTTGGTGCTTTCATCCTGAGGACTTGGAGGCATTGAGAAGCAGTAGAGATTCTCACAATGCCCAAGAGCAGGTGACACGGAAACAGTGTGGCTTCTGTTAGGTCCTCGTCCTTCTCTGTATGGGGCTCCCTTCAATGACCCTGGGCTTGTTGACACACAGGACCTGCTGGACTTTTTGTGATGGTTCCATCTATTACGACGCCTTGTGTTTAGTGCTGATAGTGAAAGCTGTGAGCTAGTGACTGTCCGGGTTCTTGCCTGCATGCCTTGAGGTGACTGGTACGGTGATGTCACTAGCCCTCCTGTGTCTGTAGACTTTTAGAAACCTTTTCATTTTCCCACAAGGAAATCGAGATGCAGAAGGAGCATGTGATATGTCTAAAGTCACATTAGGGACAGAGCTATGGCTCTGACTCAGGTGTCTTGACCCCTGGTTTTATTTTTTTATTCTGTACTGTTTCAGTTTTTTGTTTTTGTTTTTTTGTTTTAATAATTAACTTGTATTTGTGCAAGTTGGCGTCTATGAAAATTCCGTGTCCTAACCCAGAGTTGAGTGGACACTGGGGGCTGCCCCCAGCCTGTGAGTGGGCAGCATGAATGGGGCCCATTGTATCTCTGAATTTCTAACAAGCAACAATGGGAGGCCCTGTTGAGAGCCTCCTGAAGTAACTTAACCTCCTGCCTTGTCTCGGTGGGGAAGCCCCAGGCTCTCTGGGTGTGACCTCTTGCCAACTCTGAGGGTGGTAACAGTAAGTTACTGTAAACTGTGCAGTTTGGGAGAAACACAAACGTAGTTTCTCCCTGAGAGCGGTGACTCTGCATGGGCAGCCGCACAGCCATGTCCTTACATGTACCTTCCCAGGAGTCCTTTCTGTGTTTCTCACTGGGTTTTTTTGTTTTTATTTTTGTTTATTTTTTTGCACTTTCTACAGATTAAAAACATTTTTACTGCTTCTTATAAGCTTAACTCCACTAGGTGCTGTGCTACCTGGACAAACTAGGGAACCTCAGCTATGTAGATGCCTTATTTGGAACTTGTAATGTCTTTGGGATTTTTTTGAGAGGGGTAAGTCTCTGGGCCAACCAAATGGCCCAGTAGGTACAGGTGCCTGTTGCCAAGCCTGGTAGCCCAGGTTTAATCTCCAGATCCACCTGGTAAAGGAAGAGAGCTGACTTTTACAAGTTCTTCTGACCTCCACATATGTGCCATGGCCCATATGTGTGCATGCATACACACACATACTCACATACACACTCAATAAGTAAAAGAAAAATTGTAAAAGGTTCTCTCTGGGTTGGAGTCCTAGGCTCAGACTCTTCTCTGGCCTCAGCCTCCCAAGAAGCCGTTTCTGTGTGCCGCTGTGCCTCACCAACAGCTTGTCTCCATTTGCTGTCTACTGATGTCAGTCACTGAAGAGCAGCACATCCAGAAAGGCTGAGCACCCGCTGTGACCTACGGCTTGTGTGTAGGGCACCACCGTTTCATAGCGATGAAGCTCGTGTTAACACGGAGGTCACTGTGTCACGACGTAGACTCAGTAGTAGTACGTCCACAGTGCTGTGCAGTTCCCAGCCTAGTGCCAAGTCATCCTTTTATTTCATCACCCCCCGCAGGAGAACCTTGTAAGCAATCACTCCAAAATGCCTTCCTCCCAGCCTTCCAGCATCCGCTGGTCTGCTCTCCTGTCCCCTGGCCTTATCTCTCTGGATAGTTCACATGAATGGATGTGTGATTATGCACTCTGTGGCTTTGGTATGTATCTGACTTCTTCACTTCATACAATATTTTAGGGCTAACCCACAGTGTAACACACTTCAATACTTCATTTCTTTTTAATGGCTGAATAACACTTCTCTGTATAAATACTGCATTTTGTTTAGCCGTGTGTCTGATGAGCATCTGTGTTCTCGTCACATCCTCAGCTCCTGTAAATGGTGCCACTATGAAATGTCTACACAGGCACTTGTTGAATGCCTAGTTTTTCAGTTCCCTTTGGGTCAGTACCTAGTCACAGAATTGTGATGTTATTTTTAAGCCCTAACAAGATGACCTTATGCCTCATGATCCCCCAGTAAATCCAGGAATCTAAGAGTACTTTTCATCTGAAAGAGGCTCGTGTCAGTCTGGAACCCTTAATCTTGGTGACCCTTAAACATTGTTAAAGAACAGCACCAGACCGGGCGGTGGTGGCGCACGCCTTTAATCCCAGCACTCGGGAGGCAGAGGCAGGTGGATCTCTGGGAGTTCGAGGCCAGCCTGGTCTACAAGAGCTAGTTCCAGGACAGGCTCCAAGGCTACAGAGAAACCCTGTCTCGAAAAACAAAACAAACCCAGTAAAAGTATTAAAAAATACTTGGTAAAACAATGACACTGTGTCTGGCTTAACTAGGGGCATGTGTGTTGAGAGTCTAGGTGTATGGAGGGATGGGAAGGTCTTGGCCACACTGGAGTACCCAGTGCAGCACACAGCTCTGTTCCTCCAGTGGTTCCCTCTCCTCGAGGTGAGGTGAAGAAGGACTTTCTGTTATGTTTCCTCTTAATGATGCAAATGAGCTGATAAAGGGTATGAAAGGGCTTGTGGGAATTCGAGTGTTGACGCTGGAGGTGTCTCAGCAGAACGCCATTGGCAGCAGAACCGGAAAGCAAATTAAAACTAGTTCCTTTATCTCTTCCAGCCCCTGCAACCCTTCTAGCTTGCTGCTTCTGAAAGGCAAAGGAGCGGAATGGGCAGCTCCAAGTTGTTTTTACAAGTTTGTGTCACCTGTCTGCATGCTCAGAGACTCCCTGCCTCCTTCCCTGCGAGCCTCATTCCTACTACTGCTTTTCAGCTAGTTAGTGAAATAAGCGTCCCTTTCTGTCCTGTGAGTACTTAGCGACCAATTAGTCAGATGAGCAGAAAAGCTCCCCTGCTGTGCACTGTGCCAGGGGCATGAAGAAACCAACACGGCTTTGCTGCTGTGACTACTTTTCAAGCTCTTTTATCTCTCAGGAAAGGGCCTCCCTAGATCTGGTCTCCTCCCTGGAGCCTGGAGCTATTTCAATCTAACTACTCATTAAAGGCAATTTAAGATATTACTGAAACCTTTAGATTCTTTACATGAATCACCTCTACTTGAATTTGGTTAAAAATAGCTCACTTTCACAGCTCAAGGGTGTCCGGTCTCCAGCAGCCTCAGCCCCCAACAGAAATATTGATATCCAACAAGACTAGCTGCTTATTAAAAGCCCAAGCTGCCAGACATGGTGTCACATACCTACCTACACTCCCTTAACTCCGAAGTTCAGGCCAGCACAGACTGTATGTAAGACCTCATTGTTAAGTTGGGAGCATAGCCCCCAGCCCCCAGGCCTAAAAGTTGTGTTGGTCTGGACTCCAAATCCCAGCATGCCAGGTCCCGACAGCATATTTAAGATAGCTCCCAAAGGAGAAACGTGTTCTCTTTCTTCCCTATCCCCACCCTCCCACCCCTACTCCCCCACCTCACCCCCATGGTGGTCACCTTAGCGGCCTTCTGGTTCCCCCTCGGGACCACCCGAGAACACAGGAATCCCATTAAACCTGGATATTTGTGATTTGGCTTGATTGGGATTTTTGCATCAGCAGAGAGCTCACATTAGGAAAAATTCCTAACACTCATCTCCAAACAAAGAACAGTCATGAAAAAGGCTAAGATTTTATTTTACAAGCAAACAATTATATCACCACCCAAACCAGGTGTGGTGGCACACATACCTATTAAATCCCAGCTTTTGAAGCTGGGTGGTGGTGGCTTACACCTTTAAAACCAACATTCAGGAGGCAGAGAGGCAGATAGATCTCTGAGTTCAAGCCAGCCTGGTCTACAAAACAAGTTTCAGGATAACTAGGGCAGTTACACAGAGAAACCCTGTTTCAAAAAACAGACAACCTAGCATCTGAGCAACAGGGGCAGGAGAATCAGAAGTGTTTTTTCTTTAGGGGGACTGGGAGGCGGGGGTTGGTCCTTGGTTACACAGAAGGAGCTCAAGGTCATCCTTGGTCATGTACTGAGTTCAAAAGCAACCTCGGATGTATGAGACCAGGTCTTAAATGTGGGTGTGTTAGATGGGATGTGAGCTCGAGCCACGACTGCTTGGGAGGTCAGAAGATAACTTAGGGTTAGGCTCTCTCTGCCCACTGTGTGGATCCTAGTATTGAACTAGATATAAGGCTTGGTGGAGTGTACCTTTAATCACTGAGTTACCTATCTCTCCATGCCCTGTCCCTACTCCCTCCTCTGTCTTAGAAAACAACAAGAGGAACAGGAAGTTCCTTGACTATAGCTGCTTTGAGAAACTGCAGTATTACGTAGAGAATTATTTTTTCACACCTCCTCCCTTGGGTGGAGTATGCTTCCTTGCCTGGTCACTCGTTTGGGCTTGGCCACGAGACAATTGGCCACTGGAATATTTGTGGTTCTGGCTCCTGGAAGGAGCTTCAGGGAGCTTTCACTATTGCTCTTACTTTTCTGCCGTCCATCCTTGGAAGAATATGGCTGACTAGCCCCTGGGCTAAAGAGACGTGGAGACACGTGGAGCAATCCTAGTCCAGACTGCTTCTGAACCCTCTTGATCCAGCCCAACCAGGCAGAGTGACTGGCCAGCCCACAGCCTGAAGCCTGACAATTTTAGCCCTTGAGAAAAAAAAAAAAAAAAAAAAAGTTCATAACGAGCAAATGTCAGGTAGCTGTTGTGCTAGTTACTTTTCTATTGCTGTGTCAAAACATCGTGGCCAAGCAGGGCAGTGGTGGCACACGCCTTTAATTCTAGCACTTGGGAGGCAGAAGCAGGGGAATCTCTGTGAGTTCCAGGCTAGCTTGGTCTATAGAGCTAGTTCCAGGACAGGAAGAGCTGCATAGTAAAAACCCTGTCTTGAAACACAAGCGAGAAAGACTTAAACTTTTATTAGTTTTTATTTGGGGATTTTTTTCCTTTGGTTTGGTTTGCTTTGTGGCAGGGTCTCAGTCAGGCTGCCTGTAAACTTGCTATATAGTGAAGAGGGTGACTTGAATTGTATCCTCCTGCCTCAGCTTCTGTAGTGCTACCATATCCAATTCAAGTGTAACCTTAAATGTCACCTTCCTAAGGATGAAGGATCCTGATAGAGCCTTGACCCTAATACAAGGTCGTCTCTCTAGCAATAGTTGAGCCTCAATCGCTTAGCTACAGTTACAAAGAAATCACTCTTTGTTCTTCTCATTCACATGAGAAGAGTGCCCACCCGGAGGGCTAAGGCAATCTAAGTGATTTGCTGCCTTAACCCCTGCCTCCTAGGGTGCCATGCACCTAGGAAGTACTCAGAGACTGTTCCTCTCGACTGATAGAAACGAGTTTGTATATGGACCCTAGAGAGCTGGCTCAGTGTTTAAAAGTGTATAGCTCTTGCTGAGGACCCAAGTTCAGTTCCTCAGGTGGATCACAAACACAACTAACTCCAGCTCCAGGGGAATCTGAGGCTTCTGGCCTCTGAGTGCCAGCATATACATACCTGTGCACATAATTAACGATAATAAAATATGGGGGCTAGAGAGATCCCTCCCCGGGTAAGAAGGCTGACTGCTCTTTCAGAGGTCCTGAGTTCAGTTCCCAGCAACCACATGGTGGCCCACAACCATCTAATAGGATCTAATGCTGTCTTCTGGCATAGAGGTGTACATGCACAGCATTCATACATAAAGTTAAAGTAAATAAATGAAAAATAATAATAAGCCGGGCAGTGGTGGCACACGCCTTTAATCCCAGCACTCGGGAGGCAGAGGCAGGCGGATCTCTGTGAGTTCGAGGCCAGCCTGGTCTACAAGAGCTAGTTCCAGGACAGGCCCCAAAAGCTACGGAGAAACCCTGTCTCGAAAAATCCAAAAAAAAAAAAAAAAAGAAAAAAGAAAAATAATAATAAAGTCACTCTTTTTTTTTCTTTTTTCTTTTTTTATTATTATTTTTTATTCTTTTTTAATTAAAATTTACACCTGCTCCCCGTTTCCCATTTCCCTCCCCTCCTCCCAAATATTGCCCCCTCCCCCCAGTCCCCTCCCCCTATCCCCACTCCTCTTCTCCTCCCCCCACACCATTCCCCCTCCCTCTCGATACTGAAGAGCAGTCCAAATTCTCTGCCCTGCGGGAAGACGAAGGTCTTCTATCTATGTCCAGGAAGGTGAGCGTCTAAACAGGCTAAGCACCCACAAAGCCAGTTCATGTATTAGGATCGAAACCTAGTGCCAGGTGTCCAGGGAGATGTCCCCAGCTGGTACCTTGGGCAACTAAGGAGAGGGAACCTGAAATGACCCTATCCTATACTGATGAATATCTTGCATATCACCTTAGAACCTTCATCTGGCGATGGATCGAGGTAGAGACAGAGTCTCAATTTGGAGCAACGGTCTGAGCTCTTAAGGTCCAAATGAGGAGCAGAAGGAGGGAGAACATGAACAAGGAAACCAGGACCACAAGGGATGCACCCACCCACTGTGACAGTGGAACTGATTTATTGTGAGCCCACCAAGGCCAGCTGGTCTGGGACTGAATAAGCATGGGTTGAAACTGGACTCTCTGAGCATGGCGGACAATGAAGGCTGATGAGAAGCCAAAAAATAAAGTCACTCTTTAAAGGAGTTTGTGCTTTATTTGAAGTAAAGGCTGCCTGTGGCATTGGCAACATGTGAATCCGTGATTAGAAGGTCACATGGGAACTGAGTATAGAGTGGAATGAATATCAAAAAACAGACTTGGGGCTGCACACCTTTAACCCCAGCACCCAGGAGGAAGAGGCAGGTAGATCTCTCTGTGAGTTCGAGGCCAGCCTGGTCTACAAGAGCTAGTTCCAGGATAGGCTCTAAAGTTACAAAAAGACCCTGTCTCGTAAAACAAAACAAAAAAAAAACAAGAAAATCAAGCAAACAAAAAACAGGCTCAGCAAAAGATACCTGCAAAGGAGACAGTCTTGTTGGCCTCAGAGGCCAGTTAGTTACAGTAATAACGAGAGGTGTCAGAGTGCTACTGAGCTAGAAGTGGACACTACGGTAATACAGTAACAGGAACATCACTGACAGCAAGGAGCCTGGCAGCCTGGGAAGGTTAGACCATGACTGGATTGCCTGTGAGTTTCAGACAACTGACAACAGCCCTAGAATATGAAAATAGCGTCAAGACCGTGCCCCCTCTTTGGTTCTTAACTTTAAAAATGTGTGAAAACTTTTGAAAGCTGCTATTCTAAGTACCACCGGATGTACAGACAGCAAGTAGAGCCTTATAGGATTTGATTGTTGAGTTGAAATTCTCAGCAGAGCATGGTGGTGCGCACCTGGGATCTTGGCTCCAGGAGGTGAGAACAGGAAAATCAGGAGTTCAAGGGCATCTCACAAAGTCAGGAATAGCACAGCTGCTGTAGGAGGATCGTGAGTTCAGGGCTATCTCACGAGCTCAAGGCTCTCGAGGAGCTAGGCGTGCTTACTGCGCAAGCATGAGGACCAGAGTTCAAATTCGTAATGCAAATTCAATTGGTCTTAATAATAAAATCCCAGAGTCAGGTATTAGGGGTGGAAGCTGAGAGATCAGAGAAGCAGAGCTGCCAGCCACTAGACAGACCTTTTTCCTCTATCAGTGCTCAGGCCAAAGGGGCGATCCCATCCTCAGACTGCCTCCTCAGACTGCATCTTCCTCAGACTCACTGCCTCCTCAGACCGCATCCTCAGACTGCATCCTTAGACTCACTGCCTTCTCACACTGCATCCTCACACTGCCTCCTCAGACTGCATCTTCAGGTGACAGCTTCAGACTGTACTGAGCTCCTGTCTCCTCCCGCCTTATATTTCTTTTTCTGTCCTGCCATATCACTGCTGTCTCCACCTCCCTAGTACTGGGATTAAAAGCATGTGATCCCAAGTGCTGGGGCCACCTTTGTGTGAGCTCTATTTCTATTAGACAGACTCAGTCTCACGTAGCCCAGGATGGCCTTAAACTAACAGATCTGTCTGCCCTGTCTCCCAAGTCCTGGGATTAAAAGTGTGTGCCACCATCTCTACCTGGCCTCTAGTGACTTAGCTCTGCACTCTGATCTTCAGGCAAGCTTTATTTGTTAAAACAAAAACAAAATCTCACCACACAAATCCACAGCACCCACACAAAAAGAGGGTGTGCCTACATGAGCCTGTAGCCCCAGTGCTCTGCAGAGCAGATGCCCGAGGATCCCTGAGCTTTGCTAACTGCCAGGCCATGAGAAAAACGTGGTGCTCTAGATTCAGTGAGAGACCCTGCCTCAAGGAAACAGAGTGGAGATTGAGCAGCACACCCAGTGTCCTCCTTTGGCCTGTACGTGGGCACACACGGGTGTGCACCCTACACATAAGTGTGCACACTCCATACATACATACATACAGCACATGCATAGACAAATCTCACCAACATTTCATACCCTTTCTTTGCTATCATAAAAGGAAGCCTGCTGAAGCAATTTTTAAAAATATTTTATTTATTTATTATGTACACAATATTCTGTCTGTGTTTATGCCTGAAGGCTAGAAGAGGGCACCAGATCTCAGTACAGATGGTTGTGAGCCACCATGTGGTTGCTGGGAATTGAACTCAGGACCTTTGGAAGAGAAGGCAATGCTCTTAACCGCTGAGCCATCTCTCCAGCCCCCAGCAATTTTGTTTTTAAATTCTACTTTGTCCACGATGTTTCCAAGCATAACCTAATTTGTCTTTTTTTTTTTTTTTTCTGGCTTTTCGAGACAGGGTTTCTCTGTGGTTTTGGAGCCTGTCCTGGAACTAGCTCTTGTAGATCAGGCTGGTCTCGAATTCACAGAGATCCGTCTGCCTCTGCCTCCCGAGTGCTGGGATTAAAGGCGTGCGTCACCACCGCCTGGCTAATTTGTCATTTTTTAAAGGGAAAAAGCAACAGAAAAAAAAATATTCTTTTGTTAGTATCATGATATATTTCTCTGGGCTCTATAGCTTCTGTTAATTAAAATGATTTAAACAAAAGATCCAATAGTGTAGATTCCATAAAAAAAAAAAATGGCCTGTGTTGGCTCTAATGTTCATTGCTTAAATAATTAATGGTCATTACTACCTGTCATGTAGCACGTGGGAGCAGAGTGAGTAAGCTCAGATCCCCGCATATCTGCTCCGTGCCTGTCCCTTCTGCATACGCGTTTGTGTGAGGCTCTTCATTAGCAGACGTGGGGCATAGAGGTGCACCCTCAGCCGTGATTATTTATCAACTTTTAAAAAGTAGCCTCTGGTTAACCAGCTGGGAGGCAGTCACAACAACGTGTGTCCATGTACTTTACCTAGAATTTGCGTATCTCATTTCATACTTTTAATGTTGCATTCTGAGTGAATTTTATTGGTGCTGTTTCATAGTCACCAGCACTTGTTATTTTTTCACAAGGGGATACCAAATTGCCCCAGAGCCATTTCTTGTTGGAAAAAAATTGTACTGGAACTAGCTCTTACAAACAAGGCTCGCCTGGACCTCATTGAGATTCGCCTGCCTCTGTGTGCTGGGATTAAAGGTATGCACCAACACAGCTAAAAATATGGTTCTTAAAAATGATTTTGGCATTATGTGGTGCCAGGAATCGAACTTTTGACCTTTGGAAGGGCAGACAGCGCTCTTAACTACTGAGCTATCTCTCCAGCTCTTCTTTCTGTAGCCAAAAGAGGGCACAAGACCTCATTGCAGATGGTTGTGAGCCATTATGTGGTTGCCTGGAATTGAATTCACGAGGCTGCAAGGGCAGGAAATGCTCTTAACCACTGAGCCATCTCTCCAACCCCTTTTCCACTCTTTTAACTAAACCGGGTTTACTAGATGTGGTATGTGGATCACATCTGTATTACCCTAACATGTGGAGTACAGGGGTCTCCATGGACCTATTGGCTGTTCGTGTACCTCATAGAGGACGTCTAGGTAAATTTTTTCTCTGGCTTTAAATTGGTTAACCTTTTGCTGGTGTTTGCAGTCCTTTGTATGACTTGGATGTGAGTTCTTCTTCAGGCACATGAACGTGCCAGTATTTTCTTCTTCTAGCCGTCTTGCCTTACTCTCCTTGGGGGTGTCTCTAAAGCATGCTGGCTCATGGTGATTGAGCTGTCAGACTTTAATCTTCTAACACAAAGTTTTGCGTGGTCCAGTCACAACAATGTGTGCCCATGTCCTTTTCCTAGAATTTGCACATCTCATTGCATACTTTTAATGTTGCATTCTGAGTGAATTTTATTGGAGGTGTTGCATAGTCAGCAGCACTTGTCTTTTTCACTTGGGGATAACAAATTGCCCCAGAATCATTTCCTGTTGGAAAAAAATGGCCCCGGCCCCGGCCTCATAGATCTTAGCAGGCAATGCTAGTAACAACTGAGCCATCTCTCCTGCCTTTTCCTTCTGTTGCCAGTAGAAGGCACCAGACCTCATTGCAGATGTTTGTGAGTCATTATGTGGTTGCCAGGAATCGAACTTCTGACCTTTGGGAAGGTCAGGCAATGCTCTTAACCACTGAGCTATCTCTCCAGCTCTTCTTTCTGTAGCCAAAAGAGGGCACAAGACCTCATTCCAGATGGTTGTGAGCCAGTACGTGGTTGCCTGGAATTGAATTCACGAAGTTGCAAGGGCAGGCAATGCTCTTAACCACTGAGGCATCTCTCCAGCCCCTTTTCCCACTTCTTTAACTAAACCAGGTTTACTCGATGTGCTGTGTGGATCACATCTGCCTTCCCCTAACATGTGGAGCACAGGGGTCTCCATGGACCTATTGGCCCTTCTTGTACCTCATAAAGGATCTAGATAATTTTTTTCTCTGGCTTTAAATTGGTTAACCTTTTGCTGGTGTTTGTAGTCCTTTGTATGTCTTGGATGGGAGTTTTTCTTTAGGCACATGAACGTGTCATTATTTTCTTCTTCTACCCATCTTACCTTACTTTCCTTGGTCGTTTATCTGAAGCACGAATACTCATAGTGATGATTCTGTTAGGCTTTAATCTCCTAACACAACGTTTTGCCTGATCCAGTCACAACAACGTGTGTCCCCATGTCCTTTTCCTAGAATTTGCACATCTCATTTCATACTTTTAATGTTGAATTCTGAGTGAATTTTATTGGTGCTGTTTCATAGTCACCAGCACTTGTTTTTTCACGAGGGGATACCAAATTGCCCCAGAACCATTTCTTGTTGGAAAATAATTGTCCTGGAACTAGCTCTTATAAACCAGGCTCGCCTGGCCCTCATTGAGATTCGCCTGCCTCTGAGTGCTGGCATTAAAAGTGTGCACCACCACAGCTAAAAATATTGTTCTTAAAAATGATTTTGCCATTAGTGGTTACCAAGACTTGAACTTCTGACCTTTGGAAGGGCAGACAACGCTCTTAACCACTGAGCTATCTCTCCAGCTCTTCTTCCTGTAGCCAAAAGAGGGCACAAGACCTCATTGCAGATAGCTGTGAGCCATTATGTGGTTGCTTGGAATTGAATTCAGGAGGTTGTAAGAGCAGGCAATGCTCTTAACCACTGAGCCATTTCTCCAGCTGCTTTTTCCACTTCATTAATTAAACCAGGTTTACTCTTGTTTATGTTTTTGTTGCTGTGAAATCACCATGAGCAGGGCAACTTAGAGAAGAGAAAGTCTAGTAGGGGCTGGCTTACTTCCAGAATAGGAAATGTTAAAGGCCAGACCCACTCCTCACCTACTTGCATTAGTCATCTACTTCTACTGCTTCCATTTGATTGATCACACTCCTGAACTCAGCTAGTAGGACAGAGCCCAGCTGTTCTCAACCGCACAGACTGGGAAAAGGTCAGCAACAGACAGACATCCAATTTGGGCTTTAATGTTTTAAAACTAGATTTCATTTCCCACAGAGGTTGTCAGAGTGGGAATTAGGGAGACCCGAGAAGGGTGAAGGGATGAGAGATCACTTTGGCTGACCTCTAGTGGAGTCTACACAACACTGCAGAGAAGGCTGTGATTATTCCTCCAGCTCAGATGCTGCAAGGAGGTAAACTGTTTCTGGCCAGAGTAAATACTCTCACTGGAAACTGAGGAACCCCGCAGAGAGCCTGCAATCAGCAGGAGTGTGCTGCATTCTAATAATATGAAGAATAGAAATTCATCTCTAAATGTGATGTTCTTGAAGGAAAATAAAGAGGCAGAGAATACCCTGTCCTTCACAATTGACCTCCCACTTCTAGGTTTGGGGATACCATGGGAATATTATTTTTTTTTTTTTACTTTTTTTTTTTTTTTTTTGAGACAGGGTTTCTCTGTGGTTTTGGAGCCTGTCCTGGAACTAGCTCTTGTAGACCAGGCTGGTCTCGAACTCACAGAGATCCGCCTGCCTCTGCCTCCCGAGTGCTGGGATTAAAGGCGTGTGCCACCACCGCCCGGCCCATGGGAATATTAGGTGGGGAGATATAACCTAAGGAATGAGATACTTAGACTACACTAGAGATCCCCAGAAGACTAATAATCAAGCATATTGTTGCCTGGACAATTCCTAGTGATTAACTAACTCGATACTCTGAACTTTCTTTCCCTGGCTGTGGTTGGGAGCCTTGCCAAATGAACAAAAATCCAAAGAGTTCAGAGATCCTGAACTTGTAGTTGCCAGGAATCGAACTTCTGACCTTTGGAAGGGTAGCGAATGCTCTTAACCACTGAGCATTCTCTCCAGCTCTTCTTTCTGTAGCCAAAAGAGGGCAAAAGACCTCATTAAAGACTGTTGTGAGCCGTTATGTCGTTGTCTGGAATTGAATTCAGGACGTTGGAGGAGCAGGCAATGCTCTTAAACACTGATCCATCTATCCAGCCCCTTTCTCAACTTCTTTAAACCAGTTTACATGATGTGGTATTCCCCTAACATGTGGAGTACCGGGGTCTCCATGGACCTATTGACCATTTGTGTAACCTCATAGAGGAGGTCTAGATAAATTTTTTCTCTGGCTTTAAATTGGTTAACGTTTTGCTGGTGTTTGTAATCCTTTGTATGTCTTGGATGTGAGTTCTTTTTCAGTTTTGCCTGACCCAGTCACAACAACGTGTGCCCATGTCCTTTTCCTAGAATTTGCACATCTCATTTCATACTTTTAATGTTGCATTCTGAGTGAATTTTATTGGTGCTGTTTCATAGTCACCAGCACTTGTTATTTTTTCACAAGGGGATACCAAATTGCCCCAGAGCCATTTCTTGTTGGAAAAAAATTGTCCTGGAACTAGCTCTTACAAACAAGGCTCGCCTGGACCTCATTGAGATTCACCTGCCTCTGTGTGTTGGGATTAAAGGTATGCACCAACACAGCTAAAAATATGGTTCTTAAAAATGATTTTGGCATTATGTGGTTGCCAGGAATCAAACTTTTGACATTTGGAAGGGCAGACAGTGCTCTTAACCACTGAGCTATCTCTCCATCTCTTCTTTCTGTAGCCAAAAGAGAGCACAAGACCTCATTGCAGATGGTTGTGAGCCATTATGTGGTTGCCTGGAATTGAATTCATGAAGTTGCAAAGGCAGGCAATGCTCTTAACCACTGAGCCAACTCTCCAGCCCCTTTTTCCACTTTTTTAACTAAACCAGGTTTAGTAGATGTGGTATGTGGATCACATCTGCATTACCTTAACATGTGGAGTACTGGGGTCTCCATGGACCTATTGGCCATTCATGTACCTCTCATAGAGGAGATCTAGATAAATTTTTTCTCTGGCGTTAAATTGGTTAACGTTTTGCTGGTGTTTGTAGTCTTTTGTATGTCTTGGATGTGAGTTCTTCTTCAGGCACATGAACATGCCAGTATTTTCTTCTTCTAGCCATCTTGCCTTATTCTCCTTGGTGGTGTCTCTGAAGCACGCTGGCTCATGGTGATGGAGCTGTTAGGCTTTAATCTTCTAACACAAAGTTTTGCCTGATCCAGTACTGCCGACGGGAAGTAACTTCCCGTGGAAATTGTAATGAGGAAACAAGGAGGCTGGGTTTTGGAGAAACAAATTACAAGGTTCGTTTAGGTTGAACAATCTCTGCTGGACAGAATAAAATCTGGCTGTCCTAGTGTGTGAGGTGAGAGGGCAAAGTTAGACCTCAGTTCTATAAATCACAGAGGACTCTAGCAAAAGAAGACTGTGGCACAGGAAGGTGCAGTCTCGAGGAGGCTGACAACTTCTACCATCTTGTGAGGGGGACATGCAGAACAAAGCTACAGATCGTAGCAACAGGCTCTGGGCTTGTTTCTCACACTCTCCTAAACGGTCTATCCCTCACTGTGGCCAGGAAGGAGTTGCTTGTCAGCTGCGGTCCCTTCGGCCTCTAGGGATACTCTGACAGTCCCGCAGCAACTCGGTTAGCTGTGTTCTAGGAGGGAGTCATGGCTGTGTTAGCGCTCACAGAGAGATTTGCCTTTAGGGATTATCTTTTTCTTCAGCCCTTAACTGGACAATAACCAGCGGTCAAACGGTAGTAGATAGACTACATACACAGGCTGAGTGTATGGATCCAAGGTGAGATCTCAGTTGCTCTGTTTTTACAGTAATTAATATGTCTGAAGCTGCGCCTGCAGTCCAATACGGTACATTCTCACAAACATGCAGGTCTACTGAAATACCAGGCTCAGGAATGAGGTGTGATTTCTTTACTCTGACCCCTAACAGGTGTATCAGGGCTTTGTGATGTGGTGGGGAACGTACTTATCAGATGCTGTGGAGACCAACAATGCTCTGGGAGCAGGCTGGCAGCTAGCCAGATGGTCACAGCTGCACCTACCGCACTCAGAATACGAAATATGTATATGCACTCATCTACAAAATGCTTTCATCATTACTTTTAATAATTCCTTATTATCTCCAAAGGAAAATTGGTGGAATTTTTGCCAAGGCACAACTGAGGAGAATGGAACATGACTGCCAGTCTTTGTCCCTTGTGCATTTGGCCTCCAAATATCTGTCCTCTGAAAAGTTAAGAGCCACACCAAATATAAGCAGATCACAGGCATAGGGACCAGAACGAAAGGTACTTGTCTCACGTAAAAAACACAAACCCATGTGTGTGCATGTGTGCGTACATATTCCTTGATGCACATATTAAGGTCAGAGGAGAATTGTTGAGCGTCAGTTTTCAACTTCCAGTTTGTTCAGGGTCTTTTATTCAGCTATGTGTACACCAGACCAGCTGGCTGTGACCTTCCAGGGATTCTCATGTCTCTGCCTCCTTACCAGAGCTCTAGAATTAAACATAAACCAACATGCCTGGCCTTGTATGAGTTCAGGGGATCAGATAATTCTTGCATAGTGATTGCTTTGCCCAGTGAGTCACCTGTCCAGACCTTGTGAGTGTGTGCATGTGTATGTGTTTGCGTGTGTACGTGTGTGTGTAGTTGATTTTCTCTTTCTATGTTTACACGGGTTTAAGATACCAAACGCAGGCAATCAGGCTTGTGAGGCAAGTACTTTTACCCACTGTGTCACATTAGTGGCCCTTTGTTATTATTTCTTTTTTTTTGTTGTTTTTAAGACAGGGTTTCTCTGTGGCTTTGGAGCCTGTCCTGGAACTAGCTCTTGTAGACCAGGCTGGTCTCGAACTCCCAGAGATCCGCCTGCCTCTGCCTCCTGAGTGCTGGGATTAAAGGCGTGCGCCACCACCGCCCGGCAATAAATGTGTAGCCCAGGCTGGCCTCGAACTCGTGATCCTCCTGCCTCTGCCTCCTTCAGCAAATCCTACAGGCGTGCGCCACCACAACCGGCCTTTGTTAGCATTTCTGAGACAGAATCTCACTTCCATAGCCTAGGCTAGCCTTCAGCTCAGTATTCAACTGTGAGGTCTATTCTTGCCTCAGACTCACAGCAATCCTCCTGTTTCAGCTTCCTGAGGTTACAGATGTGAGCTACCATGCGTGGCTTGGTATTATTTGTTAGTTAATAGTTGTTAATTTAGATTTTTTGAAAACTGGTTCATCCCCTCCTTTTGTAATGCTGGGTCCAGCAAATTCAGTGCCTTGTTCATGCTAGGCAAGCATGTCACCACGGAGGTACACCTTCAGCCTATATATTCATTGTTGACATGATGAAAAATACCCGACAAAGCCGGGCGGTGGTGGTGCATGCCTTTAATCCCAGCACTCAGGAGGCAGAGACAGGCGGATCTTTGTGAGTTTGAGGCCAGCCTAGTCTACAAGAGCTAGTTCCAGGCCAGGCTCCGTAGCTACAGAGAAACCCTGTCTCGAAAAACCAAAAAAAAAAAAAAAAAAAAAAAAAAAAAAAAAACCCGACAAAATCAGCTTACAGAAGGGCTTATTTCACTGAACAGTTTGACCGTCTGTTGTGATAGGGAGGCCGTGGGCATGGGAGGCAGCTGCTCAGGTCACAGTCACAGTCAGGAAGCAACAAATGATGCTGGTGCCCAGCTCTCCTTTTTATGAGTCTGGGTCTGCAGCCCATGGGATGGTGCTTTCCACATTTAATCCACCTAGTCCAGATGATACCTTGCAGACATGCCCACAGACTTGTCTCCAGGGTGATCTGAGACCCTGTCACATTGACAATCAATATAAACATCATTGTTGATTATATAAATTGGTTATCTTTATTATCTTATGTTTTTGTTCTGTTTCTGAATCTGTTTTGAGCTGTGTAACTGGTGCCCATCCTGGCACTGAGCTTATGTTCTTCCTGCTTTTGCTTGGCAACTGCCCAACTCTAGATTCTAGTTGCTCTCTTTTCTTCTTCTTCTTCTTCTTCTTCTTCTTCTTCTTCTTCTTCTTCTTCTTCTTCTTCTTCTTCTTCTTCTTCTTCTTCTTCTTCTTCTTCTTCTATTCTATAACCCTGGTTGCCCTTTAACTTGCCAGGAAGACCAAGTTGGCTTTAAACTCACAGAGAAAGATGGTTGTCACCATTATCTTCTCAGCTTTATTTTTGCTGGTGTGTGTGTGTGTGTGTGTCTTTGCACACAGGGGAGGGGGAGCTGGCGTGCCATGCAGCGTGAGTGCACAAGTCAGAGGACCACTCTCCGGGATCTGTTCTCTCCTTCCACCTCTGTGTGAGTTCTAGGGCAGGGGGAGGAAGCGGGACTCAGGTGGTCGAGCTCGCACATGAGCGCCCTTTACCCACTGAGCCATGATGTCTTCCATTCATTACTAATTCTGAAAGTTTAAAGGAAAGACTTCAATTGGTCCACGTTGTGTCGCATGTCTCCCCTACTTCAGGGGGAGGTAAATACTGTAAGGACAGCCTCACAAATGCACCAGAGGGCTCAGGCTAACTTCCCCTGGGAGGGGAGATGGCGTGGGGGCTGTCAGCACTGACAAATGCTCCTGCTTCCTAGGCAGAGGGTGGAGGCAGAGCGAATCTAAAGTCACAGTGCTGCCTAGAAATGCAGATTGCCCAACTCTGAGCCTGTGGGGTAGTTGAGAGACTGACTGTATTGATGAACTTACTGTAATTTTAAACTATAAAAATAATACAGGGGGTTGGAGAGATGGCTCAGTGGTTAGGAGAACTGGTTGCTATTGTAGAGGACCAGAGTTAGGTTCCCAGCACCCACAAGGCAGTTCACACACATTTGTCCTCCAGTTTCAGGAGCTCCAGTGCCCTCTTGTGGACTCTGAGGGCACTGCATGCATGTAGTAATCAGACATACATGCAGGCAAACACATACATAAAACAAAACAAACAAATCTTTAAAAATTACATGTGAAAAATTTGGGAAGAATAAGAAAAGTATCCATTATTTCACACTAGCACATCTTAATCTTCTGCATTCCTTTCCCACCTGCTCCTTAAACATATCTTAAAAAAATATGATCCATCTTGTGTTCACCAGGAATCTTGGAGGGCCCATTGATAAGCTGTATTGGCAAAAGTTTGTTGAAATTTTGCTCCAGGCACAGGATTCTTTGGAGATCTAGTCATGAATAAGACATTTCTGGCCTTGGAGGATTCATAATCTCATAACTACATGTCCCTCAGTCATGACTATAATATAGTCTGTGGAATCAAGAGTAAAGAGTGATGTGGGCATTTCCGAATATAAGAAGAGCATTTTTTTTTTTTTTTTGGTTTTTCGAGACAGGGTTTCTCTGTGGCTTTGGAGTCTGTCTTGGAACTAGCTCTTGTAGACCAGGCTGGTCTCGAACTCACAGAGATCCGCCTGCCTCTGCCTCCCGAGTGCTGGGATTAAAGGCGTGCGCCACCATCGCCCAGCTCAAGAAGAGCATTTTTTAAAATGTTTACTCTGAGAGTTGGGAGCTTGGTCACCGAATCTCCAGTACCCATGTAAAAACTTGTAATCAACTTGCTGAGTAGGCAGAGCCCTGGGGCTTGCCAGTCTAGCCAATCTAGACTTAATTAATTTAAAAAAATTTTAAACAAGTTTGAATGGAAATGCTCTCTATGGGTGGAAAACACTACCTCAGAAGCCATAGGTCTCTAAGCAACAATCCCAGGGTCAGGTATGGGCCTCTCCCTGTTAGCTGCTGGCCAGGGAGCCACAGAGGCTCCGGAACAATGGAGGTCTATTGCATTGGATTGCTCCTGATCACCCACCCATGATACTGAAGACACCAACCACACACTGGAATGTATCACACAGCCAAATCAAGCTGGAATTGAGCCAGCAGCTTTCTCCCTCCTGGACAGCAAAGCGTCATGAGGTGCTGTGCAGGCTGCTGGGTAGAAACACTCAAGAGGCTGGAGTAGTGGCTCAGAGGTTAAGAGCACAAGCTGCTCCTCCTGAGGACCTGAGTTCAATTCCCAGCACCCAGATGGTAGCTCACAACTGTCTGTAACTCCAGTTCTAGGGGATCCAATAGCCTCATAGAGACATACATGCAGGCAAAACTCCAATGCACGTGAAATAAAAATAAACGTCATTAAAAAAAAAATCAAGGAAATCTCATCAAGTGTTCCTCAGCTCCAAATTCTGTGAGAGACACTGACTGACTCAAAACAAAACAAAAACCATACTAGCAGAAGGTAGAAAATAATAGTGGGAGATAGGAGACTTTGACTTTTGACATCCACACATATGTACACACACAAACAATATGTGCACACACACAAACAATATGTGCACGTATAACTGTTTTTTTTTTTTTTTTGGTTTTTTTTCGAAACAGGGTTTCTCTGTGGTTTTGGAGCCTGTCCTGGAACTAGCTCTTATAGACCAGGCTGGTCTCGAACTCACAGAGATCCGCCTGCCTCTGCCTCCCGAGTGCTGGGATTAAAGGCGTGCGCCACCACCGCCCGGCTACGTAAAACTGTTGTATAGCAGTTTCCTCCAAGATTATAACCTGTCTTTGTAGAGAGCTCCTTAAGATACAGGATGTTAAACTGGGGCAGTACTGGGTATATCCTTTTAATCCCAACACTCAGGAGACTGAGACAGGTGGATCTCTGTGAGTTCAAGGCCAGCCTGGTCTACAGAGTAAATTTCAGGACAGCTAGGGCTACATAAAGAAACCCTGTCTCAAACAAAACCAAAACCAACCAAACAAACCAAACAAAAAAAGACACAGACCAGGTGGTGGTGGCTCACACCTTTAATCCCAGCACTTGGGAGGCAGAGGCAAGCAGATCTCTGTGAGTTTATTCTATGGAGCTAGTTCCAGGACAGCTAAGGCTACACAGAGAAAACCTGTCTCGAAAAAACAAAACAAAACAAGACACAGGATGTTAAAGTGGAGTTGAAGCACCTGTATGTTCCAAGGGAAGGTGAAATATTCCATCCCTCAGCTGACCACATTAAGCCCAGGAGGTAAATAATTCAGTGGCTTCAGGAAGTTCCTGAAATTGATCAGATTCACTAGGCTCCTCTCTTCCCAAGCATATATAGGCAGTAAGGCTTGCGGAGCTGCCTAGAAGGGGCATGGGCTGCTGAGCTGCAGGGAAAGACTGTTCTCCAGCCTGTTGAGCTGCCTGCAGATTGTGCAATGTGTCCCAGGTTTCCAGCTTTTGTGAGCTGATACTCACAGGATGATGTGGGTGTGGGTGATACAGCTGCCTTCGAGTCATTTCTGTGCCTGTAACTTCACCCATGCTCCTGGAAGTAACACCAATAAGATTCATTCGGTTTTACCAAGTTGGATTTGGGTAGATGGTTGGCCTGTGGTTAGCCCCCTGTCTGAGAGGAGGAGGTGCTTACTCAAGTATCCTTAAGAATAGTGCCATACAACAACAATACATAAAAGTTTATTATATTTTAATTTTTGTCTTTCTTAACTTTATTTTTAAATAGGAAATGCTTCATAAGTTTGTATGTCTTCTTTGGGCCGGGGTCATGTTAATTCCTATATCATTTCAATTTTAGTATACAACTTTTAATTAATAATTTATGCAGGTGTATACCTGTTTTATGTGCACCATGCGTAGTGCCCATGAACACTAGAAGAGGGTGTTGAATCCCCTAGAACTCGAATTCCAGTCATAGGTGGGCTACCTTATGTGGGTGTTTGACACCAAACCCAAATCCTCTGCAAGATCAGTTAGTGCTCTTAACCACCAATTTTTCCACAGCTAATTTTTATTTTTTCAATTATATGTATATGTGATATATTATATGTATATCAGAGTGTGGTTTTGTACATGTGAATGCAGTGCTCACAGAGGCAAGAAGGGGGCATTGGATCACCTGGAGCTGGAGTTAAGGTGGTTTGTGAGCCATTTGACATAGACACTAGGAATCACACTTGGGTCTTCTGCAAGAGTAATATGTACTCTTAATCATTGAGTCATCTCTCCAGCCCCTCCCAAGGGGAAGGGGGAAATGTACAGAAGAGGGCGGAATAAAGAACAGAAGACACTGGAAGGTGGAGAAGCCGTTAAGGAGAGGCTCTGAACTGACAGCACCCTTTGTAAACGGTGGATCAAAACATTTTAAACCAGGGGCTGAAGAGATAGATGGCTCAGCTGTTAAGAGCACTTGCAGCTTTTGTAGAGGACCAGAGTTCAGTGTCCAGACTCACATGGTTGCTCACAACCATCTGTAACTCCAGTGTCAGGTCAGATATACACACATTACACAAACATGCATGTGAATACACACATAAATCTTTCAAAAAATAAATACTGGAAATGAGACCACACTTAAACATTCTCGTCCCTTTAAAAGGATGTCGGATACCAAAAGCAATTCGTGTTTTGCTTAAAATGTGCTATTACCCTTTTTGACCCTTTCCAGATACAGCAACATTTTTTATCACAGGCCCTGGGCACTACGGGCGACACAGATCCCAGGCTAGGCCACAAATCCAAGAGCGGACCTAAGAGTTTCAAGGCACCACGCCCCTAAATAGTCTGCAACCTCTTCCATTTCAGATTCTTTCGGGGTTCTGGGTCAACTAGCCTCAGCGAAGAGTCTACCCTATGTGACCCCTCGGTGCCCAAAACGCCTGCTCCTCCCCTCGGTTCTCCTTACGGAGTCATCTGCTACCCGCCCACCGGGAGACCCCGCCTCCGAGCAGAGATGCCCAATGAACTGTCTTCCTCGCAGTGAGGCTCCGGACTCCGCCCTCCAGCCAGCCCCGCAGGCAGCGCTAACCAATACCAGGCTCTCTCCCGCCCTCGGGCTCCACCCCTCCAGGCCCCGCCCCCTCGGGTACCGCCCTATAGGGCGTGGCTTTGCCGCGCCTTTGCCGAGCGCGCGGAGCCCAATGCCGCCCCCTCCGCCGGTCCCTCCTCCGGCGGCCTGGCGCCTCCCTCCTTCCCCTCCGCGGTGACTCACGGAGAGGCGGAGGCTGAGGCGGCCGCTCCTGCTGCTGTTGCTGCTGCCGCCGCCGCGGCTGCTGCTCCGGCTGAGCGCGCCCCGGAACAGGCCGCCGCGCTCCGGACCCGCAGCCCCCGGCGCCGCGCGCTCGGGCGGCCCAGGTAAGCGCGAGGCCGAGCCGCGACCGCAGCACGGGGTCGGCGCGGCGCCGGGGCACGGGGGAGCCGCCGGCCCTTTGTCTCCCGGGGAGGGGCCACGGAAGGCACCTTCGACCCCGCCGGGACCCACCGGGCCGGCCCCGCTGGCGCGACGCCCTGGGCCTGGACCCACTGTCCCCACCACGGCCGGCGGTGCTACCTCCCGCCTCAGACCCCCCTGCTACCTTCTTCCCTTTCCCTTGGGGTTCTCCCCCTCCACAGGTGTCCCAGTTGCTCACCCTCTGGGCCCGTGTTCTTGACATCGCCTGTCCACCCTCCTGGTCCCATTGCCCTGTCTCCTCTTTACCTCGCGTACACCCCTCTCCTAGCATCCTGACTCTCCTTGTTTCCCCTACTAAATGCTGCCAAGGTCTCTCCGGCTGCCCAGCCTCCCTTCCTCCCTCTGTAGTTTGAATGCACTGTCCGCTCCCCCAGTGTGGTTTTAGAAGGTATATGTGAGAGACACATGGCTCATGTTCACAGGGTACTTGTGAACATGAACCTGCAGGTTTAACCACTTGGACCTCCAGTCTGCCCTTAACCCCTCCTTTTTGTCACCCCATTAACGATGCACTTCCCTTTCTCATGAGCCTGGAGCTCTGCCTCTTGAGGCCCTGCAGCCCTTGCTTGCTCCTGTGTATGGAACTTGTCTGAGCAGTATCTCTGTCGGGTTAGCTTATGGGAAGGCCCAGGGGTATTGTGCTGGGCACAAATCAACAGTTTTATAAATAATGAGACGTGTGGCTTGCAGCACTTCCTATCTGAGGATCTAACTATGCCCCTATCTGTTAATTACTTTGTCTCCTGTCGCAGATCTCAAGGAAGTGTGCCTAGATAACTGCTGGGTAAACTGAGGCACAGATATGGTATGGGAGCTGGAGGCAAGTCAGTTTTTCTTGAGATTTACTTCTCAAGTGCGTTGGCTTCTGGTTCCCTGCTGCAGCCACTGGGCTCTTGTTCCTGGCTGGGACCCTGTGATAACTGATCTCTTCTGCCATTAAAGTGTTTGGAGATGCCAGAACTTTCTTGGATTCAAAGCAGGACTTTGAATCACAAATAAAGGTGCCAACTGTTAAGTGCCAGTGTGTCATTCATGGCTTCCTGGTAGAGTCAGTGTGGTCCATGTGGACAGAAGTCATTGCTGTGAGATGGAAATTCATTCACGAACTCCATGCTCTGAGACTTACACAATCCTTGTCTTCTGGGAGATGACATTCCAAGAAGGAAAGAGGACAGATAATAAAGAGTAAATAAATATGTGGCTAAAAGTTATTTCAGTGTTAAGTGCTGCGAAGGGGCCAGAGCACTAAGAATCGATGACAGCCTGGATGTGGTGGTGCAGCATTTGGGAGGTGGCAGCAAGGAGATCAGGAGCTCAAGGTCAGCCTGGGCTTCACGAGACCCTCGCAGAGAGAGGGAGGGTATTGGGAGAGAAAGGAAGAACCTGTAGGTTAAAAGAATACATTTTGTAGGTTATAGTATATTATCCAAAGAGTTAGAAGCCATTAGAGTCTGTTAAACAGAAAGGTATTAAGATATGATCTAAGTTTTAAAGGATTGCTCTGGTCTCCATAAAGAGACAGAATTATGGGGTGTGGAGGTGGAGGAAAAGGCACTAGTTGATTGTTGAAATTGCCCAGCTAGAGATGTTGGTGATTTTGCATCTGGGTGATGGTAGGTAGAAGGATGGAACTAGAGCCAGCCCT
Organism: Chionomys nivalis; assembly: GCF_950005125.1. Taxonomy (NCBI): domain Eukaryota; kingdom Metazoa; phylum Chordata; class Mammalia; order Rodentia; family Cricetidae; genus Chionomys; species Chionomys nivalis. The sequence goes on along the minus strand of NC_080096.1, from coordinate 6,819,671 downwards.
GTTTGTTCCCTCCACCCCCTCCACACACACACACACACACACACACACACACACACTACTGGGTGCAGGGAGCTGGGGAGCAAACTCTGAAAAACAGAACTACAAGTTCCATGTAGTGTAGAGAACGTCTCCCGATCTGACTTGACTCAAGTTGAGCTCAGCAGATCTCGTTGAGGCTCCGCTGTGGGTCAGGCACTGTGGTAGACACACTCAGGTATGATGTAGCTCCTGTCTTTTGCAGTCTGGTGGACTCATGACTTAGCTCAGAGAGAAGTCACCATAGTACAGCAGTGTGCTCGTGGGATAGGCTACCCCTGTGATGGAAGAGTGCTTGTGGGCTTATAAATTAGAGGTGGAGGAGAGAGAATGCATTGGGCTTTGTTCCGGTATCCAGCTGCAGTGTTTAAATGGAGGCATTAGTGCCCTGCCTCTGTTGTGAAGTGCTGGACAAAGACACTGAAGGGGCTAAGAATGCAGCTCAGTTAGAGGAAATGTGTGAGGCTCTGGGTTTGGTGCCCAGTACTCCCAGATTAAGAAATTTGTCTCTGAGCTGTCTGAGGCCAGGGTCTCCACTGGAATTGTCTTTCAGTGTTTGAGGTCAGTGACCTTTAATCCCAGCCCTTGAGAGGCAAAGACAAGCAAATTTCTGTGAGTTTATAAGGCCAGCCTGTTGTACAGAGTGAGTTCCAGGACAGCCAGGAGCTATCGAGAGACTCCGAAGTTACAAAAAACAAAATCAAAAGATTAAAATTTTAAAAAAGGTGAGGGGAGAAAGAAAAGGAAAAGTAGTAAGTTAGATATTTCATTACAACGAGGGAACACCTGAGTGTCATGAACTTGAGCTATTTAACAGAATTAAACTTGCTCTATGATGCTGTAATTCTATATGTCACAGAGGCCTTTGGAGGGGACACGTGTGGGCAGTGGGGACCTAGGGGCTGGACTCCTTGGAAATCCCGTAGCAGGTTGTGCCTTTCCTTTGGTGCCTGTCATGTCGTCTGTTTCAGCTTCGTGTATACATATGTGTGTCTCGGAGCTGTCTGAGGCCACGGTCTCCGCTGGACTCATCTGTGTCTTTCACAGTGTTCGAGGTCGGTGACCTGCACAGAGTGTAAAGGTTGACGGGCAGCGGTGTTGCCCATGCCTGTGTCTTTTCTCATCAGACTGTGCTTTCTCAGAGCGATCTGGGGAATCCCAGCAGGCTGTCATTGACTGTGCTCACTGGAGAGAGTAGCTCTTCCTAGATAGGGCTATTCTCTGTCCAGCCCTGCCCCCAGAGAACAGCTGCCGAGGGTGCTGACCACAGAGTTATTTAACACCCCACAAATATGAGATGTAGCTCTTAATTAGAGCGCGAACTTTATACCAAGACTCTGGGCTTGGATCTCGGTTCTGCCGTCTTTGACTCTCCAAGCTTCAGAACATTATTAACCTCTCCATGTCTGAGCTTGCCCCGTCTGTAAAGTAGTGCTTTTTCCCTTGTGGAGTTGTTGAAAGGGTTAAATTAGCGAGACCTATTCAGTGCCCAGGATGGCACCTTGTATTTAGTGTTCGCTTCATTGAAATGCTAGCTATTGTTTCACTTTTTAAAGGATTGGGGCTGGGGAAATGGCACAGATGGTAAAGTGTTTGCCATACAAGAATAAAGACTGCAGTTTGGATCCCCAGAACCCACACCAATGCTGGGTGGGTGTGGTGGCCTGCTGTAACTCCCCAGAGTAAGCCTGCTAGCCAGACTAGCCACAGGAGGCTTTGGCCTTGTTTGAGAGACCCTGCCCCAGTGAATGCGCAATCAAAAATAATCCCAGGCATTAACTTTGGGTTACCTCATGCATATGCATACGCACATAAACCTCCACACATGGAAAACATGCATGTACATGCACACCACATACATGAAACTGGAAAGAGAAAGTTAATTAGTTTGGTGTGGGGCGTGTGTGCGTGCACGTACAACACTCAGGAGTTGGTTCTCCCTCTTTTCTGTGGGGTCTGGGGTTGAATTCAGGTCACCAGGCTTCAGGCAAGTGCTTTCACGTGCCGAGCCTCCATCAGCCCTGTTATTCCAGTTTTCTTTCATCGATTTCTTACTTCCTGCGAGAATTTAAGCTCTTCGAGAGCAGAGTTTGTCTTTGCTTATTATTTATGGTTCAATTCAGCAGACGCTCGGTAAATCATTGTTTAGTTGAAGCTGGGCATGATGGCATACACCTTTAATCCCAACACACAGGAGGAAGAGGCAGGAGGATCTTTGTGAGTTTGTGTCTGAGGCCAACTAGGGAGGACCACATAGTTGAGACCGTCTTTCAAAAAAGAAAAGAAGATAAAATAACTGACACCAGACACTACTGTGTTGCAGATGTAGCCAAGATTCATGGTCTAATGAAGTTAGTTTTAAGATCTAGTCATTTCTTTAGTTTTGTTGGAAGCTAGACTTCAGGCCTCCGATGTGCAAGGCGGGGGCTCTCTACTCAACTGCTGCCCAGCCCCACTTGGTGCTTCCTTTACCAATCCTGTTCCTAGTCGGTCAGCTTCGTAGCTCAGTGGTGGCGCACACACTTAGTATGCCTGAAGCCCGCCGTTCTATGTTTAGCAATGAAGAATAAAACAAAAAATAAATAATAAGTGAGCAAAAGACTGTGGGGTGTTGAGCTGGGGCATGATGTCATACCAGGGAGATCAGGAACTCAAGGCTGTCCGCAGCTTTATGTATGAGACTTTGTCCCAAACAAAGAACGTGGGATGTTGAGGGAATAAACCTGGTTATAGCCGACACAAATGAGTGTGAGGGTCTAGCTAGTTCTGAGGGGTGACTTTTGAGTGATGATCTGGTAAGCCAAAGGGACAGCTTTGTAGGCAGCAAAGTAATGGGGGGCTGGAGTGTGGTGAGCAGAGTCAGGGCTGGATGGTGGCTGTGGTAGGAATTTGGGTTTCTCATGGATTCTGTACAGTAAGGACTTGCTGCATGGGACCTTTTCCTGGAGCTCTCAGATGTCTGAATGCATCCTTGGAGAAGAAGCAGGATGCTAGCAAGAACAGTTGGGGTAGGAACCTCTTGTTCTGGCCAACAGAGTCTGATTGAATAACCCTCAGGTAATCTAGGAGTCACAGGCTAGGCTGACCAAGACCTAGAGACTCAACTGAGCTTTCTTTCCTCCTGGAATCTTTAAATCGGCAAGCATTGCCTAGTGCTAAGGCACTGGGTAAGCATGGGCAGCCCTTAGCTCCTTGCCCTCCAGCAGGGGATATTTCATGGGCTCTGGTTTAAGCTATGTAAATTAGTTCTCCCTCCCCCTTTTCTCTGCCCATGTTCCTCCTCCTCTTTTTTTTTTTTTTTTTTTTTTTTTTTTTTTTTTTTTTTGGTTTTTTGAGACAGGGTTTCTCTGTGATTTTGGAGCCTGTCCTGGAACTAGCTCTTGTAGACCAGGCTGGTCTCGAACTCACAGAGATCCGCCTGCCTCTGCCTCCCGAGTGCTGGGCCTCCTCCTCTTTATTATTATTATTATTATTATTTTGCAGTGCTTAAGTCTAATACAGGGTGTTGCACATGTTAAGCAAGTGTTCTCACAGCCCCGAGCTTCTGATATATCATGATTGAATAGGTAGCTTTCCTGTCTCCTCTTTGCTTCTACACTCATGCCAAGTATCAGCAGGCCTGCTGCGGAGTCAGGCACGCTGTCGCCTGTGAGCGCCTGCTGTCTGATCACCTGATGAGAACACAGTGATGTCTAGAAAGCACTGGTCTTCTTTGCCGTGAATGGAGCAGAATTGGAAACTTATTGCAGTCAGAGAGAAGCAGGCAGAGGCACAGCTCACTGGGAACTGAGCTGGCATCTGGCCTGATCCAGCGGCCAGCTCCCAACCTCCCTCAGGCATGCCATTGTCCATTATGAGCGTGATGCTGCATGCCTGCCAACCTTGAGAGGCCAAAGGCGTTAGCAGGGATCAAACTAGTCTCCTGTTGTGTAAGTCACACTCGGGGTCCTGAGGCATTTCATTGACAGAGTCTGAAGCAGCGATTAGTCACACATTGTCTGTGTAGGTGCAGCCTCTAGCTCGTGTAGCAGGGCTTCTTATGAGAGTAAGAATGACGTGTGCTTATTTAGAAGACGAGGAAGTAAGCGGCAGTGACGTTTGTGTCCATTGTCTCATTTGAGCTTCACTATGGTTTTGGAAATGCGTGGTTATTACAACTTATATAACCGGAAGTGGAGGTCTGGAAAGGTTAGCAAGCTTGTTTGTGGTTCAGCTCATCCTAGACAGAGAGCTGGCTCTCTGGCTGTGGCCCTTTTCTCTTGAGGGGGCTAATTAACCTTTCTTTACTCACTTTCCCTGATGGTAAATGGGAATAATAATACTTAGGCTTGAACTTGGTTTATGAGAGAGGGCTGGGCACCAGCTGTGGACTTGCTCAGCTATTAAAGGCCTGTTATGCTCTGGTCCTCCACAAAGCCTTCCTGTGCTTGGAATAACTGCACTAAAACATTGTTCTCCTCCTTTGGAAGTTTCTGAAGGACTGAGGATCACCAATGAGTCTGTTTTTTATAGTTGTGTTCTGTGTAAACTTCTGTAAGAAGTGTGTAAACCGTGCATCATACATGATGGTCATTTGTCATACCCTGATGCCATGTGTGGAGTGGAAAAAGCTGATCCCTAATCTTGTTCTGATGCCATTTGTCATTCAAGCCAAGACCGGAGATGGAGAAGTGTTGTCTTCTACTTGTCCATCTTTCTTCTAATGAGCTGTTACTTTAGTTAATGCATAGTTGGGGACTAGGAACGTAGGTCAGCCAATACAGTGCTTACCTGGCTCGTAGGTGCTGGGACTACTATGGTAGATAGCACAAGTATTACCAAAAGGCTGTCTACTGGAGTTATGTGATCAAAAACATAAGGGTGTTTTGAATTCTCCGAAACAGACCAGGGGTAGAGTTCTCAGATGTGCACAGCAGACCCGGTGCCACATGGGAAGAAGAACAAGAGGAAGAGTTAACAGCCCAGCGCCTTTGTGTCTGGTGACAGATGTGACATTTAGTATCTAATGATAGCCACAAGAACACCTTGGAGGCCAGGGTTAGCCAGACCTTGCTTCCATGGTGGGCATGCTGGTGCATTCCTGTGATCCGAGCACTTAGGAGGCTGAGGCAGAAGGAAGAAGAGGGTAAGGGCAGTCTTGGCTACATAGCTAGTAAGAGACCAGCCTGAGCTGCTGTCAGGTGCTTCCGGGAAGGAAGGGAGTTGCTTCCCCTTACAGGGTACTTTGGTGGTTGGAGGCAGAGGCAGACAGATCTCTGTGAGTTTGAGGCTAGTCTAGTCTATGAAGAGAGTTCTAGGACAGCCAGGTCTGTTCCATAGGGAAATCCTATCTCAAAGAGAAGAAGGGGGTGATGGCCTGGAACTCACTGTGTAGAGCAATCTGAACTTACAAGAGATCCACCTGCCTTTGCCTTTCTGTGTGAGACTGTCGTGTGTATCACCACGCTGTGTGAGACTGTCACGTGTATCGCCACGCTGTGTGAGACTGTCGCATGTATCGCCACGCTGTGTGAGACTGTCGTGTGTATCGCCACGCCACCTGTTATGTTTCAGTAGCCGTTGCCTTTCCTTGATTCTGCAGGATTCTCTTCCTATCAGTCAGGTTCCTCTGCTGCCAACTTCAGACAAGGGCGCATGGTGGTGGGTGAGTTGTGGGGGCCTCTGCTGTGCCCACGGAGTTCATCATGGAGTTTGTGCATGCAGAAACCCTGTTATTGCCCCTGTTTCAGGTCAAATGCGCAGAATGGGGTGGGGGCAAGACTCTTCTTCCCCAAATCTGGCCCAGCACCAGGCCTGCCCATCTCCTCAGAGGTCAAGGTAAGGGAGATCCAGCAGGTTATATGAAAGCACACAGTGTTCCTTCCCCCTCCAGTTTGGTCAGGTGGAGGGAGCAAAGGGCTGGAGAGGTAACTTCCCACATTTGGAGGGAGAGAGGAAGGTAGAAGGCCATTGTGCAGTCTTCCTGGGCTAATGGACTGCCCCGCCCCCAGACTTTGGGGCAGAATCTGTCTGATTAGAAGGTGGGCCCAGCAAGGACACCAGGTCACTCAGTGCCCCTGTACTTCTTCAAGTGAGGTGAGAGCCTGTGGTGATGCTGTGGCAGTCAGAAGAATGTGACCCACTTCTGCTGCCTCTTCTGTGTAGGGAGCTGGGCCGTAGGCTTTGAGACAGGCTCCAATTAAGCCTTTCTCGGGCCAGCGAGTCACCTAAGTGTCTAACCACATGTTTCCTGCTGCTGGATCCTGTGGTCCTTGTCCCTAAACTGAGCAAGCAAATGAGCTTACCGCCTGTTATTCTGCAACCTTGGACTCCACCAGTGGGGTTTCCTGTGGAGATCAGGGTCCTTCATGGATCAAACACCTCTCACTGTGTGGTCCCACCCCTGTTCTTCCTGCTAAATCATGAGGCCAATCATGAACCAGTTTCCAAGGAGATGGTTAGCCCTGCCCATACCTAAGTCTCAGCATGCTGCCCTAGGCAGCCCAGCTTCCCAGAGACCCATCCCAGCCATCTCCCTGTCTCTGCCCCATTGAGGACTGGGAAATAAGACCCACTTCTAGTTTCTATCAGATGGCAAGTATTTAATGCCCTTTTGATTGTTATGTGTCTTGTGTGTTAAGTGGGGGCTGCTGATATAAACACACAAAGGTATGAATACTGCTAGTATAAAACCTGGTAAATCTGTCCTCTGATTGGTGCCCTTTTCTTTTCTTTCTTTTTTTTTTTTTTTTTTTTTTTTTTTTTTTTTTTTTTTATTTTTGAGACAGAGTTTCTCCATAGCTTTTTGGTTCCTGTCCTGGAACTAGCTCTTGTAGACCAGGCTGGCCTCGAACTCACAGAGATCCGCCTGCCTCTGCCTCCCGAGTGCTGGGATTAAAGGCGTGTGCCACCACCGCCCGGCTGGTGCCATTTTCTTTATGAAGGCCACAAAAGGAGGGAACTGCAAAGGTCAGTCATGGGTAGGTTGTGTGAATCCTTCCCTAACTATGCTTCTCTTGGTTTCTAGACTGAGGAAGAGGGGGCCCTCATCCTGTCTGTCAGTGTTGATGACAGTGCTTGCAGGCTTAGGAACTTGGCCTTCCCCTGGCCAGTCACTGGGACTGGCAGAAGATGGGGTGCAGGTGGTTTTCAGAAGGGTATGGTGGGGCTTTCAGGCAAACAGTTGGCTGTGAGGCATTCCTCCATCCCTCCTCCCCATTTCCACTTCTTTCTCAGCTTAGCCTGCTGCAGCTTGAGACAGAACTCACTGGGGTGCAGACAGCTAATGCTGAGCTGGGATTACCTCCTCCTGGGGAGATGCTGCGACTGCCACCTGATAGGCCTCAGGCTGTCCATTCTCGTTGCACTTTGGGTAGTGACCAGTTACACTCACTCCTTGATCTCTGCAAAGCAAGGACTTCTGAGGCCTCTCAGTACTATGGATGCTATCAGACACTGTCTGGGACCTGCAGGCCCACTCAGATGCAGTGTGCTCATTTATCTTGATCGTTGGACCCTGGGTCGTTCCTCTTTTTTTTTTTTTTGAGACAAGGTTTCTCTGTGGCTTTGGAGCCTGTCCTGGAACTAGCTCTTGTAGACCAGGCTGGCCTCGAACTCACAGAGATCCGCCTGCCTCTGCCTCCCAAGTGCTGGGAAAAGATCTATTTTTTTAATTCTGTGTGTATGAGTGTTTTCCCCCGTGTATGCATGTATACCATGTGTGGACCTGGTACCCAAGAAGGCAGAGCAGGGCACTGGATCCTCTGGAACTGGAGTTACAGATGATTTTTAGCTGTCATTTGGAGGCTGAGACCTCCAATCAGTGCTCTTATCTGCCGAGCCATCTCATAGGAGGAGGACAGATCCTCTGGCATTCTATACACGCAGGCTTTTGTTGTGAAACGTGACAGTCTTTGTTGAGTGACTTTAATTTAAAACCAGGAATGTTTGCCGGTTTCGCCAGGGACTTCTACTCCCTTTTGAGGCTTGGTGGTTTGGGGAATGAGGGGTGTCACTACATGTGGGTGGTATGGCTTTAGCTCCTGAGCTAGATTACCAGGGTGTGTCCAGTTCTGCGTAGATCCACTCTACTCAGGATTGGCAGTAGGGACAGTTCCTTGGAAGCCTCCTGCCAGTCCCTGTGGCTTCCAGTCTTGTTTCTGATCACTTTCCTGAGCTTGCTTTCCCTTGGAAGCCCTGGTGTAAGCCCCATCCTAGCCCCGTTTTGCTGTCACAGGAGCTAGCTCCTTGGAGCATGCACTGCCTGGTCGCTCCTCACTTGAGCCGTGGCCAGCACTGCCCATGCCTTCAGGATGGACGAGGCCTTGTGACCCCTCTTCAGTGTTCTTGGTACCATGTCCCAGTTATTGAAGAAACACCTGGGAGATCCTGAGGGCATCTGTGTTGGGAACAGCCTGTCAGCAGCTGGGGAGGAAGGAAACTAAGTCCTCAGCAGCCAATGAAGGGAAGGTTCCTCCTTCCTTGGATTATGTCCTGTTCCGAGGTAGCTGGGGACGGAGGAAAGGGAAGCTTGCTGGCTGTGGCTCAGCAGAAGTGTTCCCCAGAGGCCTTCAGCTGCATTATTAGGAATGTGAGAACTGAAGTAGGTACCTATGTCTTAACACAAATTCCCACGTTCCTGTGTGCTAAGATTCCGTTCATTGGAAAGAGGCAGAGACCCTACAACTTAGGGTGGTCACTAGGAGTCAGCCCAGGTCGTCACCCTGAGGTTCTAAGCTGGGCCTGAGAATACAGATCTGTCATTCCCAAAGCAGGGCAAAGAAATAGGGTGGCTCATAGGCCAAGCCTGCTGCCTCTGGGGACACAAGTAATGATAATGAGCCCTCATGCCACAGGCCAACCTATTGATTTAACGTTCTAGCCCCAATGGTAGAAGGCTTGGGGCTCCCTGGGCCATTGGAGGTGGCTTGGGAGGCCAAGGCAGAAGACCTGTGGAAAGATGTTTCTATTTGTTCGATTGATTATTTTATGTATATAAATGTATGTCTGTGCACCGTGTGCATGCCTGGTGCCCACAGAGGCCAGAAGAGGGCATCAGATCCTCTCGGTTGGAGTTAGAGATGGAAGTAAGCTGCCTGTGCATTCTGGGAATTGAACCCACATCCTTTGGGAGAGCAGTCAGTAATTTTAAACACTGAGCCAGGGAGGTTATTCCTGAAGCAGTAGGCTGCTCTAGGTTAGTCTGGGAGAGAGACCCTGTGGTCCTGTGAGGCTTAGGCTGGCTACCCAGGCCTGCTTTTGAGGTGGGCTTGGCCCATAATGGTGAAGACCACTGAGTAGGTCTATGGCTCAGCGAGGAGACTGTATACAGGTCACAAAGAAACTGGAATGGCCTTTCCGTGTAAATACACAACACCATCCTAGTTTCCTCCTGAAATGGGGTTCTCTGGCAGTGCAAGAGGTGTTGTACACTCTGGGGAGCTGTTTATAAATAGGCCAGGACCCCAGACTCTGTGTCACCCGCCCCTCTGGGGCTTGACAGGCTGATGATCCTGGGACAGGTTAGATTAGAGGAAGATCCGAGCCGGATCCTGTAGGCGAGCTGGTTCCTGACTTAAGGTCTCGGACCATGACTTGGCTGGGTTTCAGTGTGCCAGCTGTTCTCTAGGGAGGGGGAAAAAAAGAACTATGCCTTTCTTCCCTTCATCTCTGTCTCCTCCTGTGCAGAAAAGAGACCTCTCTGGTTGTCGGTCAAACCTCTGGAGCCTAGGGACAGAGCTCAGAAGCTGAAGTGTTGGGAGCAGTCAAGAAGCTTCCTTAGCTCAACATCCTGTTCCTGTGTGCTTTGTTCTCTGCTGACATACCAGGGCCTGATGCCTTGCTCTGGACAGTGGCATATAGTCTCTCTGTTACGGATTTTTTGTGAGTTCTATCTAATGGGAGGTGTGAGTCCATTGTAATGCATTTCTGAAAACAAGGCCCTGGGCCAGCCTTAAACTGCCCCCTCTTACCCTCAGCCACACTCCGGGCGCAGTGACCTGAGTAGATGGAGGTACAGGCAGAAGTGTAGACACGCACTGTGACATGGGCAGAGAACAGTCGTGGGTTGGTGTTACGGATCAGGGCGGGAAGGAAGAATGTTTGAGGCTGAGGAAATAGATGCAAAGGCCCGGAGTATGTAGAACAGGGTGTGATTGGCAACTGTGATGTGGCCATCAGACGGTTTTTCTTGGCCTTGATTCCTGGCTCTGATATAGTACAGTTGTGCCTGGTGTCCTTAGGGCCACCTGCAGACACTAAATTCTGCAGATGCTCAACTCCATTGTGTAAAATGATGTGTTTTCACACCACTTGTGCACATCTTCCAATATACTTTATACTTTGGTTTTTTTTTTTTTGGTTTTCTGAGACAGGGTTTCTCTGGTTTTGGAGCCTGTCCTGGAACTAGCTCTTGTAGACCAGGCTGGTCTCGAACTCACAGAGATCCACCTGCCTCTGCCTCCCGAGTGCTGGGATTAAAGGCGTGCGCCACCACCGCCCAGCTATACTTTGTTTTTTAAGGTAGTCTTATAGTTCAGAGTGGCTTCAGACTCCATTAGTCCCCAAGGATGATCTTGAATTTCTGATCTTCCTGGCTTCACCTCCTAAATTCTGGGATTATACGTGTGTGCACAGTTGGGCAATGGTGGCTCATGCCTTTAATCCCAGAACTCAGGAGGCAGATGCAGGAGGATCTCTGTGAGTTTAAGACCAACATGGTCTACAGAGTGAGTTTTAGGACAGATCCAAAACTACACAGAGAAACCCTGTATTGAAAACCACACTCAGTTTTGTGTGATGTTGGGGATCCAGCTTAGGTCCTCCGTAGCTAGGTAAGCACTCTGAACTGAGCTACACCCCATGCCCTCCAGGATTCTTTATTTTTCTGATTTATTTATTTGCTAGGCTTGGTGTCACATTCTAGCACCAAGAGAGAAAGAGGCAGGCTGATCTCTGTGAATTTGAGTTCAACCTGGTCTATGTAGTGAGACCCTGTCTCAAAAAAAAAAAAACCTTACATATAAAGACGCTCGCCTTAAAAAAAAAAAAAAAAAAAAAAAAAAAAAAAAAAGACGCTCGCCTTTAATCCCAGCAGTCAGGAGGCAGAGGCCAATAGATTTCTGAGTTTAAGACTGACCTGATTGTGCTGGAGAGATGGCTCAGTGGTTAAGAGCATTGACTGTTCTTTCAGAGGACCTGAGTTCAATTCCCAGCAACTACATGGTGTCTCACAATCATCTGTGATGAGATCTGGCGCCCTCTTCTGGCCTGCAGGCATACATGGAGGCAGAATGTTATATACATAATAAAAAAATTAATTAAAAAAAAAAAAAAAAGACTGGCCTATTCTACTAAGTGAGTTCCAGGACAGCTTTCAGAGAAACGGTGTCTCAAAAAGCAAAACCTTCCATGGGCTGGCTCAGAAGTTTAGAATGATTGCTATTGTTGTAGAGGACCCAAATTTGGTTCACAACCACCTCTAACTCCAGCTCTAGGGCATCTGATGCCCTCTTCTGGTCTTCACAGGCATCTATCTGCATATGCATGTGCTTATACCTACATACAGACACACATCAATAAAAATAATTTTTTTGTGTGATGATGGGGCTAGAAAGATGATGGCTCAGTGCTTAAGAGTGTACTGCTTTTGCGGAAGACCTAAGTTCAGTTCCCAGCACCCGTGTGATGCAACTCACAGCCATCTGAAACTCCAGCTCAGGGGACCTGAAGCCTTAGCATCCTTGGTCGCTGCACTCATATGCACATATCCATATATAGCACCCATAATTAAAATAAAGTGAAAATTTTTGAAAAACAAAATGTTCCTAGCTGGAAACAGTGGTACACGCCTTTAATCCCAGCACTCAGGAGGCAGAGGCAGGTGCATCTCTGTTAGTTTGAAGCCAGTCTGGTCTACAGAGTGAGTTCCAGACCAGCCAGCCAGGACTACGTAGTGAAACCCTATCTCTAAACAAACAACAAATGAATATATAAACAATGAAAGTCTTGTAGGGTTGGAGATGTAGCTCAGAGGTGTGAATGTGTGCATGTGTGAATCTGTGTTCCAGGGCAAGAAAAATTATCTTTAGACGGTGCCAAATGTCTCCTGGGAAGTGAAATTGCTCCCGTGAGAGCCACAATGTAGAGGGAATAATGGTGAGCCTGGATCTGTCCCGCCCCTGCTATGGACAGGATGAAAGGGGCCCTTTTGGCTTCTTTGTAGCCTGTTGGTCTTGGGAAATCTGTCTCCAGGTGGGACCCGGAGCCCTTTTGTTTTATGTGATGGTGGCCTTTGGAACCTTCACTGAGCCAGGCTCACTGCACAAAAGGGAAGAATCACACACATCTCCAGGGCTCTCATGGACTTTCCGGCCTCCCCATCCTGCTGTGCTGTGGCATTTCTCCTGTGACAGGTTGGAGTACTAGTTAGATTCAGTACAGTCAGAGCCTTCACTGAAGGACGGTCATGAGGGCTGTGCTCCTAGATTATCCTGAAGCCCTGTGAGTGGCGCTGCTGTGACTGGAACAGGCGGTAGCTTGGCTCAGAAGGGAAAACATGTAGTTAGAGTTAGACTGCATCACCCCTGCATGGCTTCACAGCTGTTTCCTACTTGATGAAGCCTCATGCTCTGGGACTAAGGCGGGCCATCCTGGATGTGACTGAAGCCATGCCTTTGGAGAGCCACTGCGTCCTCCCCCTTGCCCAGAAACAAGCAAGAGTTAGTTGATGCCTCGGAGCTTGTGCTTCTTAGGAACCAGACGAATGGGTCTGGAGAGATGGCCCAGAGCTTAAGAGCACAGACTGCTCTTTCAGAGGACCCAGGTTTGGTTCCCAGAACCCACGTGGTGGCTCACAACTGTCTGTGACTCCAGTTCCAGGGGTCCTGGCCTCTGAGAGTACTATACACTCTTGTGCACAGTCGTAGATCCAGGGGAAACATCCATGTACATAAAAATAAAGAGATAACCCCCCCAGGCAACTCCCCGGGTATTTCCCGATGTAACCACAGTATAATCATTCCACTCCACATGAATAGCCCTGACCCAGTATTCTCACATGATCTCCAGTTGCCCAGTAATGTCCTCTGTAGCTCTGCCCTCTGCTTGTAGGATGCAGCTCAAAGCAGGGACTCAAATCCAGGCTCTGCTTTGGAGTCCTTTGTGGCCTTGGGCGGATTGCTTAGCTTCTCCCGATCCTCAGTTGCCTCACCCATAAAATGGAAATAATTTCTACCTTGCAGGCTTGTGAAGACTAAATTTAACTAAGACAATGTGTAGAACATGACTGGTTCCATTCCTGGCACTTGAAAAATGCCACAGCAGCAGTCGTAATTACCATTGTTCTGCAGCATGGCCTGGCTTCATACAGCAGGAAGGAACTGGAGGCAGGTTTGAATTTGGGTTGGTATCCTTGGGACAAATTCCTAATCCCAAACTCATTTCCCAAGAATGGCCCTGCGCCCTGCAAACTGCGTAACTTGCCTGAGCCGTCATCAGGAGCCAAGTTGTTACAGGTTAATTGCTGAGGATGGAGCAGGTGGAATTTTTCTGTGGTGCCCATGTTTATTAGGTCCCTAGAGGACCTGAGGTGCTGCCCTGTGTGGGATTCCAACAGAAGCCATAACTCAGCCCTCCTCCCCCTCCCTGACCCAGAACACATTTTTACTGATTACCAGGAGGGTGACAGAGGAGCCCACATGACCTGGGTTCAAATCCTGATTCAGGCTCAAAAAGCTGGGCAGTCCTGTGCAAATCATCATGGTGCAGTTTACAGGGTTGGTGGTGGTAGAGATGGTGTGGATTATTTGCAGAGCCAGGGGAAGTGCTTTGCCCGCACCCTGTTTAATAAAATGTTCCCAGCAGACATGGTTTTGATTGTCACGCCTGCAGAGGAGGTACCGGCATCTGGTAGGTAGAGGATGCTGGTGGTCATCCTACAGCACACAGGGCAGCCTACGATGAGGACTCAGCCTGTTAACCGTCCTCAGGGTGATGCCCAGAGACCCCTGTGAAAGATCCCCAGTGATTGGGGTATAAGGGGTAGGAGGGAGTCCCCTCTAGATCCTCACCCCTCTCATTCCTGTGAACCAGCTGGGGCCTGGTGGTCAGATTCAGTAGGAAAATGGAAAGAAAAAAGCTTGGAGATTTTAAGCATGTAGATTTTTAAAATTTTATGTGTATTTATTTGTGTGTACTGTGTATGGAAGCAGAAGACAGCCTATAGAGTTCTCTCCCACTAATATAAGTTATATATATATATGTGTGTGTGTGTATATATAATATATATAGTTTAATTTTACTTATTTAACTTGTATTTAATTTATATTTTATTATATATTTATTTTGAAATTATATAATTCTATTTAATTTTTATTTAAATATATATTTAATGTATGACGCTATAGGCGTGTTCTGCTGTGGTGACCCCGCTCCTCAGCCTCTTTAAAGAGAACTTTTTATCTTAGAACAGTCTCACTAAGTCTGGCCTTGACTCACTCTGTAGCCTAATCGGGCCTTGAAATTACAGTCCTCTGCCTCAGCCTCCCAAGGCCTACAGGCCGGCAGTGGTGTGACACTGACTTCCTGTTTGCTGCTGTCATCCTCATCCCTCAGGTCAGAGTCTGAGAAGGCTGTCTCTGTAAGAGCCCCAGTGTGCACCTTCACGCTCCCCCCACAGAATGTGGGTCCTGAGGTCTGTCAGCACAGTGGGTCCCCAACCTGGGGACTTCCTGTCACCATCCTCCTCTGAGACTCCTGCAGCACCTCTGCCTTCCCCCATGCACGCATCGATGGAGTAAATGCACACGTTTTCCCAAGGCCACTCGCTGTTGTCAGGGACCGGGTGTGTCTTCAAGTTCCAGCGTCCTGCCCTGGTGCCTGGCAGTCAGTCACAAAGCCCTACACTGGCCTGACACAAAGTTTTCATGTTCCTACTTTTGTTGGCCCCTTCCCTGCCTGTTTGGGCTCACTGGTGTTGGTTAGGTAATATTTGGGGTGCCTCTTTGCCTCGGCATTGCTCTGTTCCCTGCCCCTGTGTATCACATAGTTAGAGGGTAGAAGGCTGGAGGAGGCCACTGTGACTCAGTTCCTTTTCACCTGTAGGAGGACAAGGGCTGGGTTCCTCTGGCAGCAGACTCTGAACTGATGAGCAGTGACCTTGGCTGGATAACCAGAGATCTTGTCCTCTCATGCACCTTTGACTGGAGGTTGTGTGGGGGGACAGGGGCGTTGTACAGCCAGTCTGTCTCCCATTTAGTTCCTGACCTGCGGTGGAGGCAGAGGGTGCTGGTACTGTAGCAGTCAGGGCCTGCATTTCCATTCCGCAGACTCCAAAGTGGTCATTTCCTTTTCCTCTGGTCCCCAGCCCCAAAGGCTGCATCTGCTTGGGAGAAAACCTGAGCTTGGGAGCTGACCTCTGCCTTCCTGTTTCAGGCTTTGCCTGGGATGATTCCCAGAGAACACTTAGACACTGGAGTCATCCTAGCCCACAGCCCCAGCAGTGCTCGCTCGTGCGCTCTGTGTGTGTGTTCGCAGGTGGGATCTGTGCAGGCTTAGCACAAGGAATTGATGCCTGTAGGTGGTCCTCCTTTTCCTGTCTGTGCCTCCTTCCCAGGTTTCTCTGTGCTCTGCTTTCTTCTGTCTTTGTGCTGTGATCTTTGTACCCTTTTTCATGTGTAGACCCCTCTCTTCTTCCCTTGCTTGCTTGATTTAGTCAGTTCATTTACATATGTGTTTTTTTGTTGTTGTTATTTTGGTTTTTTGGTTTTTTTTTTTTTTAGACAAGTTCTCAAGTAGCCTGGACTGGTCTGGTCTCAGGTCCCTAAATAACTGAGGATGACTTTGGACTCTTGCCTCCATCTCCCAAGTCCTGGACTTCTAGACTTGTACCACCAAGCCTGACTCCCTTGTTCTTTTGGACTATGTGGATGTGGCTTGAGAATCACCCCCAAACACACTGTTAGCTGGCCCCACCTCAAGAGGCAAAAGGAAGATTAAGAGTAGTTCCAGACAAGACCCAGGCCAGTCTCCAGCAAATAGTACAGTGGCCACCTAACAGAAGTGGACCCATACAGGCACAAGGACAAATAGGACTGTCTCTGCCCTGCTCCTGAAGCGGGACAGAGAGGTGGCTGTCAGCACCAGTGCTGAGTTTGGGGGTGGGGGACTGCTCAGAGCCATAAACCCACGAAGAAGCCAAGGAGTGCCCCTGAGGAGAGGAGAGGTTAGCACTCTCCCACATGCAGTAGGTGCTGGCTAGCAACTGCCCTTACTGTGCACTGTCTGCCGCAGCTGGGGCCAGAGGGGCTTCTCTGTGATGGCTGGGTTAGTGACAGGTGAACAGTGGGGCCTGACTGAGGCAAAGTGGGTAGAGGGCTCGCAGCAGAGCTGTCCTCGCTTGCTCGTCATGCACGCTTGGGCTTCACCTAGGCCACTTAGCTCGGTCACCCTAGACCAGGGCTTGATGCTCTGGCAAGCTGGGTTTGGTTTAGGAAAGCCCAGACACCTTGGGCCTCAGGTTTCTCCTGCTGTTCTGGGTGTTCTGCAGCAGCCCAGGCCTTCCTGTGTTATCACCTGTATGGACTCACAAGGCTTCTCTCCCAGAGCCCCGTGCTTGCCTAGTACTGCTCGGGAGGTCCTGGTGCCTCCACTCTGGTCCCAGGCATCTTTGGAGATGTTCACTGTGTGCTTACTCTACACGAAGGAAGAGTCTGCGTCATCTCTCTGTAGGCTTCTCAGTCCTGCTTGTCCAGCTTGTCCTCTGGGCTGTCACTGGGGCCCAGGTAGTCTCCTCACAGCAGTTCAAACAAGCCAAGCTCCAGGAAGCATGTCCCCAGGATGCCTTATATTTCTTTGTGTTCTTTGTCACCCTGTCAGAGAAGCGTTGTTGATGTGGGATTTCCTGTGTATGCTGTGATGTTTTATTACCATTGGTTAATAAAGAATCTGCTTTGGGCCTATGGCAGGGCAGAATAGAGCAAGGCAAAAATTCCAAACAGAGATAGAGGAAAAAAGAAGGCGGAGTCAGGGAGACGCCATGTAGCCATCCAAGGAGACAGACACCAGACAGAACCTTACCTCCAGGACATTAGCCTCAAGGTAAAATACAAAATAGCAATGGGCTAATTTAAGATGTAAGAGTTAGTTAATAAGAAGTGTCAAGCAGTGTTTTAGTTAGTATAGTTTCTGTGTGATTATTTCAGGTCTGGGTAGCCAGGAAACAAACGAACAGTCTCTGTTCACATATTGTCCCGAGTATGACTTGCATGGTGTCTGTCTCCCCTCATCGCAGGTCGATCTTCCTATGTATTCTCAGTGCCTGCTGTCGAGAAGATAGATGCCAGTGGTTGTTAGTGCCTGTGTCTGCACCTTCCTCTTTCTCTTCCAGCTAAGTCCTATTCATCTATCAAGACCCCGGTCCTGTGCTTACACACACACACACACACACACACACACACACTTGCTCTGCTACTCTCTGCTTTGAATTAAGGCCTTGGGTCTTTCCTCCTCCTGCCTCTGAGCTCCTGGAGTAAGGGAGGCAATCCATGGTACAATCTGTAACCTTTGTTTGGCATTCTAGAAATGTTTGTGTTTTAACCTATCTTTGTGGCTCATCACAGTATCTTTATTTGTGCTATTGGCCGTGTGTAATGTGATTTCCTCAGCCATTTGGCTATCTCTGGCAAAGAGGCCCCTGTGTTAATGTCCCTTTTCTGTATCCCCACAGCCTGAGCACAGAACAGAGCATAGTGTGCCTAGAACATTTTGATTACCTCGAGTCCAGGTAGTGGTCTGTATAAGACTGTGGGGCCCTTGGCATGTTGGGAAACCCCTTTCATTTTGGACCAGCCATATAATTTATGAGGCCCAATGATGGACTCTTTATTTAAAATAAATATTACAGAGATTGCAAAGATGACTCTGGTTAAGAGCACTAACTACTCTTCCAGAGGTTCAATTCCCAGCACCCACAGGGTACCTCACAACTGTCTGTGACTCCAGTTCCAGGGGATCTGGCATCCTTAACACAGACATGCATGGTTCATAAAATACATTATTACAAATTTCAAAATGGGTTTGGGGGTGTATAATTCAGTGATAGAGTTTTGGCTTAGTATGCATGGGGCCCTGGGTTTGATCCCAGCACAATCAATCAATCAATCAATCAATCAATCAATCAATCAATCATTAGATGACTCACAGACAAGAAAATCATAAAGAGCTCCCAAACATGTGTAAGTATCTTGGTGATATGTGTCTGTATTCCTAGTACTTTAGGCAGTAAGATCTAGTAAGCCAGCCTGGACTATATGAGAACCTATCTATAAGAAGGATAAAGCTGAGTGTGGTGGTGCACACCTTTAATTCCAGCTCTTGGGAGGCAGAGGCAGGTAGATCTGTGAGTTCGAGGCCAGCCTGGTCTACAGAGCAAGTTTCAGGACAGCTATACAGAGAAGGCCAAGGCTACACAGAGAAATATTGTCTGGAGAAAAAAGAAAAAGGAGGAGAAGGAGTATGTAGCTTGTTAGAGTGCTTGCCTAGCATATATGAAGCACGGGTTCAATCCCCAGCATTGAAAAAAAGGAAAAACAGGAAGGAAGAAAGAAAGAAAATGACAGAATTCCAAAGCAGTGGTAGCAGAGTGGTAAGGCCTAGCCACCCTGCAGCCCCAGTGCAGGAAGCAGCCGGCATCCCATGGCTACCCTGTGAGGCACACAACTCAAGCCCTTCTGACATACTGTGGAATGAACCACATGGGTGGTGAGCAGCCTTGGGTTACACTGCTGGTCAGCGACAGCTGGATGGAAACAAGCCAGCTCCTGGAGCTTCGCTAGGTGTCTGGTGCTGCACAGGGCCATGGCACCATGAGCCTTAGTTTCTCTCTTTGTAGTCTGGGACCATTGGCCTGACAAACAGGCTAGCTGGCTGGGAGGCCCTCCCCTCTGATGCCTTCACTTAAAGCCACACAGTTGCCCTCCCCTCCTCGGAAGGTCCTGCGCCCCGTGGACAGGAGGGATAATTAGTGGTCTCTGCAGTTGAAGAAATGAAAGCCCCTCAGAAGTAGGAGGAGGTTCTCCTTTCATCTCTTTCTGAAGGAATGTGAGGGCTTGGGTGGAAAGTTCCCCAGGGTTCCTTGGTATTTCAGAGCTTTGATATCTGGGGGAAGAAGAGAGCAATTAATTGCTATAAATGGCCTATTCCTATAGGGCTGCTCAGATAGTGGGTGGGGATGTCGGGCAGAATGCTGGCACTTCCATCCCAGCCGTCCTCTAGATGGAGGGACCCACACGGCAGACTCAGAGGCTCTGAGCGGTCTTGCAGTTCTACTGTGTGGGGCTGGGGAGATGACTCAATGGGTAAAAACAGTTACACTGTAGACTTGAGGACCTGAGTTTGAATTCCCAGCACCATATTAAAAAAATGGCCATGTGCTTGTAACCCATTAGGGGTGGGGGTAGGCAGAGATAGGCAGATCCTAAAAAATTGCCAGCTAGCCCGCCAGCCTCATGGTAAGCTTCAGGTTAAGTTTGAGTCCCTGTCTCAGAGGAATGAAGCCAAGAGTAAGGGGGGAAACATGCTACATCTTCCTGTCACCTCCACATGCGTGTTCAGAGGTGTGTGCGCACACACACCCCCATGCACTCACACTGTGTTTGCGAAGATCCCCTTGTAGAAGCTTGCCACCCTTAGCCTCTTAGCAGCTTTGACTACAAAAAGGGGATAAGGAGATATTCCCAGGTTGCCTTGGTCCCTCCTGCATCAGCCTCAGAAGCCATTGCCCTCAGGCTTGGCAGGGCTGAGCAGAGCTGAGACTTGGAGGCTACTCAAGGCTTGGTGAGATACAGAAGCTCACAAGCCCTCAATGCCCTGAAGTGGTTGTCACGGGCCCCTTCAGTAGGTCACACTGCCTCCAGGTTAGTTAGCACATATTAGCCAGGTGATGAGATTGGTGGGGAAAGGCAGAGATGTTCCTGGGGCATAGACTTGCAGCCAGGCCAGTCAGAGTATAAGCCTCGGTCTTGCTGCAGATACCAGCTACACACACAGGTGGACACAGCTAGAACACACAGGAGGCAGAAGATGAGGACCTGGCCTTGTTGTCTGAGGTGTTTGGTGGGTGGGAGGTCATCTCGTGCAGATGCAAGGACTTGCCCATCACTGTCACAGTGAGTCACTCTGGTCCCATGTCTCTAGACAGGGTGACTGGCCCAGAGAAGGAGGTATGTGTTGTGTTAGCGGGCAGACCGGTCTGAGCCAGAAATGACAGGCCTGGTGCGCACTCAGCACCCTGTCTTAGGTGTTGGAGCAGGCTCCCTGGGCTTGCCTGACACACAGGTATTTCTGGACTATGACAGAGGCCATGGCCACGTGCCAGCACTTCTCTTCCCTCCGCGTGGGGGTGTGCACCAGGTCTTGCTGCAGCAGCCTCTGGGCCCTTCTGGCTCCTCCCATGACCGTGTTCTATGTTTCCACAGGGCGGCACCTTCTTATTTCTTCTCAGTCGCAGCCCTCCCCTTAGAGTTGAGCATCAGTTTGCCTGAAGTTCATTTCCAGAAGCAGGTAAGGACCTGGGGGGAAGGCTCTGTTGTGTGGCCATGGAACAGTGCTGCTGTGGAGGGAGATGGGGGAAGCCTTGACACACCAGATTCACCCATCTCTCTGCCTTCCTCCATGGTCCCATACGATACTTGTTTCTTCCAATATGAGGGTTCTTTTTCTTTCCTGTTTTTTTTCCTTGCACTGCTGGGCATTGAACGCGGGCCTTGTGTATAGTAACCGTGCTGCATTGCTGAGATGCCCTACTTGATGTGTGCATTCTTACTGCCAGTGTCACCATGCTGCTGATTTATCAGGCTAAGATTGAGCAGACTCTGGATTTAAATATTTTATTATTGTGTCCCATATGGGGGGCAAAGGCAGAGGGCAATGCCAATGCCCACTTGAGGTTGGTTCTCTGTTCACCTATGCATGAGTTCTTGGAATAGACTTGTGTAGCAAGTGTGTTTACCTGCTGAGCTATCTTGATTGCCCTGGGTTAATATTTTCTGTAAACTCTATAAGCTACATGCTGTGTTTTTTATCTGATATAAACCCTATGAAAACATGGATGCATGTAAAAGTCGCAGAGGTGTTTCCTTACTGTGGTGCATTGTGGATGGCACTCAGGCCTTGTGCATGCTACCACTGAGCCGCATCCCAACTCCCTTCTCCATGTGTCCGTCTGTGTTGTCTGTTTGTGTTTTGGAAACAGGGTTTGCTGTAGCCCAGGCTGGCAGTAGCTGAGGATGACTTTGGAAGTCCTGATCCCTCACCTTCTGCATCCCAAGCAATGGGATTGTAGGCGTGTGCCACTATGCATAGCTCCTTTAAAAAAAAAATTGTTCCTATGCTTTAAAAATTTTGACCCAGGCTGGACAGTAATGGCATATACCTTTAATCCCAGCTCTCAGGAGAAAGAGACAGACAGATCTCTGTAAGTTCAGCCTGATCTACAGAACGAGTTCCAGGACAGGCTTTGTACAGAGAAACTCTGTCTTGAAAACAAAACAAAACAAAATTTAACACAGGCATGGTAGCAGGCATAGGCTTTTAATTCCAGCAGTTGGAAGGCAGAGGCAGGCAGATTTCTGGGAGTTCAAGGCCAGCCTAGTTTAAATAGTGAGTTCCGGGATAGAGCTATATATATAGAGAGAGACCCTGTCTCAAAAAATAAAACAAAACAATTTTTGACATGTGTTCTCATTTTATAGCCCAGGCTGACTTGAAACTCACTGCATAGCCCAAAGTAGCTCTAAGCCTGAGGGCAAGCTCCATGCCTCAGCCTCCCGAGTAGTGGGATTCCCCGCTGAGTCTCCATGCCCAGCTCTCATGGCATGTGTGTGCGTCCTGGTACTCAGTGTGTAGACCAGGCTGTGACATCCTCTTGCTTCCCATGCTGAGATTACAGGTGAGAGGCGCCACACCTGGTTTCCTATGATATTTTAACATGGACAAAGTGAAAGGCAAATACTGCAGTCCACAGGGCAGCGACCCTTGACACCCAGCAGGACCCGTGCTGTGGTCTGGCACAGCTTGAGTTTGAGTTTTCTAAGCAGATGCAAGACCCCATTGTTATAAGTGCGAGTGTGCAAACAGCATTAGCTTCAGGTTTATAAATAAAAATGTACTCAGGGCCACTCAAGCAGGTCAAAGGGAAGTCAGTTGTCAGGCTCTTATCAGCTCTGATAGAGACCCACGTGGGCAGCGCTAGCCTCCCAGCCTCCGGCCTGCGTGTCACATTCTTGGCCTCTCCTGCTCTGGCTCCTACTTCTGAAGTGCCATGAGTTGGTCCATGTAAGCCTACAGAGGTCTGGTGGGAATGTGACATCACTGTCCTTGATGTCTCCCACACCTCGGTGCCCATCTCGGCTCGTGACCTCAGTTCTCTCCCCGTGTGGGTCTTGCACAGTAGTTGGGAACCAGCCATGCTTCCTGCAGCAGGGGGCAGTCTCAGAACCATCAGCTGTCCACGCGTGCAGTGTCTGCGGTGCGTGGTGACCCTTAGTATTTGTGTTTATTCTGTCATGGGATTTTCTGACATGGCACCACTTCATACACGGCTTGTGGTTTATCACCACATGATACAAAACCCACCTCTCTCCCCCTGCTCATTTGCATGACTGACAGCTACCTGTTGTTTCTTTCCATTTTCCTTTTCAGTTCTCTGACTCCTGAGAAATCTTCTTAGTGCAAGGGAAGCACTGCCCTATTTTTAGGGCTGGGATGTGTGTAGGAATAGCTGAAACCACTCCTACGATGCATCATTATTTTTGATTCTTAGGTCTGAGCTTGGATAAATAATTAGTATCTAAATTAATCGCAGTTTGAGCTTATGTAATTTAAGCATATTTTAATGGAGACCAGTTCTTGATCCCTACAGGGGAAATAGGAATCCTCCAGTGACATTAATGTCACTTGACAGAATTGTGTTGAAAATTTAATAACATATTCGCCTGGATAGGCAGCAATACTCTTACGGCACACCAGCAGCCATTTGTCTGGGATGATTATGACTTATTCTCTTCAATTATTAATTTTCCTCACATTGACACCCTTACAGGGAATTAGGACAGAATTACATCAGTTAGGACGCTTTCTGGAGCGTTTGGCCTGGAATGTGAAGGGCAGGGACCTGTGCTCCACTTTCTATCCCAGAGCCAGCCCTGGGCGTTCCTTCCCAGAAGGCAGCAAGACAGGGTCAGCAAAGCAGAGCTTTAGCAGCACCAGTGGGTAGAAAGTCCTTGCCACCTAATCCTTGCGCCAGAGTTCAGTCCCTAGGAGAGAACTGAGTCCTGAAGGTCACCCCCTCTGCCCTCCACATGTGTGCCATGGTGAGCACACAAACATGCAAATCAATCAATAAATAGGTGTAAGCAGAATACTAGATTACAAAAATTTTTCAAAATGCTAAGTCGGATTCTCATTAAGTTTAGGAAGCAGCTTGTTCCAGGCAAGTGTGTTAAAATAAGAATGACCTGACCCCAAAGACCCCGTTAAGCCTTGCTGCTGCAGACCCTAAGGCTCACAGGAGGACTGCAGCAGCAAGGAGGATGGGATCTGCCTATCTCCGGGTGTGCAGGGGTAAAGCTGTGGGACAGAGTCTGTAAGGCAGACGCTGTGTGAAACGGCTGCACAATGGCGGTCCTCCAGTGAGCACTGACGTGGCAGCACTAGCCAGACCCTGTCCTGTAGGAGCAGCCCACCGTGACCAGAGTGTGGTTTGTAAGCACTTCCCACCGGAGTGACTGTCAGGAATTTCCGTGTTGCCAAGACACCCAGAAACCTTGGTGTATGACGGCACCTTGTGGCCGGTTCCTTGAATGCCATGCATCCTTCATAGGGGATGGCCTTCTGAAAACTAGCCCTTGGGCATGGGAGCTCTGACTCCCAGTGTGAAGGCTCCATGAAATACTTCTGATATTTGCTGGAGGTCACAGTGGCTCAGGCCATATTATGTACTTTGGGAGGGGGAGTTCTTTGGGAAAGTAAAATTTGGTTGCAGGACTCTGGGTTAGTACTTAAATCTCTCTCTTTTTTTTTTTTTTTTTTTTTAGTACTTAAATCTCTTAATACAATGACATTGGTTCCAAATTGGTGTATATATATACAGTAGAAAGGGGGTGTCCGAGACACTAAAGACTGCTCCCCTGTTCCATTCAGCCAGGTGGGCAGTACTTATGAAGAGCCTGCTGGGATCCAGGCTCTAGGAGGACAGGGCAGGCAGAGCAGACAGCAGGGAAAGGAAGAGACAATAAACAGATGGTCCAACAAGATGCTCAGAAAACTAGGACGGTGAGACAGGGCTGTGTGACAAGAGATGGAGGCACAGAACTGACCCCTGGAGAATTACCTTGAAGCCAACATGAGGACAGTTCTGGGCCCAGGGAATGGATACCCAGTGCAGAGGCTGACCAGCAGAGGAGCAGGGAGAGCTGGGCTACAGGGGGGAAAAGATCACACTTGGCCTCGCAGGCAGCCAGCCAGGACTAGGAAATGTACTTTCAGGTAGAGCTAGGCAGGGTAGGGAGTGGGATTTCTCTTGACATATATATATACACACACACACACACACACATACATACATATACATATACATATACATATATATATGTATATATATATATATATATCGACTCTGTAGGGGAAAGGACAATAGAAGATGTGAGTGGGCTATGAGGCCAAGGCCATAGTAGCCCAGATGGAGATACCAGGAAGGAGATGGAGCCACAACATCGATACTCAAGGTCCAGGCAGGGATCATCCCTGTGCAGTTCATCCCAGAGCTGCAGTGCTGGTGCATGAGCTAGAGGGGTGGAGATCCTTGCTTCCGGCTGGGCTCTGCCAGAAGTGTGGGCCATCCACAGGATGGTGTGTGCCCTGGAGACTGTTCTCAAAGCTACTGTGCCTCTTCCTAGTCCCTGCTTGTTATTGGACCCTTTTCTGAGCCCAGGGTGAGTTGAAAGGGAGCAGACCACAGAAGTAAGGAGCTAGGTTCTAGGGCTCCAAGGGTGGATACGAAGACTCTGGAAGTATCCTGTGCTGTGTTGGATATGCAGACATAACGTCAGCCCTAGCTGGCCAGGTTTTTAACCTGTTGTGTGGGCTTGCAGGGCGAGGGCCCCATTAGGCTTTTGAGCAGCTGATGAGTAGATACTCAGGAGCTGTTGCCCAGGCTCTGGCACATTCCCGGGTGCGCCCTTGGCATGGAGTATTGCCTTGTCCAGCATGTCCCTGTCTAAGATTCATGGGCCACTGGGAGTAGATGGTGTAAGGAGTGTCCTTAGCCTGCCAGCCGGGTTCCCTGTTCCCCGAGTGCAGCTCCTTGGTAGCAGGGCTGCTGAGGCTCCACCCCACCAGCTGCTGCGTTATTTCTGACTTGTCCAGGAGTTCAAGTGTGTAACCCAAACCCCTAGATCCTGTCTCCTCTCCCCCAGCTCCTTCTGCTGGAGGAGGCTCCGGGCTTCTCTTTCTGGGGCTGGCTGTAGCTCAGGCCAGAGACACCTGGACACAGCCGCTGGCCTTTACAGCTGTCTTCAGGAGCTACCTCTAACAGGTGGGTGGGTTTGTGGGGGTGGCAGTAGCAGCCCTATCAGTGCCTCTGCTCCATAGCCCTGGACCAGCCACCCCCATAGAGGGAGTCCTCGGTGCCTTGCCCAGGAGTTGGCCTCTTGAGTTTGGTAGGGGCTTTTGCACAGGGTGCCGTCGCTGCTGTGGGTGCTGTCATTGATCTCACAGTTTCCTGTGCCAAAGGCCCCAGCTAGTCGCCTCTGACCAATTCCTTTTACTTCTCACTCATGTTGTCTGTGTTGAAAACCTAGAAGTCTTGGAACTTCATGCCTCATTTCCCCTGTGGCTCATAGGAGAAACCGTGGCTGTCCCCTGCAGCCTATTCTCTAGAATGAGTGCTCCTCAGCCGTGCTGCCTGGGCCTCGGTCAGGAGGTGGTCTGGACCCCCCGCCTCTTCTGTGACTTCCGTGCTGTCGGGAGGGGGCCCCTACTGGGGAGGTGACTGAAGAAAGGTGTCAGTATTAGAATGATCTCATCCTGGCATTTTCTCTGTAATGCTGCCCCTCTCCTTGCAGGAGTCCCCAGAGCTGGACCAGGGGGATGAACCGCGAGGGAGCACCCGGTAAGAGCCCGGAGGAGATGTACATTCAACAGAAGGTCCGCGTGCTGCTCATGCTGAGGAAGATGGGGTCAAATGTGAGTGCCTGTAGGGTGTCAAGCATCTGGGTGCCTGCCGCCCTGAAGGAGGGACAAGGCAGCAGGGGCCAGTTCAGGCTCCCCTACACAGAGCCCTGCATGTCCAGTGTTGGGGGACATGCTAAGAGAGAACCTTTCCACTTCATTGTTGATTTTCAGCCAGGGACTATGGGGATTTTAATCTTCCTTTCTGACCCTCAGTGACCTCAGAGAGGCTTCTCTCCTGGGAGCAAGTGAGGAGCACCTGGGCAGGGTGGCAACGGAGGAGGGCAGTAGACAAACACGTGCAGGGACGTGTTTGAAAAGAAATGGGAGGATTTGGAATGGCTGGTCGGCTGGCCAGGGCCTGGCTTTCATACCTGCTCTCTACCAGAAGAGACAGAGATCTAGAGTCAAAGTGGCAGGACATGTGAACTTCAGGGACCTGGTTTTCAGGGTGGAAGCCGGGAGGGATTGCTGGGAGACTGGCGGCCACCCCAGGAATGGAGGGCAAGGAGCACGAAGGGAGGTACTAGTGGGATCAGGTAGGGTGTCTTTGGGAACCAGGTACGTGCTCCCCTCACCACAGCACTCTCACCCTGCAGCTGACCGCCAGCGAGGAAGAATTCCTGCGCACCTACGCGGGGGTCGTGAGCAGCCAGCTCAGCCGGCTGCCACAGCACTCCATCGACCAGGGTGAGTCAAGGGCCAGGCGCCAGTCAAGCCCTCCCCAGTGCACTTAGCAGTGGGTCTTCACAGAGCTGAATGGGTGATCTGGGAGTCTAGGCAAGAGAATCGAGGCCGTTGTTTCCCCTCATCCACAGACAGCCTCCCCTCTGTCCCATCCCCATCCTCAGGTGGGAATCATGGTAGATCCCTTCCCAGGCCTGGAGGAAGGAGATAGTCATGTCTGGGAGCCTGTGTAACTTCAGAGGGTCTGAGCCCTGCCCTCTCCTCGTTCAGGGGCAGGGAGCTGCTCTGTGTATTCTTTTTTTTTTTTTAATATTTATTTATTATGTATACAATATTCTGTTTGCGTGTACGCCTGCAGGCCAGAAGAGGGCACTAGACCCCATTACAGATGGTTGTGAGCCACCATGTGGTTGCTGGGAATTGAACTCAGGACCTTTGGAAGAGCAGGCAATGCTCCTAACCACTGAGCCATCTCTCCAGCCCCCTGCTCTGTGTATTCTTGACAGCATTGTCCCTGTGTGGCACCGCTGTGCAGTGACTGGCCAGCCTGGCACCAGCAGGAAGGGATAGCTCAAGGGGCCTGATGTCTTCATATAACCAAGGGAGTTCTGAGGATCCTCATGGTCCAAAGTCCCACGAGTGTTTATTGAGCAGCAGGGGCTATGCCCAGGGACCGGCGCACACCATTTGACAGTCGCCAGCTGTTGCTCGTGTGACTTCCATTTGACAGGCAATGGTTTGGAAGCAGAACTCATTGCCTTTGGCCACACAGAGGTGCCCAGGAGTCAAACCTGCTCCTCGCTGACGAGGCTGCTGGGCAGCTCCCTTGGCTGCTTCTGGAGGCTCTCCCTGTCTGAAAGCTCGGCCTGACACTGTAGCACAGCGTTCTGAGCAGCATCTCCTCGCGCTCCTTCTCTGTCGTTCTCACGCTTCGTTGGGATTTTGGCTACAGGATACCTGAGTGACCCATGGCAAGTCCAGGCAGGGGCAGCCACCAGAGCAGAGTGTGCTTGCTGTGCTGAGGCTGCTTGCAGGGGAAGCAGGTCCAGCACATTGGGCTGCCTGGCTATCTATCCTACATGTTGTGGGCTCGGCCCTGATACAGGGTCTGCTTCCCTAGCGCTGGTGCTGGATGTAGCCCAGTCAGCTCGCCAGAAATCTCCAGGGGACCTCTGCTAACTCAGAGCGGTGTGGGACTATGTGTGTCTCATACTCAGCCTGCCCAGGCGTGCCTGCCTGCTCAAGTGTGCTGCGTGCTCACCAGCACCAAGGCCAAGTGTGTATGTAGTCTGTCCTACCTTTCCACTGTCTCTTGGAGGAGTCCTTTGCTCTGCCATCGCTGGTCTGTGTTTTCCTCTCCTAGCTCCAAAGCCAGAAAACTTCAGACGTCTGAGTTCCCAGGGTCTTCCTTTCCTCCCATATGATCCTGAGTCTCTGAGTCTCTGTACAAATGTCCCTAGTGGGGAAGAGACAATAAGCAGACGCTCCAACAAGACGCTCAGAAAACTAGGGCAGTGAGACAGGGCTGGGTGACAAGAGGTGGAGGCACGAAAAAGTAAAGAAGCTGTGGGACCATGTCAGAATAGGCAGCACCCAGCACATGTACCCTGCCACATACATTCAATCATGTATGCATATAGAAAAGACGTTGGGATACATCCTGAACTGTTAGTAGGAAAAAAATGGTTTATGTGGTATTGAGGAGCAGCCCTGGGGCCTCACACATGCTAAACTGTGCCGTACCCTTGGCCTGCACCCACTTGATAGAACATACTGACTGGATATAGGTTTTCATAACGGATTTTCACTTTCCAAGTTGTTAGCAAGTTTTCTAAAATATTTTTTGTATGTTGTGCATGAATCCTTGTGTAATAAGAAGTGAAGGATATATTTTGTGGTGCCAGGGATCAAACCCAGGGCCTTGCACATGCTGGGTAAGGACTAAACTATTGAGTTCTAGCCACTTGCTCTTAAGAAGCCACATTGGCCCAGAGAGATGGCTCAGCAGTTAGAATAAGTACCTGAGTTCAATTCCCAGCACCCATATCAGATAACTCACAACTGCCTGTAACTCCAGTGTAATCTAATGTCTCTGGCCTCCATAGGCACCTGCACTCACATGCACAGACCCACACATACACATAATTAATAATAATAAGACAAATACTTTTTAAAGTTACATTATTTAGTCTGACATGTTGTACACTTTAATCCTGGTCAGAGTTCAAGGCCAGCCCGGGATATATGAGACTATTTTAATAAACCATATATATACATATATATGAAAGCTCACTTTGCTGAACCAACAGTTGGGGAGACAGTGCAGCCTGCTGTGTTGTTTAAGGAGGTCACAGTTAAGGTTGAGGACTTAGCTCAATGATAGACTGCTTGCCTAGCATCCATGAATCCTTAGGTTCAGTCCCCAGCACCAAGTAAATGAGTGGCACCCCCTGTGAATCCAGCACTTGGGAGGCAAAGGCAGAAGAATCAGTTAAAAGTTGTTGACCACACAGTGAGTTTGAGGTGAGCTCATTCCTCACTGTTGCCCTCGGTGCAAAGCTACTGACTCAGCCATAAGCACCAGGCAGGTGGGTGTGACCATTCATAGACACTCTGGAATCTGGGGCCTCTTGGGTGTGTGGCAGCCGTAGATCCTTTCTTTGCCATGATATGAGTTTCGGATTGAGGATGTAGAGGATCTGTGCTGCTGATGCCGCTGTGAACTGCCCCTACGTCTGCAAGTCACCTCACTGGGAACAAATGCTACTCCGGGAGGCCTAGGGATCTCAGGAGATCAGGAGGAACCCAAACATGGAAGTCTCAAGCCTTCTTTTATTTTCTCTGTTATAAATAAACCACATACAAACACCTATTAATAGAACCCAATCTAGTCTATAGTCTAGGTCAGGAGCTTGTGTTTGTCAGTCCTGTGAGGCTGAGCGGGTTTCCAGTAAAATTCTAACCTACCTACTTCTCCGTTGTCAGAGCCAACCTCAGCTCATGCACCAAGGTGTCCTGCTGTCTCTTTGCCTAGTGGGGGCGGGGGGTGGGGGTGGGAGCAAGCCTGGACCTGGAGGAGTCTGGCATCTTCTGTCCACTAGGTGGCTCTGTTTCTCAGCAGATGGCAGGACTCCACCCTAGGGTTCCCTGAGCTTGAGAAAACTTCATTTGGACTGTCCCTCTACACAGAGGTCCTGAGGCACACCCACCCAAAGGACAGCACTCAGCCTCACCCCTGGGAACCCAGCTACCATCTAGGCTCATACACTCTTGCCCACTGGGGCGGTGGGTGGGGGGTTGGTACCTGAGTAGTTGGTTCTCTACCCACCACAGTCTAGAGAATGGGCAAATGCTGGAAAAGACCCTGGGCCAGAAGACTGCACCTAAGGGCTGATCAAATGGTCTCAGCAGTGGCCTCCCAGTACTAAACAGTGTCCCCCTGCCTCCCCCAGTTCTCAGCCTGCCTGATCCCTATTAAGCAAAGATTACTATGACTGCCTCCTTCCTCTCCTTCATCCTCAATGCTCCCCCTTCCTGTCCTCTCCAGTGCATTGGTGTCTTTAGATTCAGTCCTTTGCCTTACCCCTTTCTCTCTCTCTGCCCTATTTCCCATGACTTCCACAGACCTCAGGTCAATACCTTCCAAATATACCCTTACCCAGCCCCCTCTCCAAATCCCCAGAGCGTCCTCTGACTGTCCTGACACAGCTCCTGCCCTGCATGCTCAGCAGGTCCAACTGGGCCTCCTTTCCAGACCCACTTCTCCACCTGTGTTGTCACCAGGTGCGGGAGCAGAACATGGGCTTGGCTTATTTCTAGCACTGTGGTTGTTCCTAACGACCTTGATTCTCCTGCCTTAATGCTTCCCAGATGGGCCTCAGCCTATCCTTCTTGTTTGACTTCTTGTCTTATGTTTTTGTTGCTGTTGTTTTGTTTTTTAAGATTAATTTATTTTTATTTTTAATGTGTGTACACACTCATACACACACACACCCTCACACACCATATGCCTGCAGTACCCATAGAGACCAGAAGAGGGCACTGGATACCCTGAACTGGAGTTAGAGATGATTGTAAGCTGCTATGTGTGCTGGGACTGAATGCAGGTCTTCTGCAGGAGCAGTCTGTGCTCTTAATCTCTGAGCCATCTCTCCAGCCCCAGTTGTCTCAGGCTTTTTGTGTGTTTCCAGATAGGGTCTTGTATGGAATAGGCTGGTGTTGAACATGCTTTGTTGCCGAGAATGATCTTAAACTTTCAAAAATATTTTTCATTTATTTATGTGTGTGTGCCTGCCATGACACACAAGTGGAGATCAGAAGACAATTTTCAGGCATCAGTTTTCTCCTCCTATTATGTGGGATCCAGAGATTGAACTCAGGTTATCAAGCTTAACAGCAGGTGCCTTTCCCTGACGAACCATTATGCCCACCCTGTCTTGAACTTTTGATCATTTTTAGTGCTAGGATTATTGGCATGCTGTGTTGAGGACCAAACCCAGAGATTTGTGCATGCTAGGCAAATACCCTACCAATTGAGCCACTCCCTATCCCTGCTAGCTCAATTATTTTTAAATTAAGCAACAGCTTATTTTATTTTATCTGAAGATTTGTTTATCTATTACATTTACAGTGTTCTGCCTGCATGTATGCCTGGAGACCAGAAGAGGGTACCAGATCTCATTATAGATGGTTGTGAGCTACCATATGGTTGCTGGGAATTGAACTCAGGAAGAACAGTTAATACCCTTAACCTATGAGCCAACTTTCCAGCCCCAGCTTAATTTACTTGTATGTTTTCTTTGTCTGTATATGTGTGCTTGGTGCCTGCAGATGCTAGATCATATGGAGCTGGAGTTATGGTTAATTGTAAATTGCCATGAGGGTGTTGAGAATCAAATCCAGGCATCCTCTACAAGAATGGCAAATGAGGACTGGAGAGATGGCTCAAAGGTTAAGAGCACTGGATGCTCTTGCAGAGGTCCTGAATTCAATTCCCAGCAACCATATGGTGGCTCAGAGCCATCTCATAATGAGATCTGATGTCCTCTTCTGGCAGGCAGGCATACGTGGAGGCAGAATGTTACATACATAATAAATAAATAAATCTTTAAAAAAAAATGGCAAATGATAGCCACTGAGCCATCTCTCCAGCACCTTTCCAACCAAGCTTTTAGAGAGGTCCTCAGTGGCATCTTTTTGGTTTTTCAAGACAAGGTTTCTCTGTGTACTAGCCCTGACTATCCTGGAACCCACTTTGTAGATCAGGCTGGCCTCAAATTCATAGACATCTGCCTGCCTCTGTCTCCTGAGTACTGGAATTAAATGCGTGCACCACCACTGCCTGACTCGTAACTGGCATCTTGATTGATCTTAGTCCCCTGGTCCACTCTTTATTCCTATGGCCAGAGTGACTTTTGAAGGTTTAGAAGGAACAGTACTGAGGAGGTACAGTCTTACACTTGCACGGTACCCTAACCCACACCTTACAATCACAGTGATTGACTGGCATCCTAGACTGCTGTGCTCACCTCTCTGCCTCTGCACTGGCATGCCCAAGAACTCAGCCCTCAACCCCTGCCTCCTGCGGCTTGGCCCAGACCCTCTGCTGACCAGATGCTGAGTTCCTTGAGCTTGGGATTGAGGCTTCCTTCTAAGTGTGCATCTGTGTGGCTGTGTCGACCTCACCAGGCTCTTGGTAACTAAGGTTGAGCACAGTGATCGAGCAGGTTCTAGGAGTCAGAGAGGCTGTCTACTGGTCTCCAAGGATGGCCTAGCAGACGTGACAGCCAGGCATGACTCTGCTTTGAACCAAAGAAAATCAATGCTTCACTAGGCAGCTGGTCCTCCGCAAAGGTCCAGCTGCAGACATAGTAGAGGGTGGGGGACGTGGGGGTTGGAGCTGTCGCTTTTTGAAGCAGGCCACAGAATGCTGAGCTTCCCTGTCGCATCGGTGCTGGCCCACACAGTGTGCATCGATTCTCTTTCCTGGCTCTGAAGGGATGCGTGATCACTGTGGAAATGAGAGAGGAGACGGAGATGAGCTTAGACTCTGCAGACTCTGTTTCCTTTTCTTCATGTTCTTCTTAGCCTCTCATAGCCTTTTACAAGCTAGGCAGTCACTTCTGTCAGCGTTGGCTTCAGAGCATACTGCTTTGATACTCATCTAAGCATACATACATACATACATATATGTATATTTGCAAGATTTTTTTTTTTTACTTCAGGCAATTTCATTGAGCTCTTCAACAATTTCCAAGAAAACGTTTTGGTCGTTGCATAATATGCAGCATCTGTCTATCATAAGTTATTGACCAGTCTCTTCCTGTTGGATCTCATTTCTGCTATTAATCATCATGATGGCAAGCATTCATTAGGCTGTTTTTCCGTGCCAAGTTCCTTGCAAAGAAATACACAAGGGCTCTCCCAGTGAGTGCCGTTAGAACCCTGTCACGTGGGTTTTCTCTGACTGAGAGAGGTAGCTCAAGACCATAGAGTCAGCCAGTGTGGGACTTGAACCCAGGCCCTATAGAAGAGCAGCCTAACCACTGAGTCATCTCTCCAGCCCCCTAGGGATGTTTTATACGATTTGGTTTGGTTTTTTAATATATTGGCCTTGAACTCATGGTGTGCCTTAGCCTCACGCTGGGATTACCACTGAGTGCCACCATACCTGGCAGAATTGTGACTCTTGTGATGTACCTTGGGTGGACTCTTGTCCAGTGTCCCAGGGCTGACATGACTCATTTTGACAAGGAACCTCCTTGTTCTTTCTCTGCCAAGGGAATTCCGGGGGACACTCCTGGTCTGCCTTTGAGAGCTACTGTTTGTCACATTGGCTCCCTGGGCCTGTTATAACTTCTGTCTGAGTCTGCTTTCTCTGAGGGATTTCCAGGAAAGGACTTTGGGCTTTTTCAGGCCTGCTGGCTTTCCCCTGCAGAAACAGAGGCACCTAGTTCAGGGTGCTACTAGAGAGCCTAAAATAATTTCTTGGTCTCATGGTTAAACTGAGAGCTTATGATAGCAATGTTACGGGAAAAACAGCAGGAATTAGGCACTTTGGGAGTGGCCCAGTTCTGCAGTCTCTGCACTTGACCCTTAAAGTGCCCCGAGGCCAAGGATGTCAGCTTGAGCATCTCCATTTTTTTTTTTTTTTAAAGATTTATTATGTATACAACATCCGCCTCCATGTATACCCACACGCCAGAGGAGGGTGCCAGATCTCATTACAGATGGTTGTGAGCCACCATGTGGTTGCTGGGAATTGAACTCAGGACCTCTGGAAGAGCAGACGGTGCTCTAAACCACTAAGCTATCTCTCCAGCCCCCAAGCATCTCCATTTTTCTCTGGAATTTTCTCTGGGATCCCCTGCCCCCACCATTCAGCCTCTGTCTTCTCTCTTCCTTCATGTGCCCTCTCACAGTCCTCCCATGCCCAGCTGGTACCCGACTCTGGCTCCCACTGCCGATGCCAGTCTTTGTCTTGTCCCACAGTAGCAGGACTCTGTGGAGAGAGAGTCTGTGCTTAGTTCACATCACACATTCAGACCCAGAGCTTGCTGGGGTCCTGCACAGATCAAGCCCCATGGAGGCTGAGCAGCTCTGAGTGGCTCCTCCCTGTGGGCAGCAGCTTCTCTGTACCAACCCTGCTATGCTGACCCCCCCACTGCGATTTCTGGCTCTCCCTCCCCAGGCCAGCTCCTTCCAGGCGCCGTCTAGAAGCCCCAGGTGAAAACTGTCAGTGCTGAAATTAGAGTCAGCCCAGGGAAGGTTCATCTGGGACAGGAAGCTCAGCCTCTTGACTTTAATTAACACTTGTGTGAGAATTACCTGTAACCCAGTAACAGGGTTGAGGCAGAAGTCACATGCATTGTACAGAAGTCCACCGGGATCTGGTTTGTAACGCTGGTATTGACAGAGAAAAGGAACCCCAGAGAGGAGTGGAGAATGTGCTGAGATGCGGGCCCTTTAGCAAAGCCGAGAACAAATGCTTGAAAGGCCTTAAAACCCCTGGCATGACTTCCCAACACCCTGCTAAGCGGTGGGTCCCTGTCCTGGGCGGGGCATGGGGGCCACTCTGTCCAGCATTTGGACAGTTCCAGTCACATTAGCCTCTCTTTACTGTAAGCTCAGCACGGTGTCAGATGACAGCTGTCCCCCATGAAGGACAATAGGGTATGTGTATAAATGCCTAAGAGCTTTGAGTGTACAGAAGCCCACCCAGGAAGCTAGAACGCAGGCTCAGCCCCAGTCAATCACAGTACTTTGCCAGAAGAGCCTGGTAATCTGCATTTTAAGCAAAGTGTGGCATGGTGTTGCATATCTGCAATCCTAGCACTCAAGAGTTGATGCCAGCCTGTGCTCCAGAGAAGGAACCTGTGCCCTTCCCTAGATTCAGGGAATCGTATGACAGCTAGATGTGCCTAGCTTTAGAGCCTGTCCTGGAACTTGCTGTATAGACCAGGCTGGCCTCGAACTTACAGAGATCCACCTGCCTCTGCCTCCTGAGTGCTGAGATTAAAGGTGTGCTCCACCACTGCCTGCCTGACTGGATGCTGCATTTTAAACAAAGCTAGATATGATGAAGTTGGGCTATTGCCTGGCTACTATGGAAGCTGAGATAGCAGGGTCACCTGAACTCAAGAATTCCAGAATAGCCTGGGGCAAAGTATCAAAACTCTCTGGGGATGGGAGGATGAGGTTGAAGGAACAGAGCAAGCAGCAACAAGGAAACGGCTCCAGGGTGATTCTGACGCTCTGCTGCAGGGTCTAATCTGAGAATATGCAAGGTCTATAGTGAGAACCTGGTCATCCCTGAGCCCTGGGGACACAGGCCCATGTGTCCTTTCATTCTTTTGCTGTGGACACTCTGACCGAAAGCATCCTAGGAGAGGAAAGGATCTATTTCACCTTACAGACCAGTCCGCATTGAGGGATGTCAAGCAGGAACTCAAGACACACAGCGTTTCTTCTAACCAAGGACCTCCCTCACAGCCATGGAGGCACAGCAGACACCTCGCTTCCTTCTACAGCTCATGCCTAGGGAATGCTGCCTCATACAGTGGGCTGGGCTCTCCTAGATCAGTTAACAATAAAAGTCTCCCAGAGGCCTGCCCACAGGCTACTCCGACCTGCACAATCCTTGTTTGAGACTCCCCTCTGGGTTAACTCTTGAAGCCAACTAGGACACCTCTGGGACATAATCACATTTTCTGGTCTGGAAGAACCTATGTTTGGGGGAGATACTGGAAAAATTTATTTGGGGAGAAGAAACACCTCGCCTGGAAACTCTAAAGGTCGTGTGTGTGTGTGTGTGTGTGTGTGTGTGTGTGTGTGTGTGTGTTGCAGGCTCAGTGGGGTGGGAGGGTAGTTGTGGGTGCAGGGTCCCAGGGGATGCAGCTGGAATTTGTCACCACCGATGTCCCTGGACATTATTCCCGGTGTGTTAGTGAGGACACAGGTGCCATTTACCTTCACAGATGAATGAACTGAGCTTGACTGCACAGGGACCTCCCTGACATCCACAGGTAGTCAGAGTTAAGGTCGGGCCCAGGTCCCAGGAAACAGCGGAAGCTGGGAAGGGCCTGTAGTTGTCTCCTGTACTCTTTATTGGCCTGTTTTAGGAAGCCACCCATGACATCTCTGGCTTTGGAACCCAGTAGGCACCACAGAGCCTAGTGCTGCTCCTGCTGCTAAGCCATTGGTGAATCAGAACCCACTGTTCCCATAGCAACCCAAGTGTGGCACTACCTTGGGTAAAAAGCCTCCCCTGGGAGCTTTGGGCTATCAAAGCGGAGGTGTATAGAACACCTGGCTCATAGCCTTGGGATGCTAAAAACAGCACATGCTGCCCAGTGGGTGTTGGTTTATGTGGGAGGAAGCCCCGTGCAGGAGGAGCACCAGCCTTGCTCCCCTCAGAACTTCTTCCCTTTGGTGGCCCTTTGGGGCCAGTTTTTCCAGATAGCAATTCCCCAGAACTAGTAGCTGAGGCCTTGCAGTCTTGGGTGCTTGCTGACATTCAAGATAATGAACTCATGGCCTGAGGAGGTGCTGCACCCAACCCAGGCAGTCAGGGAAGGGGCTAGAGCATTCAGAGTGGGAATCACACTGTATTCCTGGGGTCACTTGCTCCATCATGAATGAGTGCTGTGTGTGCTGAAAATGTCTCACTGAGCCTGGAGTTCACAAGGCTCAGCAGGGGTACTCCCTGGGAATTTAGAGGCACTCATCAAAGTGCCCTACATTGATGATGACTCACAAAGGGGGTTCCCTCTATAGCTTTGGGAATTTGGAGTCTCTGCAGCCATAGGGTTGCAATTTTTTAGCTTTTCAAACAGCTGATTTAAAAAAAATGATTTATTTTATATGTATGAATGTTTTGCCTGCATCTATATCTGTGTACCATATGGATACGTGGTATCAACAGAGGTCAGAAGAGGGCATTGGATCTCCTGGAACTAGAATTACAAACAGTTGTGACCTGCCAAATGCTGGGAACCAAACCTGAGTCCTCTGCAAGGGCAGCGAGTGTAACCACTGAGCCATCTCTCCAGCCCCAACAGACTGTGTGCGTGCGTGCGTGTAGGTCAGAGGGGAGCTTTCAGGGTTGTTCTGCTCCACATTGTTTAGGTAGGGGTTCTCTGGTTGTTTCTGCTGTGCTTCATACTCTAGGCAGCCTGGTCCCCGAGCTTCTGGGCAGTTTTCCTGGCTCATCTCACATAGGCATGCTGGGATTACAGAAGCGTACATTCTGAGCCTTCACAAGACTCTAAGGATTTAATTTAAGTTGGCATGTTGTCAGCTTCCACCTTTTTTTTTTTTTGTCAGAGTCTCTGAGTTTACCAATTGGCTAGACTTGCTGGTTAATGAGCTCCAAGGATCCTCATGTCTCTATAACCTAGCATGAAGGTTTCAGACACTCACAGAATATGTATATATACATGTACATATACATACAAAGAATATACATATACATATTCTTATGTATACCCAACTGAACCATGCCCTCCCTCAGCCCCGAGGTCTCTAATCTGTACTTTGGCTAGGTAGCTATAGGGTTCCATAGAAACACAGGAGATAATGGGGGTACCTGGCCCCAGATGCCTGCAGCTGGAGTAGTCCTAGGACACCTATGCCAGTAAGGGGTGCTGTAGTTTCAGTGACCTTAAAGATGGCAGAGCCAAGGTCCCTATCCCCAGGGCTCAAGCTGTCATGAAAGTTGGGCTTTGAGGAGCTCAAAATTAGGTCATATGGTATCCAGCTGTGGCTGGTGCTGCTCATATGAGTCCCCCTTTCCCAGTGCCATCCACGTGGGGCTGTGCCCATCCTGGACTGCGAAGTTCTTGGGGCTTGCAGGAGACTTACAAGTTCAAGGTCAGCCTGGGCAACATATCAAGACCCTATCTTAAATTACAACAGAAGGACAGCAAGGATGATGCTTGTCCACCTTCAGGAGCCCTTCTCCCCAAACCACACTGTCCCTGCGGTCATCTGTTTTGGGTGTGAGTGCTGGCTTGAGACAGAGCCTTGCTTTCAACACGGCTGGTGTGAATTCATTTCCAGCTCACAAACAGCAGTGACCCCATTGTCTGACCCCACCCCCGGACTAGGGCCAGCTTCCCTGTTTCTGTGCTTCTGCATACTTGCCATTTTTCCCTCCCCAGTCACTTGACTAGCTCCATTAAAAGGCCAGAGCTGGCATTGGACGTGGGTTGGAAGGACCAGCGGGTGCCTGCCCCACCCTATGCAGAGAGCTGAGCCTTAGCCCTGCTTTCTAGATGGATGAGCCATATGAGTAGAGGCAGAGAGCAGGGAGGACGGTTGACATTTGAGTTCCGTGTTGAGTTCCCTAAGGCTTTGTTGGTGTTTTCTTTTTTTTTTTTTATTTATTTATTTATTATGAGTACAATATTCTGTTTGTGTATATGCCTACAGGCCAGAAGAGGGCACCAGACCTCATTACAGATGGTTGTGAGCCACCATGTGGTTGCTGGGAATTGAACTCAGGACCTTTGGAAGAGCAGGCAATGCTCTTAACCACTGAGCCATCTCTCCAGCCCCTTTGTTGGTGTTTTCTAACCCTGGGTCTTGGTTCCCTTCTCATAGTAACACAGACAGATTGGTCCAGGCTTTGTCTGAGGCTTGGCATTCCTCAGTGCTCTGGACAACTAGAGACAGTTGTTTCGCTTCTCCTAGAGAAATAACAAGGTGCTCTGTGTAGAAAAGGCAAGGGCTCCAGACCCTGGGCCTCAGATTCACCCAGCTGCATCATGTCTCTGAACAAGGGGTTTTCCCAGGTGATCAGAATATGACTGAGAACAAGGCTAGTTCACACAGCGTGTACACCATGGCTAGTCCCTGGTCACACAGCATGTCCACCATGGCTAGTCCCTGGTCACACAGCATGTACACCATGGCTAGTCCCTGGTCACACAGCATGTACACCATGGCTAGTCCCCGAGAATACAGCATGTACACCATGGCTAGTCCCTGGTCACACAGCGTGTACACCATGGCTAGTCCCTGGTCACACAGCGTGTACACCATGGCTAGTCCCTGGTCACACAGCGTGTACACCATGGCTAGTCCCTGGTCACACAGCGTGTACACCATGGCTAGTCCCCGAGAATACAGCATGTACACCATGGCTAGTCCCTGGTTACATAGCGTGTACACCATGGCTAGTCCCTGGTCACACAGCATGTCCACCATGGCTAGTCCCTGGTCACACAGCGTGTACACCATGGCTAGTCCCTGGTCACACAGCATGTACACCATGGCTAGTCCCTGGTCACACAGCGTGTCCACCATGGCTAGTCCCTGGTCACACAGCGTGTCCACCATGGCTAGTCCCTGGTCACACAGCATGTACACCATGGCTAGTCTCCAAGAATACAGCGTGTCCACCATGGGGAACAGATTAATGGCATTGGAGGCATACCCCAGTTGTAGACTGCTTGCCTAGCATTCCTGAGGCCTTGTCTTGATCCC
Organism: Chionomys nivalis; assembly: GCF_950005125.1. NCBI lineage: Eukaryota > Metazoa > Chordata > Mammalia > Rodentia > Cricetidae > Chionomys > Chionomys nivalis. The sequence continues at coordinate 6,779,756 of NC_080096.1, read as the reverse complement.
TGTGCCTCACAAAGCTGGATGTGAGATATCACCTGTCATCTCAGCACTTGGGAACTAGTAGGAGGGTCAGAAGGTGAACCTCATCCTTGCCTACACAGTGAGTTCAAGGTTATCCTGGGCTTCAGGAGAACATGTTTCATCTCTCTCACACATGCACTGCTATGGTGCTGAGAATGCTGAAGATGACCACAGCTGCCTGGGCAATAAGACCCTAGGCACTGTTTCAGAATGGCCGTCAGAAAGGGTGTGAGGTTGTACGGGGGGCTCCAAGGCCTCTGCTTTCCTATCACTTGCTAGTTAGTGTCTGTCTCTCATCCTGCCTATCCTGTCCACATGTGTGGGGCAGCACCTCCTGGGAACTGTGGCATGTGTTTCCAGAGTGGTGCAGAGCTGCTCTCAGGAGCTTGCTGGCCTTGCCTGTAACCCCAGCACTCAGAAGGGATACGAGTGTGAGTTTGAGGCCAGCCTGGGCTAGCTACCTAATAAGGCCCTATCTCCTAGAAGACTGAGTTCAACTGGAGATATAGCTCGGTGGTGATCGAGCCCCCTGCTTCTTGTGCCCTGGATTTGTTTAATCCATCGCCGAAAAGGGGCGGGGTAAGTGATGTGAGTAATAGATTTCAACTTCTTGTTGTTTTGTTTTACCAAGACAGGCTTTCTCTGTGTAGCCCTGGCTGTCCTGGAATTCTCTCTGTAGACTACTCTGGCCTCAAACTGATAGAGATATGCCTGCCTCTGCCTCTAGTACTGGGGTTAAAGGCTTGTGCCACCACTGTCAGGTAACTTCAACTTTTTTTAAATTTTGAGTAGTTAGAGTATAAGGCCTGAGTTCTGTCCCCAGGCCCCACATGGTGGAAGGAGAGAACGGACTCCTGCCATGTCCTCCAACCTCCGTGTGCCCTGTAGCACACACATCCTCACCCACCCGACCTCCATGTGCCCTGTAGCACACATACATCCTCACCCACCCGACCTCCGTGTGCCCTGTAGCACACACACGTCCTCACCCACCCGACCTCCGTGTGCCCTGTAGCACACACATCCTCACCCACCCGACCTCCGTGTGCCCTGTAGCACACACACGTCCTCACCCACACAGAAAATGAGGACATGTAATAAAAATTGCCCCTAAGTGTTGTAGTATTGTTGATGGATGATACTATCAGTGAAATTATTTTCTTTTTTAATAATTTTATTTATTTTTTATTTTATATGCATTGTTGTTTTGCTTGCATGTAGATCTGTGTGAGGGTATTGGGTTCCCTGTAACTGGGGTTGCAGACAATTGTGAGCTGCCCTGTGGGAATTAAACCTGGGTCCTCTGCAAGAGCAGTCAGTGCTCTTAACCACTAAGCCATCTCTCTAACCCCCAGAATTATTTTCTTAGTTTCATTTTCAGATTACTCATTGCTAATGTATGCAAATAGAATTTACCTGTTCGTTTGATTTTGTTTTTTGAGACCAGGTTTTTGTGTGTAGCTCAGGCTGTCCTGGAACTCGCTCTGTACATCAGCCTGGCCTCAAACTCACAGAGACCCTCCTGCCTCTGCCTCCCGAGTGCTGGGATTAAAAGTATGCCCCACCCTGCTAGTTTGTAGCTTTTCAGTAAGTAGAAATTACAGAGCATTTTCTACTTATAAGATTATTATATCCACAAATAGAAAGTTTCCTCCCTTTTTCTAATGTGTATACTTTTTATATAGTTAGTTGTTTTTGCCTAACTGCCCAGGAGCGAAACTTCAGAACTACCTAGAGAAGCCAGGTGAGGTGGCAAATGCCTGAAACGTCAGCACTGGGGAGGCTGAAGCAAGAGGCTTGTCAGTCAGCCGCAAGTCTGGGCTACATGAGACCTGCTCTCAAATATCCAAAACAAATAAAAATCAATTTGAGTAAAAATTTTGAGGACAGACAGGCTTTTTCTTCTTCCCGTCTTGCTGGGGTGAGTTTTAGCCATGCAGTATGGTGACAGCTGTGGTTCTTGTGGGTGCCCTTTACCTGGGTAGAGAAGTCCCCTGTTTCCTCTTCAATGCATCTTTGTCATGGAAGGATGCTGGATTCTGTTAGGTTCATTTTCTGTGTAAAGGTGATGGTGTGGGCTGTGCCCTTTAGTCTGTTGGTAGACCATATTACATCACGCGAGTTTCAGATGTTAAACCAGCCCTGCTTTCCTAGAATAATTTGGTATAGCTATATGATCCATTTTTATGTGTTGTTCTATAAATTTTGCTAGTGTTTATTAAGCAGTTTTTTCCATATTCATAGGAGGTCCACATCTGTGGTTCGTGTGTGTGTGTGTGTGTGTGTGTGTGTGTGTGTGTGTGATGTACTGTCCAGTCTCGGTATTCTTATTTAATTTGTTAAAGAAGACATTCAGGAGTGTAGCTCTCCCTGCCTGGGCTTACCTGTATCTGGTGGGAAGCAATGAACAGAAGCTCTGAGCCCAAGTTCTGACTTTAGGTATCAGTGGGAAAGATGGGAAAGATTTTTATACCAGTAAAATAGGCTGCTGGCCTGGGGATAGAGGATAGCACTGGCAGGACAGTGAAGAGGGTACCCGTGGGCTGTGTTCCTCTTCTGGCTCAGGAACTGAGCCGCTCTAACTGAATGATCCACTGTGACAGAGAGGCTGAAGGATGCTCTGGAAGAACTTCGGCCGCCCTCTCTTTGGCTCCAGAGGAAGGAGGTCCTGGTGGTCAGCCAGTGCTTCAAAGACAGGAGATGGTGTGGGATGGGCAGCACCTCTGAGCTGCCGCAGCCCCAGCCACAGAGCAGAGGCTCGGAATGAGGCCTGTGGATTCTCAGGCAGGGAGGACATGGCCAGCTGGCATGTGGGAGGGTAAAACTCTTACAAAGCTTGCTCTGGGTGTCTTCTTACATACTTACCAGAGTGACTATGTGACCTTAAGAAGGTCATTGTCCTAGCTAGAGTTTCTGCTGTTGTCGTTGGAACACCATAACCAAAGTGTCTCGGGGAGGAAAGGGGTTGACCTCATTCGCAGTTCCATGCCACTGTTCACCCATTGCCAGGCAGTGAGGGCAGAGCTGATGCAAAGGCTGTGGATGGGTCCTGCTCACTAACTTGCTCCCCGTGGCTTGCTCAGCCTGCTTTCTTATAGAACTCAGGACCCCCAGCCCAGGGATGGCCCCACCCACAATGGGCTATGTCCTCCCCTGTAGCGAGCTGCGTGAAGCCACATCTGATAATCAGCTCCTAATTATGGCTAAGACCTGACTTATGCTATTATCACGCAATGATTGTCAGCTGCTTGCATATGCGTGGACCTATGAGCAGTGCCCACCTGGCAATCCAGGATTGGTAGCCCATGCCTACTTAAGGGCTGGGAGAGGTTTGCCCGAGGAGAGAGGGGGGCGGGGAGGGGAGGGAAGGGAGAGAGAGAGATATAATTGTAAAAAGGTCCTGAATAAAACTGCTTAGCAAGAAGAGCTCCGGTGTTGCGTCCTTCTTGCTGAACGAGGTGGGGCGCAACACTCCCCATCAATCAGCCGTATCTTATGGAGGTATTTTCTCAATTGAGGTTCCTTCCTCTCCAATGACTTCAGCTTGTATCAGGTTGACATAAGACAGCCAGTACAGTTACTGTCTTCATAGCACAGGATATATACCCAACGAGCAGTGGCAGAGTTCAGTGATCAGGATTTGAGCTTCTCTGAGGAGCTGGTGGCCCACTCCCTCTGCACACCCACCATTCCCTCCTGGGGGCCCAGTGCTGGTTTTGTGCCTGCAGCTCACTGCAGAAGCCCAGGGTCCCTTCAAGAAAGCCTACAAGACAGAAGAGAAAGAGAGTGGGCTGTCACCATTCACTGCCACAGAAGCATCTTCTGCCGACACTGGCAGTCTTGCTCCGACCCCCTCATACCCTCAGAAAAACCAGCATCTGTAGGTGCCCAGCTCAGCTGCCATGCGGAGTATGATGTAATCCCGGAGTCTGTGGTTGCTAGGACAGTCCTGCCTGCACTGACAGTGTGTGGTCCCGGGACTGGAGCGAGAACAGAATGTTTCCAAGAAAACAGAAAGGATTCATAGGGCATCTCAAGCAAAGGTGTCTCTTCCCAAGAAGCCAGATATCTGCTCCTTTCTGGGGGCTTGTCTTCTCAGGAATGCTGCTAAGTACAGACTCCCAGAGGCAGAAATGGTGGGTGGATGACAGATTAAGTTGCTTTAGCGCCTCTGCTGATGTGAAGGCGGGCCTTCCGGATGTCATGTGTTCTTATGGGCTACCCTTCTGCAGCAGCACCTGAGGTGCCTCCTGGCTCCTCCCGGCAGCAAGGTGTGCAGGAAGCACTCCCTGGTGGTGTGGTCAAGGAGAGCCATCTTTATGTTGACTTTAGTCCAAGTGACAGAAGCCCTATTGCACCCCACCCCCATCCAACCCAATCCTCGGAGGCCTTTCCTGTCCCTGCTGTTCCCATCTGCCTCTTCCAGGGAGATTGCCTCCAATATCACAGCAGGGAAGTATGCCAGAAAGGCCACCGGCGGCCTGACTGTCACAGTTTAGAGCAACATGCTGGATCACTGGTTAGAAAAGGCAGACAGGTAGTGTGGGATGCAAGGACAGAGAGGCACAGGCAGCTCGCAGGTTAGCTTGTCCAGCTCCTTCCCTCCTCCCCTTGCCTCTTTTGGCCAAGTGTCAGAGCCTGTCGTAGGGAAAACAAGACAAAGGAAGTGGTGGTACATAGCTTTAATCCCAGCACTCAGGAAGCAGAGACTGGTGGAACTTTGTGAGTTCAAGGCCCGTCTGGTCTACAAAGTGAATTCTAGGACAGTCAGGACTGTTAACACAGAAAAACCTTGTCTCAGAAAACCAATGTGTGTGTGTGCATTTTGTTTTATGTCTAAGAGCATTTTGCCTGTGTATATGTATATGGTGCTCATGGAGGTCAGAAGAGAGTATTAGATCCCCTGGAACTGGAATTACAGATAGTTGTGAGCCAGTGTGCACATGCTAGCCACTGATCTTGGGTCCTCTGCAAGGGCAACAAGTGCTCTCAACCTCGGAGCTATCTCTCCAGCTCCAAGATCTAAACCTGAAAGGTAGAAAAGTTTCCCAAGAAAATCTTACCTCCCACCCTAATGGTCCAGGACCAATGACCTGTCTCCTGACTTAGCCATGTGGCCTTGAATAAGCCTCTGGACCATACCCCATAGCCTCACAGCAGGGTGGGATCACTGGCAGGTCCCCAGCTTGGCTACAGGAGACAGGAAAGGGCTGGATTTCATTAGAAGCACTTCTCCTCTCTTTCCCTCTTTTATTTAGGTTGTCTTATACCCCAGGCTGGCCCTGAACTAACTGTGTAGCCAAGGAGGACCGTGAACTTCTGATGCCCTTGCCTTCACCTCCTGAATACTGGGATCAATAACATCACCCAGTTCATGTGGTGCTGGGGACTAAACCCAGGGGCTTTGTATACAAGACAGGCTCCCTGCCAACTGAAGCATGTCCCCAGCGCTTTGCGGCCCTCTGTACTGCTTTGCCAGGGCTGGGAAGATAGAGGAGGGATGCTCCACGGTGAGCACAGCCTTCTGCCCTGTCCTGACACCAGAAGTCATCGATGGGCAACTCTTGTTCCTTGGTTTGCAGGTGCGGAGGACGTGGTGATGGCATTTTCCAGGTCAGAGACGGAAGACCGGAGGCAGTAGCTGAAAACCCCTTGGGATACCCTGAAAGCCACAGAGGGCCACAAGATCTGTGGGGCTCCTTTCCCAGTTGAGTGGTAGCAAACCACCTTCCGCTTCCATCCCTCTGCTCCCCTCCCCACCCTACCCCCCCACCTTCCCCACCCTAGCCACTCGGCAGGGCTGGCATCAGGAAGATGCCAGCGGTGATTTGTGATTGGCTTGAAGGGATGGACTGTGATTGGCTGCAGGAAGAAACCTTTTTATTTTTAAATCTTGACCAACGGAAACCTTTTATTTTTATTTCTGACTCTTTATTTTTTAAAAAATTTGCGCCTCGGTATCTGGCTTCCCCGGAAGCTCTCCGAGCTCTGGTGCTTTATTTAGGTCATTTTTTTAGGATTGTGAAGAGGCCCAATTGGCTGCTTAAACTGGAAAAAGATTGTGATTGGCTGTCTTGTGGGAAATGGTCTTTTCTTTGATTGGCTGCAGGTGTTCTGCTCATATTACCAACTTCCTCTCTTCTGAATGCAGAAAACAGGGTTTGGGCATATTGTTATATTTGACTTGAAAAAAGAAAAGAAAGAAACCAAATGAGCTTCGCAATGTTTATTACACAAAGGTCTTGCTGCTGCCTCCATGTATTGGGTCCGTATTTGAATTTGATTGGCAGTCAATATGTGGATTTGGTTTCCCATTGGCTCACCCCTGACTCCCTGCTCCCATTGCCATGGGCTTACTTCCACTCTGCTGCTTATTTGAGGCCTGAGGGTACACCTGGAGCTTGTGTGCTTTATTGACCACACATGCCTCCCCTAGCAAAAGGACTCCAGGGACCATGAGCCAGGTCCACAGCTGGAAGGAGCAGTTGTCCTGAGCCCGCAGCCCAGAGCTCAGTCAGGGCTTACCAGGAGGCAGAATTTATATACTCAGTTCTAAGAGCTGGCAGGCAGCCAGTTTCCCGGGGGGTGGGGAATGAATCCTGCAGACCTTCCCCCCCACCCCCCACCCCCGCCAGCCCATGCTAACCAAGCACGTTAACACTGACTGGCAGCGCCATCCTCTTTGCAGCCTCCTGTGTCTCACTTCCTTGGGACTTAGCATCACCAGATCCTGAAGAAGAGGGGTCTTTACCCGGGCAGATACCCCAGTTTCACTCTCAGACCCCCAGAGACCTTCACTCCAAGCACCAACCTAACTAGGCTTCCCAGGGTCCCTTGCGGGGGTGGAAGGTAGGTCTGAGGTAGCAGGTGTGCTCTGGCTAACCCGAGCCCCCACTGCACAGTACCTGTCCATGTCAGCCTCAAAGGGATCGTAACGTGGCTTGTTTATGAGATGCCCACGAGGAAGACCAGCTAGGCCGCCAGTAAGTGGGCCCCACAGGCTAGCCCTCTGGGACACATTTTACAGCAGCTCCTGAGGAGGGTCTGGGTCATCATCCCACCCACCCTTACCCCTACCCCGCCTTTTCTGGGAAGTAGAGGAATGGTAAGTGCCTGGAGCATCTTGGTGCCAGGGAGTGTACAGGAGCCAACACGTCTTGAGACCAAAGCCGTGGGGGACCTCACTGTTGGTGGATAGTTTGCACTGACCAGCCTTGTTCCGAGAGGAGAATTCAAATGTCATAGCTAAGGCCCATATCCTCCAGCACATGGTCCCTGTCACTGACAGTAGCATGCCAAGGCCATTGAGTTCCAGGGGGCAAGGCCAGTGGAGAATCAGCTACGCCGATGCCAGCCTGACCAGCAAGGTCTGAGGGTAGTGCTCCTGGAGAGGAGCCGTGTGCGCAGGCACAGTGAGAGTTCATGGACAGGCAGATGCTCACACTCTGCCAGTTGAGCCGGCCTGGAGATGCTGCTGAGCCCCTGGGCAGAGATGGGGTTCTTCAGTCCTGCTCACTCGGGAGAGTGTGTAAAGTAGGGTGCCGCCACCGTCAGTTGGCTCTTGCCACTCCCTCAGAGCCGAGCCCTGGCAGTGGCATATGCTCACTCTTCCAGCACTGATTGGACTCCCCCGCTGAGGAAGTGCAAGTGTCCTGTGACTTCTTACTCCAACAGAAAGTCTGTCTACTGGAGAAAAACAGAACAATAAAGATTTTCAGGGGCTGGAGAGATGGCTCAGTGGTTAAGAGCAATGCCTGCTCTTCCAAAGGTCATGAGTTCAATTCCCAGCAACCACATGGTGGCTCACAACCATCTGTAATGGGGTTTGGTGCCCTCTTCTGGCCTGCAGACACAGACAGACAGAATACTGTATACATAATAAATAAATAAATATTTAAAAAAAAAAAGATTTTCATAGCTCGATGGGTGAGATGAGCTGGTTTCTCTCTCAAAGCTGCCATTGCCGGGGCGCTTCCCAGGAGCGTGGGGAGGAGGGAGGGCAGTGTGAAGCTTCCTATGTTTATAGCCTGGGCTGGGAATGTAACTCAGTCAACAGCTGGTCGTGCGTGAAGCCCCGGGTTGATCCTTAGCATCATACAGACGGGTTGTGTGTCACAGACCTGTAATCCCAGGAATCCTGAGGCTGAGGCAGGAGGATTGAGGTGGGTTCCAGTTCAGCCTGGGCTACAATGATGCTCTGTCTCAAGAAAAGGGAAAAAAACGAGCTGGGCATATTCCCACATCTCTCATTCTCAGCTCTAGTGAGGAGGAAGTAGAACTAGGAGTTCACAGTCAGCTGTGGCTGTATAGTTAGTCCTGGGCAGTCTGGACCGCATGAGACCTCACCTCAGAAGGGGAGGGGACGTGGTGCTCGGGCACATTTAATTTCAGCACTTGGGCCTCTGATGGAGGAGAACCGAGTAGGAAGCTGAAGGCCAACCTGGGCTGCATGAGTCTCTGGCTCAAACAACAGATCGGCACTCAGTGTTTCAAAGGGTTTTCACCTCTAACTCATCTGACCGTGGAGATTCCCCATATGCTCCTGAATTGTCCCACTGAGGTCCGTGAGCTTCAGGGACCTATCCGTTTCATGCTCACTCTGGGTAGCCCATCAGAGTGTGGTGACAGACTCTGCTCCCATCATCCCAGCAGAAGTGTGTGGGAGACAGAAGGAAGAATCCTGTGTGGTCCATGCTGGCCTCGACCTCACTGTGTAGCTGGAGAGGACCCTTAATTCCTGACCTTCTGGGGGCTGGAGAGATGGCTCAGAGGTTAAGGACACTGTCTGTTCTTCCAGAGGTCTTGAGTTCAATTCCCAGGAACCACATGGTGGCTCACAGCCATCTAAAATGAGATCCGGTGCCCTCTTCTGGCACGCAGGCATACATGGAGGCAGATCACTGTATTGTATATGTAATAAATAAAATCTTTAAAAAAAAAAAAAAAGAAAGAAAAATTCCTGACCTTCTGCCTCTACTTTGCAAATGCTGGGATTTCACATGTGTGCCACTCCATTTAGGGAAATGTACTATTTAGCCATCTTCCCAGTTTGGGGAATGGAAATCATTTCTGCTTCAAGAGGTTTTGCCTTGGAAACACTTCCTGAACATGTCCATCTCTATACTCCCCTTAGGTCCTCCCCCCCCCCCACACACACTATCTACATAGCTCATTGCTTCCATTCCTTTTCAAATCCTTTGCTTGAAGGGCTGGAGAGATGGCATAGTGGTCGACATTGGCTCCTCCAGAGGACCTGTACAGTTCCCAGCATCCGCCATCAAACTCTACTGTCCAGAGCTCCAGGTCCTGGGGATTCGGTACCTCACGTGCATATATCCACACACACATAATGTAAAACAAATATATTTAAAAAAAAATTTCTCTGGACTCTTGATGCTGTGAGGTTTGGGGGGTTTGTTTTGTTTTGCTTTGTTTTTAGACAGAGTCTCACTGTAGCTCTGGTTGACCTGAACTCCCTCTGTAGACCACACTGGCCTCAAACAGAGATCCCCTTGCCTCTGCCTCCCGAGTGCTGGGATTAATGAATGGTGTGTGCCATCACACCCAGTGCTTTGGGGGTTTTAGACAACATTGAATCTTGGTATTGAGCTGAGAGTGTGTATTCCCAGCCACTGAGGAAGCTGAAGTAGGAAAATCACTTAAGCCCAGGGGTTTAAAGGCAAAATAACTACCTCAAAACAAAGCCCACCTTTGTGTTGAAAGACAAATTTTTTTAAAAAAGATTTATTATGTATATAGGTTTCTTCCTTCATGTATCCTGCAGTACAGAAGAGGACACCAGATCTTATTACAGATGGTTGTGAGCCACCATGTGGTTGCTGGGAATTGAACTCAGGACCTCTGGAAGAGCAGCCAGTGCTCTATTCCTCTGAGCCATCTCTCCAGCCACTGAAAGACAAGTTTTGAAGTCCGCAGCCTATGTTGTGGCCAGGCTCATCTCAGGAAAGCATCCAACATTAGATTGATCACCTGCTGGATTTGGGGCTCACCTCCCCACAAGTGAGCCCCTTCCCTCTGGAAGTGACTTGTGGTTATACTCACATCCACTTGGTCTTTCCTTCTCTATGATTCCTTGTCTGTACACAATTCCTTATCTGCATGGCACACTGAGTTAGCCAAACTTACACGAAATGCCTATTCAAAGGGTCAGGCAAAAGAAAGAAAGATGTGTGTAGAATCTACCCTCTCCCTGCAGTTCTAAGCCCCAGGGCAAACCTTGTACTCTATCTAGTTAATTGCTCCGAGGGAGGGGCTGGCTGGCTGGCTCCGGTCCAGCCCTCTTAGCCGAGCTGGGGTGGAGCTGGAAGTCATTCACCTTGCTCTGTCTGAGCACACTGAGTCTGTAGAAGGAAGTAGGTCACTAAAATGACGGACACTCAGCCCTGAAGAGAAAGAGTCCCCGGGGCCCCTGGCCGCACACAGCAGGACCCTCAGGGATCTGCCTTCCTGGTCGCAGATGCTTGCCGCTGATAATGAGCTTGGAGGGCGGGGCTGGGATAAAGATGCAGTGGGGTGTGCAAATACAGCCTGGGGGCGGGGCTCGGGAGCTGGAGGGCAAGTGTTCCCATTCCCAGGGTAGGAGAAGCAGTGAAAGAAGTGTTTCTCTGTTCCCTTAGGTAAGTAAGCAGCTGTAGCATCCAGGCTCCTCTCAGCCTTTAAACAGGATCCTTTGTCTGAGAGAAATCCTTCCCTTCTGTGGTCCAGCTGAGGGAGGCAGGAGCCAACTTCCTAGACCCCAAGGGACCTCAGCACTACCCTACACCTTTCCCACAAATCCTACACCTTTCCCACAAGATGAACTAGGCTCAGATTAGTCAGGAGAGCCCCATCTAGAAACCATTTACCCTCTCTGAGGTCCTTTAGAATAATGTGATATTCTGGGAGACAGCTGGGTGGTTAGGAAGAGAAGCCAGTGAAATAAATGTCCTTTAAAAAAGTCGCTGGGCAGTGGTGGCGCACACCTTTAATCCCAACCCTGGGGAGGCAGAGGCAGGTGGATCTCTGTGAGTTCGAGGCCAGCCTGGTCTACAGATGAGTTCTAGAACAGCCAGAGCTACATAGAGAAACCCTGTCAAGAAACAAAAAACAAAACAGGGTCTCATATATCCCAGGCTAGCCTCACAATATGGCCTTGAATTTCTGATCCTCCTACCTCAACTTCCTGAGTATTGGGCTTACAAGTGTGGGCCAGGTTTATGCAGTTCTGGATATAAATCCAGTGTCACGCATGCTAGGCGAGCACTCTGCCAGTTAAATTACATTCTCAGTCCTCGCAAGTATCTTTAATATCAACTAGGGTCTTGTCTCCTCCACCTGGACAACCTAGATACTTTCCAGAAAGCCAGTTTCACCTTTCCTGCCTCTGGGCCTCTTCCTAAGGCTCTGGGGAAGAAATGTCTGTTTACACATCTATAGGAGCCCCACCAGCCCCACCCACCCTGCACAGCCCTGGGAGGTAACATCAGACCCAGGGCCTTCTAGAATTTCCACTTCCTAGCCTTGCGTCCAGCAGAAGAAGGTGAACATTTACAAACATCATTCATTCCTTTGTACACGTGCTGTAACTTAAGTGTGGCCCTTAATCCCTAAATTCATATTTCCATGGTATCTGGGCAGAAGTCATTGGGGCCAGATGATGTCACAGGGTGGGACCCCGTGGTGACACTGGTGCCTTTACTGGAGGAAGAGACCTGTGCGGGCTTACTCTGCATCCCCAAGTGCTCCTGTCCACTGTGCCACAGTGCAGCACCAAAGCCTCCACTAGACACCCACGCCACGCCTCCAAAGCCAGGAGCCAAATAAGCTTCTTTACAGCTTGCCTAGTCTCAGACATCTTGATGCAGTAACAGAAAACAGTCCCAGACATCGGGCATCTGCCACGTCCCCGTCTTGATAGCACAGCTGATAACTATTAGATGTTAATGGGCGGTGTGTAGCGCTGTGCACGTGCTAGCTCGAGGAGTGGGTGACGTCATCGTATTCCTGGTCTGCCCCTGGTCTGCCATCTTCTCTCTGCTTTCTTTCCTACCACACCATGCAGACATGGCTATTCAGTGCTAAGCTAAGCTGGTTTTTCTAGAAACTTCACTTCCACTCTTGGACTTAGAACATTGTTTGCTCCCACGGAATACATCTTTATGTCTGGATGAAAAAATAAACACATACAAAAAGGAAGAACATCACTGCTCCTAGGTATGGTGGAAGACAGTTTGCTGTAGATTAAAGGGCGAACATAGCCAGAGGCAGAGACATCTGGGAGAGTCCAGAGTGGATATGACCCTGAGCCATGTGAGGGAAAGGGGAGGAAAGAGAGGAAAACCAGGTGTAGCAACCAAGTGGGCCAAAGGCAAAAGGGGAGGGTAACCAAAATGAAGAGTCTCTGAGCAGCCCAGCCCCTGGGCCGGAGAGTTCAGGGTAGAGGGCGGGTCTGCCTGTAACAGGTAGGAACTGAGGGATGCTGGAGAACCTGGCTGGCAGCAGCATCCACTTCAATATGTTAAATAGTCACCTCCATTTGTCCCAGGGTTTGAGACCTAACAATGTCCACATGGCCAGGGTCTGGGGAAAGATGGTTTAGAGCGAGAGCTCTGGAGGCCAACAGGCCTGAAAGCCGTGTGACTGAGGAGCACCCGTCCCACGAGGCTGCTGCAGAGGAGTAATGACAGCATGTAGGACATGCTCAGCAGTGTGACCCGTGCACCGTGGGTGGTCAGGACATACAGTCACCATGAAGTCACCCTGGCGGGTGTCCTTTGCCCCCACCTGCTCAGAAGTCATACAGAAGACAGTCTTATCTACAGTACTTGGGGAGGAGCCCAGCCCCAGGTCCAATTAGGTGCCTATTGCTTTCTGATGAAGCTAGACAAGCCAGGATGATCCCTGAGTAGAAGCCAAGGCCAGGGTTTCTTCCCCATCACTGCAGAGCCTCTGCGTCCCTTAAGAGGCTTTGCTGCCCATGGGGGAAGGGTGTTAACTGGAGTGGTGTCCCTTGGCCTTCTCCAGCTGGTGCAGCTGAGAGGGGGTCCCCTAGATGGCAAAGCAAGCAGAGCCTGGGCACAGCATCTCTGCCTTCCGGGGGCCTCTTGTGTTCAAACTCTAACGCAATTCCAACCAGGCAGGGAAGGGGATAAAATTAAATCCTCGATCATGATCAAGTGGTTAAAATAAGCCATCGCAGCCAGAGGCTCCCTCCCACTGCGCCAGCTCTGTTCTCAGCAGGCAGGAGGAGGAGGAGGAGGAGAGAGGCACCCTATGTGCCCAACACCCATGGGGACCCAGTGCCCAGGCTGCCACCCTGTTCCTAGATGGGCTGCCCCGGCCTTACTGGGGCTGGGAACTCACACTAAGGGGAGCTGCCCCAGGGGACAGCCAACATTTTATCCAAGAAGACAGGTCCTAGGTTTGGGGTGGGGAGTGTCCAGCACTGTAGGTCAGGGTTCAAATTCAGACCACCAATTACTAGCTGTGTATTGTGAGGGTCACAGGAGGTCTCTGAGTCCATGTTTCTTCATCTGGAATGTAAGAACAACAATGGCACTTACCTCATCGACAACTGCCCACAGTCACCAGCCGTGGTGTGCCAAGGGTGGGATCATGTGGTGTGTGGAACAGCCTGCCTGGGGCTCAGACAGGGGCCTATGCTGACTGGAGAAAACTTCAAAATGGTAAGACCAAGTGAAGGCCTGCTCCTTCTTTCTCCCCTATTCCCATCCCCACACCTCCGCCCCGCCCCCTCTCCATGCAGGGGCTTCTCTGTCTCTCCCCAACCTTTGCCTCCCCTTCTCCCCTTTAGGGAGCCAACCCTGGCTGCTGGCTCTGTTCATGCAGCGCTCCTCCAAGGGTCTAGGTGGGCTGGGGCTAAGGACAACTGGGTGAAATTTCCCTCCATGGTGGGCAATGCCCCAAGGCCAGGTACCTCTCTGTCTTCCCCGCCCAGCCTCAGAACTGGCATCAGGCGGAGACCTCATCCTCTCACTGTGGACCACGGTCGACCCGGAGGCAGCGCCTGACGGTAATGGCTGGTATCGCTGTAACCTGGCAGGGCAGAGCCTGCAGTGCCGGAAGATCTGTGAATATATATGGTGTGCTCCAGGGGTGTACCTTGGCTGAGGATCTAGGAAGCTGAGTGAGAAAACAATGAGGTGGTAAAAATAGCCCTTTGTTTATGTAGCGCACATCCTTGTGTGTCCTTGCATGAAACAGAAACCACAGCAACAAGACGCAGGGTGAGCCATGATGGAGGAGTTCAGCCTCCAGTGCAGAAGGTCCTGGCTGGACAGGAGTGGGAACATCCACCCCTGTGGGAGAGGATCCCACATAACCTCCCATGTTATCTTGATAGCCAGGTCCTTTTGTGTGGCTATTGCTGTGGCACCTTAGAAAGGCCTTGCTCCCCATCCCAGCCCTGGCGTCCGTGGGGCCCAGTGGGGCCTGACTGCTTTTTATTTTCTCCCTTCTTAGCTAGGCTGCTCGACCAGCTACCCCTTTGGGAGTTTGTTCCCAGGGACATTGCATCATCCTAGGAGACTCTGGCCATAGTGGTCTTTGAACTCTCCTCATGCTGACCCACCTGCCCATCGGAAGTGCTGAAGCTATCTTCTGAGAGGCAACTTGGAATCTGTCTAGACCCTTTCTCTAACTCTTTCAGAGGTCCCCCAAAGCATACTGCAGCCTACCCAGGTGAGCCCTAAGACTCCTTCAGGTTCCTGGAGAGTTAGCCCAATCCACCAACCCACCCTGAGCCAACAGGGGTTCTGCTAGATCCCAGCTAGTCAGGACCGGCTGGAGTAGGCCAGGCAGGCAGAGACGCGGGACCCAGCCCTGCCCTTGAGTTGCTGAGGTTGCTGGAGATGGACTTGGAAAAATTCTCATCACCCAGAGGAGGACAAGTCACAACAGGCAGACCCAGGCTTGCCAGCAGGGGGATACTGTCCCTCTGGAGCTCCTGCACAGGCCCACGGGGACTTCCTGCTTTGTCGTGTAGCTGATGGGAAAGTCAGGGACGGTACAGGGGCCTGTGGGTCTGCCGGTCCCTGATCCAGAAAGCTTCAGGTGTGGAAAACCCAGGGCTGATTTGTCTGGACTATCCCGGAAGCTTTGTGAGAGAGCCAGCTCTCTTCCTTCAGCACCACAGTCCTGGGTGGGGGTTCCCCAATATGTTGGAGAGTGGCAGCCAGCACCAGTTCTGGCTGGATTTATCCACCCCTCTCTAAACTGTACTGCCTCCTAGGGCATCTAGGGAGGAGGAGATGGGCTGTCCCACCCAGCTGTCCTGCTGGCACAGAGGATTTACCCAGCCCTACCTTCCAGGAGCTGAGACTTGAGGAGGCAGAGAGGCTTAGGGGATTACTGTCTGGAGGTCACCAGGGGGCCACATGGGGAAGGGTAGAGCACCAAGGAGAGCAATAGACTCACCTGCAGCCAGGGCTGGATTTGCCCACTCCCCCCCACCACTTAGGTAACTCTGTTCCACGTGTCTGAGCCTCAGGGAGCCTGTGGGTCTCATTGTTGATTCATTTCCCCCCCTTTTTTGAGACAGGGTTTCTCTGTGTAGTCCTGGCTGTCCTGGAACTCACTTTGTAGACCAGGCTGATCTTGAACTCACTGAGTCCCAGCTGCCTCTGCCTCCCAAGTGGTGGGATTAAAAGCATGCGCCACCACTGCTGGGTACGGATTCCTAGACATGCCCATTTAAGTACCTTCCAGATGCACAGATTTCTATTCCTTTGCTCCCTGTAAGTGTGGCCCTAACTTGCCTTGGTTAATGAAATGGATGTGGTACAGTAAAGGGTCATTCTGGGTGGCAACTTTGAAACCACTCTGTAGCGTCGCAGAGGTGACTGTCCCCTCAGCCTGGGTTCTGGCAGAGTCGCCTTCTTCTCCATGTATGAGGAAGGAGCCATGGTGCTTCAGGCTCGGGGAGTCTTGGCCTTGTCTGGTTCTGAGGCACAACACGGCCTCTCTTGGCCATTTGGGTTGTGTAGCCTCATCTCTCAAGCCACTGAAATCTAGGCCTACTCTTGATAGACCCAAAAGTAATCTATTCTCTGGATCCTAAGATTTCCCAGGCTGCATGACAGCCGTTTGCTTTCTCTGGTGCTTGTGGCAGCACAGGAAGGCAGTGCAGAGCCATCCTGGAAGCCATTAGAAGTCAGCATTCCCTTCCTGTCCCATGCCTTTGGCCCTTGGACCCTCTTCCCATTACCCCTGCTTACTCCCTCCAGCCACAGGGGTTTTGTCCTCTGTTCTCCAGACACCCTGAGCTTGCTCTTTGTTGTGTGATGTTTTACTCTTTTGGCTTTTTGGGGGGCCCACCACCCAGCTCCCAAATAAATCACACATGAAGGCTTATTTTTAGTAACAAATGCCTGGCCATAGGTTAGCTGGTTTCTAGGCAGCTTTTCTTATCTTAAATTATCCCCACTACCTTTTGCTTCTGGTCTTTTATCTTTCTCATTTCTGGATGGCTTATTTTCCTTCATACTCAGTGGCTTGCTGGCTGGTCGGCCCCTGTCTTCCCCCTCTCCTTGTTCTTCTCCACTCTGCCCAGATGTCTCTTTCTGTTTATTCTCTCTGCCGGCCAGTCCCACCTATCCTTGCTCCTGCCTCGGTATTGGCTGTTCATCTCTTTATTAGATCATCAGGTGTTTTAGACAGGCACAGTAACACAGCTTCACAGAGTTAAACAAATGCAGCGGAAACAAAAATCACAGACCTGAAAAGAATATTCCCCAACAGCTCTTATTTTAGAGCTTGCTTTCGTTCTCTCTCTCTCTCTCTCTCTCTCTCTCTCTCTCTCTCTCTCTCTCTCTCTCTCTTTAGCTGTGGTGGTGCACACCTTTAATCCCAGCACTTGGGGGGCAGAGGCAGGTGGATCTTTGTAAATTCAAGGCCAGCCTGGTCTAAAGAGCTAGTTCTAGGACAGCCAGAGAAACCTGTCTCAAAAAGCAAAACAAAACAGAATTTCTTTTTTCTGATGCCAGCTTCAGTGATTTCCCCCTCACATTAGGGTTCCCTGATTGTCTGACTTTTCTGTCTACAAATACTGACGCCTTTGACTTTTTAAATTTGGGGAGTTTTTTGTTGTTGTTGTTGTTGTTTATTCCTTCCATATCAAAAGGAAGCTGTCTGGGAAAGGGACTTGGATCCATCACTACTGTGTGGACATCTAGGCGTGCTGGCCTTGGCCCCCAGTGGCTCTCCAGGTCCTCCTGTCCCATTGGGTTTGTCTTGTTGATGAGTCAGTTTGGGTCTGCTGCAGTGGTAGGGGTTGGAGCATGGGCAGGGCCTTTCTCTTCACCAACACACAGCTCAGAGGGCTAAGACGGTGGTAGGAACCACAGCCTTGGGGCCTGGGCCTGGAGCCTCGGCGCTTCCTCCTGAATGCTCCTTTAGGACCCTCTGTTCCTTTGGGACTCTCTGCTTCTTGCTTCTGTGTGACCTCAACTTTTGTTCTCATCAGCTCCCACACAGATTGGACCTCTCTCCCTGCCAACTTCCAGCGATGCTGGTAGAAAGGAAGCTGTTTCCTCCAGGTCCCAAAGGAACCCCAAGGTGTGCCACTTGCTGGACCTCTCACGATGGCTGGAGATTGTCATTAAGACGGCTTAGTTATAGTTCCATTGACTACGTGAAGCGGGTGTAGCATCCTATTGAAAGGGACATCTCGCCACGAGAGGCAGAGACCCTGATGGTTCCTAAGAAGGATGCTACGTGCTTAGATTAGAATGTCTACTACAGATCTCTGATGCTGGCTGAACCCCCAGGGTGAGAAATTCTGCTGTGACACCAAACCGCATGGCTCAGTCAGCCTGCCACATGGATGAGGACCACTGAAAGTAAGACCCAAGTCCTTCATGTTTTCGAACTGTCTTCTGAGTGTTTATGTTTCTCCCCGCAGGTTGTACTGCTCTCAGCCTTGCCCAGAGAGGCTTCTGCAGTGAGCAACAGTTAGAGCAGACTCCTGACTGTTGAACTGCTGAGAATCAGTGATTATCAAGTGCTCAGCTCTAAGTAGGATCTCTACACTATCACCTCCAAAGCTCAGGGAGCATCGTAAAGAAAAAAAATGTCACCTTTTACATGTAGGTCTGCGTGTGCCATCAGAGTGGTACTGTGGTGCCATGTGACCTTGCTTGCCGTGCTGGGCATCTAGCAAGCGAGTGACTAAGACTGTGATGCAGACACACTGTACCGTAAGGGCCTTGAGAAGCCCACAGCAAAGACATCTAAAGTAGACACAAAAGCCAGACAACTGTAAAGACAGCCTTTCCTGCCTACCTGGCCACAGAACTCTTGTTTTTATTTTGTTTTGCTTAACATGAATTTGTTTATTTTTTTATGTAAAAAGAGACTGCACTTTCATTTCCTGCCTGCCCAGATCCGAATAATCACACAAAACTATATTAATTACAACACTGTTTGGTCAACGGCTCAGACATATTTCTAGCTAGCTCTTATATCTTAAATTAATCCATTTCTATTAATCTGTGTATCGCCACGAGGCTGTGGTTTACCAGTAAGATTCTGGTGTTTTTCTCCTTGGGCAGCTACATGGTGTCTGCCTGGCCCCGTCTTCTTTCTCCCTGTGTTCAGTTTAGTTTTCCTGCCTAGCTCTATTCTGCCCTGTCATAGGTCAAAGCAGCCTCTTTATTAACCAATGGTAATAAAACATTCACAGCACACAGAGGGGATTCCCACATCACGTTTATTTGTGTGTAGCCCAGGATGGCCTCAAACTCACTCTGTAGCTGCTGCTGGCCTTGGGCACCTGATCCTCCTGTCATTGTCTTGCCTGTGATTATTACAGGTATGCACTACCACGCATGGCTTGAACCCAGCCACTACCCCTCCTCTGCCTTTTATTTACTTATTTATTGATCTATCTATCGATCCAGCTATCTATCATCTACCTATCTATCTATCTATCCGTTTATTTTTTTTCAAGACAGGATTTATCTTTATAGCTTTGGAGTCTGTCCTGGAACTAGCTCTTGTAGACCAGGCTGGTCTCAGAACTCAGAGATCTGCCTGCTTCTGATTCCTGAGGGCTGGGATTAAAGATGTGTGCCATCATTGCCTGCCGGCTGCCTTTTTTTTTTTTTTTTTTTTTTTTTTTAAAAAAAGCCTTTTAGTTTAGAGAGAACAATCTTGCTAAGAAGCTTAGGCAGGCTTTGAACTCACTGTCACCTGCTCAGGCCCTGAATTCTCATTTACTCTTTAGACTTTGGACATAACTGAATTAGGTAAGGTCTCACCCTGATGGCCTCATTTTATTTTATTTATTTATTTATTTATTTATTTTTTTGGTTTTTCGAGACAGGGTTTCTCTGTGGCTTTGGAGCCTGTCCTGGAACTAGCTCTTGTAGACCAGGCTGGTCTCGAACTCACAGAGATCCGCCTACCTCTGCCTCCCAAGTGCTGGGATTAAAGGCGTGCGCCACCACCGCCCGGCAGATGGCCTCATTTTAAACTTGATGACCTTAGTACAGACCTAGTTAAGGTCACATTCTGACAACCTGGAGATTAGGAATTCGACATACACATTTGGGGAGACACAGTTTAGCCCACAATAGTGGGCGTTCTGTGCAAAGGGCATCCCGCTCTCTACCTTGAGAGTGCACAACACCTTAGCCAAAAGTTCATGGCTTGTGGCCTGCTGGAAGAGAAAGCGAGCCCATAATCGTGTTAATTGCCGCAAAACCACGTCTGCAGTTAATACGCCTGTGGAACAAAGAGCAAATGCACTAATGGTGCGTAATTGGCCCTCAGCGACACCCTCGGCCCAGCTGTGCTGCCGAGCTCCGCTGTTTATGCTCCTTTCCGAATTAGCAAAGATGAACAAATTAACATCTATTTCCCCTTCCCCCTGCTGGGAGGGGGGGCTACAGGGGCGTGGTGTGGAGCTGGCACTGAGGGCTGGAGTCAGGTGGTTGGGAAAGTGTGCTTTAGTCTCTGTTATAGTGGGGGAATTCACACACAGGTGAGGGCAGCTGGGGCCCTGAGACAGGTCTGTGTGGCATTGGGAAATCTGAAGCTCAGGGCTGCAGTCTCTGAGTAAGAGGTCAAGTCCAGAGGCAGGTGGATGACTGGTGAAGGGGGTGCCAAGCCCCCCCCCCATGCCCCCAGACACAGCTCAGGACTCCCGTTTCTCCCTCCTCTGCCCCTCTCAGCACAGCTTTGTGCTTTATGTCTCCAAGACCTCAGGGACAGACCGTCAGGGGACAGTCCTGCTCACCTCCCCCAAGGTGCCCTCTTCAGGCCTAGAGGCTGGAAGGCTTGTCAGCCTTGACAAGAGACACCAGCTACACAGTGCCGAGGCCTGTCAGGGCCTCACGCCTCTCTCTTAACATAACTGGAACTCTTTGGCCTCCCATCTGCCTCTTCCTCTAACTCTCTGGACTCAGCAAAGCACGCCAGGGAAGAACTGCGCCACTAGCCTGTGGTTCAGTCTTAATGCTCCCACCCATCCCAGCTCCTAGCTGGGCCTCTGCCGGCTGGCTGTCAGGAGGCATCCATCCTCACAGACTCCTCAGGGCCCTCCTCTCCTTTGTGGGTCCCTAGTTTGTCTTTCTCCATCTCCAACCTTGCCCGTTCTCAGGTCTCTCTGGCCTCCTCCTGGCTCCTGCTCATCAGTACTCATTGAGTATTCCCTGAGCTCTGTAGCTGGCTGTGGAGGCGACTGTCACCCCCAGACAGGCAGCCCACTCAACTGCCGCCCGGCACTGCAATCAGGGATCTGCTTTGCGGCCCAGCACCGCAACCTGACTGAGGTGAATGAGGCCCTGAGGCAGGACAGGGGAGAGGAGCAGGAGCAGCCCTCCTTCCAGGGTGTGAGCACAAAGGAGCAGGGGCAGAGAAGTCCCATCCGTCCTTCCTGCCACCACAGGTGCTCTTTTCCTTGGCTTTACTCACAGGTTTTACGGGAAGCAGGAGTGCTGGGCCCTAGGGACAAGGCTTGCCAGGATGTTCTAGGCTCCTGACTCCGGTACCCAAAGATGTCAGTACTAAGTCAAGTGCCTTGACTTAGACTCCACCCATTTTTGTGGATTTTTTTTTTTTCAAACTGGGTCTCACTATATATTTAGTCTTGATTGGCCTGAAATTACTATGTTAAACCAGGCTAGTCTTGAGCTCACAGAGATCTGCCACTGCATCTTTGTGAGTGTGTGTGTCTGCACACACGCGCATGGGTGTGTCACCTTGGCTGTCCTGGAACTCCTTCTGTAGACCAGGCTGGCCTCGAACTCACAGAGATCTACCTGCCTCTGCCTCCCAAGTGCTAGGATTAAAGGCGTGTGCCATCACTGCCCGGCTCTGCCTCTGCATCTTTTTTTAAAATTTTTTTATTTATTTTTTATGTTTTTTTTTAAACTTTTTATTTTTTATGTGCATTGGTGTGAAGTGTCAGATCCCCTGGAAATGGATATTCAGACAGTTGTGAGCTGCCATGTGGGTGCTGGGAATTGAACCCGGGTCCTCTGGAAGAGCAGTCAGTGCTCTTACCCACTGAATCATCTCTCCAGCCCCCTCTGCATTTTAAGTGCTGAGATTAAAGCCAAGTATCACCATGCAACTTAAGGGACTCTTCAGAAACCAGCAGATAAAGGCATGGCCAAATGTGTCTGTGATGCCGGCCTTCAGGAGACTAAGACAGAGGAAATCATGAGTTTGGTCAGCCTAGGCTACATAGCAAGTCAGCCGGAGGACGGGGGTGGAGGTATTCCCGGCCTGCTCGCAGCTGTGGGTGTGAGATGAAGAATCGTATCCCTGCCTGGACGACAAGCATCCTTTATGGAGCACTCGCAAGGGCCACACTTCCACGCCATCCCTTGAACGACACACATCGTTATCACCCTCCTTGTGTAGACGAATATGGGATGTGGACAGCCCAGGACTGAAGGACGTGGGAGAGCCAGGGTTATGCGAAGGGACCCAGGGAGTGTTTGGACACTTGTCAGGTGCCCTGTGCCGACTAGGAGGCTGTCTGCAGTCTGGGAGGGTGAGATCTGGAAGGGCACAGGGAGACCTCTCCTCCTGCTCTCGCCCAGCCCTTGGCGCCACCCTGACACCGTGCTCTCAGAACTGGCGTGGGAAGCGATGAGCTGGACTGTAGGAGGCAGATAGATCTTCGTGGCCTTGCAGGCTTCTGATGCTAGAATAGTCGTGATGGGGTAGCCGTGTTCGCCCTAGGGTTGGCATCTAGGGACAGGTGACTGACTGGTGAAGAGAGGTGGCAAGCCCCTGTTGGGAATATTATTTTAAGGTGTGTTACTTTTGTTTATGTTGCATTTGTTCAACTCTGTGAAGCTGTGATACTTTGCCTCTCTTGAACGCCTGCTGGTCTAATAAAGGTCTGAACGGCCAGTAGCGAGGCAGGAGAAAAGATAGGCGGGGCTGGCAGGCAGAGACAATATATAGATGGGGTTCAGAGTAGTAGCCCCAGAAGGAGGAGGACATCAGGAGCCAGCCACCCAGCTACACAGCAGTCCACGGAGTAAGAGTAAGATTTAAAGAACTGAGGGAACGTGAAAAGCACAGAGGCCAAAGGGTAGATGGGATAATATAAGTTAAGAAAAGTGGGCAAGAAATAAGCCAAGCTGAGGCCGAGTGTTTATAAATAAGAAGACGGCTCCATGTGTGTTTACTTGGGAGCTGGGTGGCAGGTCCCCCAGAAGAGTCCTAAGAGCATAACATAGTATTACTACAAGCCCCCGTCTGAGGCATAGATCAGATTCTGGTCCTTCCAGCCTCTGGCCCTCTCAGCACTTGCTTTGACACTCTGTGGCCTCAGGGGCACGCTGTCAGACTCCACTGTGTGATTTTGGGCAGACCACTTCGCTCCTCCGAATGCCAGTGTCCTCCTCTGTATGAGAGGGATTATAATTATATTAATTGTGTGGGACTACTGCCAGCATGGACTCAGACAAGGTAAGCAACAGCCTTTGTGGAAAGGCTGGCCCATCACAAAGAACGTGGGAGCTGAGCTGGTTAGGTCTCTACAGGGGCGATTAATTCCTCGCTACACAGAGGTGGAAGGAGGGAGGAGGTAGCCCCAAGCAACAGAGTGAGCAGGAGGCTTAGAAAGGCCAGGGTTTGGCTTTTCTTCCCCCTCCCCCTCCAGTGCCTGGAAATTGATGGTTGAGCTTCAAGGCCAAGAAAAAAGAATCATTACAGGGGACAGAAAGACCAAAGAGGAGCTGGGGACTTAGCTCAGTGGGTGAATGCACTTGATGAGCAAGCTGACAACTTGAGTCCAGATCTGAAGGCTTTTACACCAGTAGGAAGTGTGTCTGTGCCTCCCCCAGCTGTCCATCCGATGGCAGGAGGGGGCTCTGCTGCCCACAGCCTGTGGTTTGTGTTGAGAGGGAGAAGGGATGGTAAGAACGTGAGGTTTTCCTTTCTGGCACTCTTAATCCCTGAAGTGATAGCTGCTTCCCCATACTGGAGATTTTCTTATCCCATACAGATGCAGAGTCATAGAAAGTCCTAGAAAGAGTCAGAAACAAAAAGCAAGATGTGGTGGCACAGGCCAGTAATTCTAGTGCTGAGATGGAACTACAAGGGTCGGAGACTCAAGGTCATCCTCTACCGCACCAAATTCAAGGCCAGCCTGAGCTGAGGTAAGCACGACTGTGGGGGGCAGGGAGAAAAGAAAAAAAAAGTGTAGACCAGGTGATAGAGTGCTTGTCTAGTGTGCATGAGGCCTTTTGGGTTCAATTCCTCAGGACAGGTGCAACAGAACTCTGGAGGCAGAGACAAGATTAGAAGTTCAAGTTCGCCGGGTGGTGGTGGCGCACGCCTTTAATCCCAGCACTCGGGAGGCAGAGGCAGGTAGAACTCTGTGACTTCAAGGACAGCCTGGTCTACAAGAGCTAGTTCCAGGGTAAGCTCCAAAACTACAGAGAAACCCTGTCTCGAAACCCCCCCCCCCAAAAAAAAGAAGAAGTTCAAGTTCATCTTTTGTTTTGAGCTGCAGGCCAGCCTATGAAACTTGAGACCTTGTCTCAGAAGAAAAAAAAAAGGCAGTGGTGCCACACTCCCGGCACTCAGCACTCCGGAGGCAGAGACGACAAGTTGATCTCAAAAGCAAAACAAAAGTCAAAGCCATGAACACAATAACTATTGGGAACAGTACCAATCATCACTGTCTCACGCTTGTAGCTGCAGGCGACAGCATTGGGCCCTGTGCTGTCTGTGTCACGTGGTTGGGTCAGTTGTTCTTCATAGCAACAGGATAACCACCCAGTGAGGGTGCTAACTAGGGCACTCACCCAAGGTCACAGGTCTCAGAGGAAGAGGCACCAAAACGCCTTTCACAAACACAGAAGACTGGACATGATCTTCTAACAGGGGGAAGCATTCCCTAAGGACCACTGGTAAGTTCCTATTGCTCACATGGTCACCCAAGCGAGTACTACACAGCCATGAAAAGGAATGAATGTGTCTGTCTCTCTCCTTCCTGGGGGTCTTACACACGCTATGCAACTGCTCCTCCCTGAGCTACACCCCGCCCTGGGATATTTTCTTAAGTGGAAAAAAAAAAAGCAAAATGCAGCACAGCAGGTGGGATCCGCTGCCTTTCATCTCAGAAAGAGGAGAGAAATAGCAAAAATCAAAATAGAAACCAGGCTGGGCGTGGAGGTGGAATCCCAGCGCTGAGGAGATGGAGGAGGATGGGGAGTTCAAGGTCACTCTCTGATGTGGAGCAAGTTTGAGGTCAGGCAGAGCTACAGGAACCTCTATCTCGGACAACAAAAGACAGACGAAACCTCCAAATATCCCCAAAGTAGAAAGATAACCAAAAGTAGAAAAAATGGTAAAGGACGGGAGGGAGTGGAAAGGAGCAGTAGTGAGTCAGGCGGTGGTGGCGCTTGCCTTTAATCCCCACACTTGGGAGGTAGAGACTAGCAGATTGCTGAGTTCGAGGCCAGCCTGGTCTACAGAGTTTCAGGACAGCCAAAGCTACACAGAGAAACCCGGTCTTGAAAAGCGCCCCCCAATTGCTTTCTAGGTATTACTTTAGAGCCAGGCAGATATTTAGTATAACTATAGAACAACTGATCTGAACTTTCACAGCAGGCAGAAGTGAGTAGGAGTGTGTTCAACCCCAGTGTGCCCCGCCAGAAACCTTCATTCTACAGGGTACCTGGGTCTGTAGCTCAGAGGTAGAATGCTTGACAAGGATGTACAAGGCCTTGAGTTCGATTCCTGGTACTGCCAACAAACAAATAGGAGGAAAAAAGGCTAAAACAACATCAAAAGACTTTTCATCAGGGCTTGCTGACGTATACCTGAAGTACTAATACATGGGAGGATAAGACAGGAGGGGCCATACTTCGAGGCCAGGAACTGGAGAGACGGTTCAGCTGCTGCTCTTCCAAAGGACTTGGGTTCAGTTCCCAGCACCCATGTCATGTGACTTGCGACCACTTGTAACTCCAATTACAGGGGATCCATCACCCTCTTCTGGCCTTCTCATGCACACGTGTGTACATACACACACACACAAACACAATGTAGCTGGTAGGAACAAAGTTCAAAGCCAGCATGAGAAACACATAGAGACCTTATGTTAAGTGGGGGGAGTCTTTTAACATCAGGAGAGTTATCTGGTCAAGAGATCAGGCTAGACTATGTACTCGAGGTCCTAAGGGGTGCTGGTGGTTTCTTGGCAGTTAGAGTCAGCATGGAGACTCTTCTAACCTCTGGTTGCAGCCCGAGTGGTTGTTTGCCTGGCATATCGTTAGGTGAATGCCCATAATAACTGCCCTTGACTCCCTGCTGCAGACACTAGCCAAGCACGGTCTGTGCAAACTAGTAATAACGTGCCGACCTGTGAGCGCCTCTGCGTTGCTGCGAGGGCCTTCTTGCAGACGCCCTCATTTCATCCTTGCTGCAATTCTGGACTTAGGCTCCCGCCCCAGCCAGGAAGCCCAAGCTCTGAGAGATCTGTCCTTCAGTGCCTTCTACAGACAAAGGGTGGGACTCCACAGCTAGGGGCTTCCCTCCTCCTCTTTATCTTTTCTCTCCTTCCTCCCTCCCTCCCTCCCTCCCTTCCTCCCTCCCTCTCTTTTCTTTCTTTCTTTCTTTCTTTCTTTCTTTCTTTCTTTCTTTCTTTCTTTCTCTCTCTCTCTCTCTCTCTCTCTCTTTCTTTCTTTCTTTCTTTCTTTTTCGAGACAGGGTATTACCGTGTAACTATGACAGACCTAGAATTTGATCTGTAGACCTGGCTGGCCTTGAACTCACAAAGATCTGCTTGCCTTTGGCTCTAAAGTGCTGTCTTCCTTTTTTTTGTTTGTTTGTTTGTTTTTGTTTTTTGAGACAGGGTTTCTCTGCGTAACTCTTTCTGTCCTGGAACTCACTCTGTAGACCAGGCTGGCCTAAACCCAGAGATTCACCTGCCTCTGCTTCCCAAATGTTGGGATTAAAGGTGTGTGCCACCATGCCATCTCTGTTGAGCTACCTTCTGAGGTGATGGAGCCAACTGTGGGATCCTGGAGGGTGTGTGTGTGTGTGTGTGTGCGTGCGTGTGTGTGCGTGTGTGCGTGTGTGTGTGTGTGCGTGTGTGCGTGTGCGTGTGTGCGTGTGTGCGTGCGCGTGTGTGCGTGCGTGTGTGTGCGTGTGTGTGTGCGTGTGTGTGTGTGCGTGTGTGTGTGCGTGTGTGTGCGTGTAGTTCATACATAGGCTACTGTTTCAGGCTCACTCATAAAATTGGTTCCCAGTAGTCCTGCTCTGTAGCAATGAACCTTCAAGGAAATTTGACATTTTCCTCCTCTGTGAAACAGGAACAACAAGAGCACCTTCTGGAAAGGGTTGCTGGAGACATGATGTAAGCGTCATTGGCAGGTGAGAGCTGGGAATAGAGGCTCGTGTTATCAAGAGCATTTTCCCAGGACTCAGTGACTCCAGAACCCTGTCCTCACCCCTCCCTGCCTCACATACGGGGTTCCAGTTTTCCTTGACCAACTAACAAAGCACCTACGTATTCTCGATCCTGAAGGCAGGCCTGGGAGATGGCTCACTCCTACTGTTCCTCAGTTGCTCCCGGAACCCCAGACTCTGTTGGCAGACTCTCTCTGCTATCCTAATCCAGACTGAGCCCTGTTCCCGAGCTGTTTGGACAGCTAACAGTCCCTTTGGAAAGAGCCATTGTGGCTGAGGCTCTGGTCAGGCAGACTAGAAATCAAGTTTACTGGCTCCCAAGATTCTCAAATTGACCTTTGTAGCTGGACAGACTCTTCCATGGGCAGAGTCTCAGCATGGGCAGCTTGCCCAAGCTCACAATCATACACCACCTGGGTGCCGGCCTTTTCCATCCCCCTCTTTGCTTCTCTAAGGGACAGTGAGGATGAGTGATAAGAGGCCCAGGATTCCAGACAGGGAAGAGCTTTGTTTCTGGTTTTCACAGACCTGAATACATTGAATGTCCCTTGTGGCATCAGTCTGTCGACACCAACTAGTTCTGAGATGAGACCTTGATTTCATGTTCTGAAAATCTCAAAGGTCCCCGAGAAACCTACAGAGTAGGTTTATTTCTTTAAAAAAACAAAACAAAAACCTGAATGTTGAACTTCATATTAACACTACTAATAACAAAATGGACACAGAAATTCATTCAATCCACCACTGGGCTATTTACTGAGTACCTACTATGTGCTCAGCAGTGTGTCAGGAGCCAGAAGCCACCTACTCCCAAGGGAAAAAGCATGCTATCATCTATTTACATGCATGTGTGCCAGGCTCTATGACACATGTTAATTTTTTTAGGGACTAGATCGATGGTTAAGAGCACTGGCTGCTCTTGCAGGGGACCTGGGTTCGATTCCCAGTGTCCACATGGTTGCTTACAACCCTCTGTAATTCCAGTTCCAGGGGGATCCAACGCCTCCTCCTGGCCTTCCTGGGCCCCTCCTCATGGTGTACAAAAATGCATGCAGGCAAACACCCATGTACATTAATAAAATAGTTCAAGAAGAAGCCAGGCAGTGGTGGTGTACACCTTTAGTCCCAGCATTTGGGAGGCAGAGGCAGTTAGATCTCTGAGTTTGAGGTCAGCCTGGTCTACAAAGTGAGTTCCAAGGCAGCCAGGGTTACACAGAAAAACCCTGTCTCACAAACAAAAACAAAACAAAATGAAACAACAACAAAAAAAAAACAACAAAACTCAACAACAGCAACAAAAACCCAAAACACACAACAACAGCAAAACCCCCCCAAAACCAAAAATTTAACTTACATTTTACTATTATGTGTGTGTGTGTGTGTGTGTGTGTGTGAGAGAGAGAGAGAGAGAGAGAGAGAGAGAGAGAGAGAGAGAGAGAGAGAGAGAGAGATCAGAAGACAAGTTGCAGGAGCTGGTTCTCTCCTTCTAGCATGTGGGGCCTGGGGACCCATCAGACCTGGTGCGAGAGGCTTTACAGCCTTTGTCTACTGAGCTGTCTTTCCAGCCGTGGTTTAAGACAGGATCGCATGTAGCCCAGGCTGGCCTCAAATTCCCTACGTAGCAGAGGATGATCTAAATTTCTGATCTCCTGGCTTCTACCTTGTGGGTATTGGGAGTAAAGTATGTGCCATCCAGCCAGTTTACAGAGTGCTGGAGAGGGAACCCAGGGTCTCAGGAATGCTAGGCAAGTACCCTGCTGACTGAGCCGCACCCCCAATCCCCTGCGAGACACTTTTTTTAAAAAAATATTTATTTATTTTTTATAAAATATTCTTTCTGCATTATGCTTGCAGGCTAGAAGAGGGCACCAGACCTCATTACAGATGTGAGCCACCATGTGGTTGCTGAGAATTGAACTCAGGACCTTTGGAAGAGCAGGCAATGCTCTTAACCGCTGAGCCATCTCTCCAGCCCCCCCCCCCCCGTGAGACACTTTAATTGCACCATCTGGCACAAATCTCCTGACTCTAAAGATGTGGGTATCGCTATTGCATTTCACAGGCGAGGAAAAAGATTTGGAAAGTTTTATGATTTGCTCACAACCACTTGCAGAGTGAGAGCAGAATTCCAGTCCTGTCTGCTGGAACTATCTGTTTTGGTCCTTCCCACTAGGTAACAGGGCCAGGGGCAGGGGGTGGGGTGGGTAAAGGACTCAGTTGGATTAGTGACTGATGAGCTGGTGGCAGCCATCAGCATGATTGGTACTTTATGGCCACAACAAGTGAGGCAGGGACTGCTAGGTGGATTTCCGGGAGGCAGCTCTGACACACCCTGGGCAGGACTGAGAAAGGCTGTGTCGGGATGCTGACCTTGTGTTTGAGTGAAGACAGACAGCCAGCCTAGTCATAGCTGTGTCCGGCTGTGGCTGAGAGGTGGGAAGCCTTCCCAGAACGTCCTAGAGCAGCTGAGGTGGTAATCTCAACTAGGAAATCTCCCAGAGTCAACAACAATGCTGGCAGTCGCAGCCGTGGTCAGAGGATGACATCTTTGGCAGAAAGGAGCGCTGGGTGTGGTCTAGAGGTGGGGATGGGCAGCAGGAACCTTGGGAGGGATCCAGCCGCAGGAACCTGTCAGACGTTACCAGTATGGAATCTTCAGGCTTTGTGGGGAAACAAAGGAGAGAGAGGAGAATTTCCATTACAGTTTGCTTTGACACTCTCTCGGGTCATGGTGCGTCTCTCCACAGCGGTTGAAGGTCTTCCTGTAGCATCTCCCATCCTGTCATGTCCAGGCACCTCAGTCTACCCTAATGGACTTCTCGCCCAAACTGTCCGAAACAGCCCTCTCCACAGGCCACCCATTCTGCGCAGCCTCATCACTGCCCCACTTCCCCTACCCTCACCCCAAGCTGGCCTGCACAGCTCGCCAGTACCTATACTCTCCCAAACCCGGCCCTTGACATTGCTGGTGACTCTTCCAGCTTGGGTTGAATAATTGTTTGGCTGCTATTGGGGTTTTGTGTTGTAGGTGTTTCCCTAAGGAGGCCACCCTGCCCTCGAGGGACGAGGGCTGACTCTTCTTCTGAAGGCATCTCACTTTCCTTGTCAGTAAAATGGAACCAATTAAGTCTCCGAGTGC
The DNA here is from genome assembly GCF_950005125.1 of Chionomys nivalis. Lineage (NCBI taxonomy): Eukaryota > Metazoa > Chordata > Mammalia > Rodentia > Cricetidae > Chionomys > Chionomys nivalis. The sequence continues at coordinate 6,749,695 of NC_080096.1, read as the reverse complement.
CTACTGAAGAAGCCCCCTATGACTCCGTCAGCCCTGTCCTTTAGTGTGGGACAGTTTGTGTGCGTGTCCAGATTACAGGAGACAGATAAGGACACAAGGAAAGGGGGTGGACCCCAGAGAACCCGTAGAGGCGCACAGAAGGGGCCCTTCTTTTGGACCAATATATTCCTAAAGGCTCCTTAACATCGTACTCAGTGCGCTACAAGCTCATAAGCCACAAAAGGTTTTTTCGGTAAATCAGGACTCCCTGGAGACAGCCCCTTTCCAAACCCCCAGACTGGAGCCGGAGAACAAGTCCTGCAGTCACCCTAGGCTGTTTACCAAATGCACTGGGGGGCAGGGGGAGCTGTGTCCCTGAAACCTTTTCCCGACCCCACAAGCTCCGCTCATTGCCTCCGCTCGGCAGAGGAGGTCACCGAGGTGCTTTGGAGGAGACACCCTCGGCCCAAGTGACCGGGTGCTGGAGTTCCGAGGTCCTGGGATCTGCAATCCTAGAGGGTGGAAGGGCAAGTCCTTGGGTTCGAGAACCGAGGCGCGGGTCGCCTGGAGCCTTAGGAGGCTTCCAGGTGTAGCGTCCAGAGGCGCCGCGGGGAGGAGGAGGAATGGATGCTCTGGGGCGGCCATGGGCAGGGGGCGCGTCCTGCAAGTCCCTGTGGGTCCCTCTGGGCTGCTCCCGGGTCCATCCTCCTAGGCGCGTCCCCGCAGGCTCAGCCTGTGGGTTCGCGCTCCCGCGGAGCGGGGAGCGTGCGCGCGCGCCCTCCCTCCCTCCCTCTCCGCCCCGCCCGCCCGCCGCCACCCCGCCCCCGGCCGGGTACCCTCGCCGGACCCGAGAGAGAGCGCCGCCGCCATCTTAGCCGCCGCCTCCAGCGCAGCGCAGCCGACTAGGGGAGGGCGCGCGCGGCCCAGCAGCACGGCGGCTGCTGCTCCCATCCCGGTGCTCGCCGCGCCGCCCAGCCGCGGGGTCCCCGGCTGCCTGTGCCCCTCTTAGCGTCCCGCGCGCCTCCCTGCCGCTTCCGCGTCGGGCCGGCCGCGGCGCCCGGAGCCCGAGCGATGCTGCGCCGCTCTGCGTCCGCGCTGGCCCCGGCCGTCCGGCTGCTGCTGGCCGGGCTGCTGTGCGGTGGCGGGGTCTGGGCCGCGCGAGGTAAGCGGCGGGGCGCGGTGAGCCGGGTGCGGGTACCATAGCTGGGTGCACGGTTGGGCGGAGCGCGGGAGTCATGCGGGGCCGCGGGGTTCGGGTCGGGGCCGGGTACGGGAACCGTGCCCCCGGTTCAAGGTGGGGGCCTGAGGGCGGGAGTCATGCGGGGCTGCTGGGTTATGGGTAAGGTGGGTACAGCGCTGAAGTCGTGCAGGGCCTCGGGGTTCTGGGCCGGGTACGGGAATCGTGCCAGAGCCCGGGGTTCGGGTCCTAGTGCGCGCATTGTATCAGGCAAGGTTCGGGTCCGAGTGTAGGAAATGCTGCCAAGGCCCAGGGTTCGGATCCGAGTACGCGAATCGTATTGAGCAGGGTTTGGGTCCGAGTTCGTGAGTAGTAACCGGGTGCAAGGTGGGGACAGAGTGCAGGAGTCGTGTAGGGCTGCAGGGTTTGGGTCCGAGTATGGGAATGGTGCCAGGGCCCAGGTCCGGTGCCAGGTCCGAGTGCACGGGCGATGTACGGATTCGAATGCGCAAGTCGTATCCGGCAAGGCTCGGGGCCCAGCGCGGAGATCGTTATCAGGTGCACAGGTGCAGGACCCACTGCGGGAATGGTGTCAGCGCCTAGGGATTGGTGTGGAGCGACGTGGTGTTATTGGGGCGCAGGGTTCTGGCCCGAGTGTGGGACTGACTGCTTGGGCGCGGGGCTCCGGGCTGAGTGCAGAGCACGGAGCCGGCTCGCTCTGGAGGGTCAGGTTCAGGCTTGCAGAGCCGGCCACTGAGCTGCGGAGAACGTAGGCGCGCGCTGCAGTTGCCTGAGGAAGCCAGTTTTATGCCCAGGCGGGGCACCTGGGCCTTGACCGTCCCGATTGCAGCCCCAGGGTAGTGGAGGTGTTGATCTGAGAGATCAGGGGACGCACGGGGGGGGGGGGTGTCAGCCCACTTTCCGGTAGCGAACTCGGCCTGGGGGGTGCGCCCCTGGGTGAGATGCAGTGTACGTGTGTTGGGTGCTCAGAAGTGCATCAGCCTGGGGATGCACGCACGGATTTTGGTGTGTGCTTACATAAGAATCCACTCCTCCGCACCCCCTTCCCAAGATCCCGGTTCTCTGCTGCGGCTAGGTGGACACCACGACTTCGCCCCTCTCCGCCTCATCTCCAAGTCGTTTAAACGTGATTTCCGAAGTAGCAGAGGCGAAAACTCCGCTTCCTTCCCACCCTTTTACCCAAAGGCGAAATCGAGAAGGTGTTTGTGACCACTTCTCACCCACCGGGTGTGAGCCAACTGTTCATCGCTTGAGGTTTACTCACGGCGATGTGCAAGGCTTGTATGACCACCACAGAAACCAGAAGCACCGTTAGTTAATTCCTTAGGATTGTAGGTGGCAAATAGTCTTTCTTTGTTAACCGATTGTAATTATTCATCCACTTAGCTAAACATTTTACCTGCCTTCTGATATTGACTGAGCTTGCCACCAAGAAACTTACGCATTGCAGATAAAGGCTTTTGAGTGGAACTTGAAATTGTAAACAGTGGCCCTGGTCTTCAAGTATTCTTGGTAAATCGTCTATAGGATGCTCGAATCTGTTTACTTCGAGTGTGTGTTTTGGTAATGAAGAGAACTTTGGGAGAGGTGGATTAATAGAAATCTGGATGAGATGGTCACATTATAACTTTGCAAGCTTTAAAATAAAGATTGCTTTTTCTCCTTAGCCTGATTTAGGAAAGTCGTGTTCACAAATTAAAGGGCAGAAGAGGCCAAGGCATCCTTTGTTCCAGTGTGCCACCCAGAGGGCGATAAACTGTGAAAACTGCTTTTATTTCATTTAGAACATTCTGTCCATTCTTGTCAAAGTCAGCTCCCCCTCGACACTAAGTATCTAATTAGGCTGCATTGGATTTTTTAAAAATTACATCAAGCCAAGTTTGAAGTGATGTTTGAAGCCTGATATATATATCTAAGATGGGGGAAAAGTCAGTTTTGGGAAAAACTCCATACATTTTTTTTTTAAAAAAGTGCTTAGGTTGGGTATTTTAGAAACAGTTCAAGTCATATTTGGTTTAGTTGTCAGTAATCCTGCCTTTTTGAATCCGTGATTTTTAAGTTTGTTCCTATACCTACGTCCACTGTCCATCATTTAATGACTTTGGTTGAACTATGGTACCATCTCAGCTGATTGTGCCCCTTAGGGCAGGCCGGCTGAGAGGAAGGGGAGCTTCCACTGGGTTGAGTGAGTCATTTGTAATCTGATTTCTCTAGCTTTTCCCTGGTGCAGTTATGGTCCACTGGGGTTCTTAGTCTTCAAAATAAAAACATTTGAACATCAGTTTTTTTTTTTCATTTGTTGTTTCTTATTTTTTCCGCTTGCCCATTCATGAATATTCCATGACATACTAATAAAAAAAATTCAGTTCGAAATGTTACAAATGAGTTATATATGTAAATAGCCAAATTATGGCAGTGTTTTCTTTTTTTTTTTTTTTTTTGATTTTTTTCGAGACAGGGTTTCTCTGTGGTTTTGGAGCCTGTCCTGGAACTAGCTCTTGTAGACCAGGCTGGCCTCGAACTCACAGAGATCCGCCTGCCTCTGCCTCCCGAGTGCTGGGATTAAAGGCGTGCGCCACCACTGCCCGGCGGCAGTGTTTTCTGTAGACTCATTATTTCAGTTAACATCTGAGTCCTTCCAGCAATGCTGGTGCTGGAGACAGAGCCCAGGGCCTTGCCTAGGCTGGGCAGGTACCCTGCTACTTACTGGACCACATTTCCAGTTCAGTATCCAGGGCATTTCATGTTGCCAGGCAGAATGGCATAAGCTACTATTCATATTCCATATGCCTTGAAAAATTACTAATGGAATAGAGCTCACATGCAAACTTAGAGGGAAAATGATAGCTATCCTAATATAAATTGATTGGATTATTAATTGTCTTGAGACTCTTTTATTCTTTTTCTTTTTCCATCTTTGAGGTAGTCTCACTCTGTAGCCTGGAGCTTGCTGTGTGGACCAGGATGGCCTTGAACTCATGGGGCTTCCCCCCCTTTCTTTCTTCCTTTCTTCCTTTCTTTCTTTCTTTCTTTCTTTCTTTCTTTCTTTCTTTATTTATTTATTTATTTATTTATTCTTTTTTTTTGGTTTTTCGAGACAGGGTTTCTCTGTGGCTTTGGAGCCTGTCCTGGAACTAGCTCTGTAGACCAGGCTGGTCTCGAACTCACAGAGATCCACCTGCCTCTGCTTCCCGAGTGCTGGGATTAAAGGCGTGTGCCACCATCGCCCGGCCTTCCCCCCTTTTCCTACTGCTGAGGTTACAGTCCTGTACCTCCTGTCTAGCTAATTAGTTGTTTTGTATTAGAGTACTATAGAATCTCACTTTAATTAAAAAAAGATCAAGTAGCCGGGTGGCGGCAGCAACACCTTTAATCTAGGACAGGCTCCAAAGGTGCACAGAGAAACACTGTCTCCCAAAACAAAACAAGTAACTCTCTCTCTTTTTTTTTTTTGCTTTTGAAGCAGGGTTTCTCTCTGCAGCCCTAGCTGTCCTAGAAATAGTTTTGTGTATCAGGCTGGCCTCAGTTTCAGAGATCCTCCTGCCTCTGTCTCTGGAGTGTTGGGATTAAAGGCGTGCGCCACCACTGCTCAGCAGAATTTTCACATAGACTTCTCACAGCCTAAAATTGAAGTATTAGTTGTTGTTGTTTTTTGTTTGTTTTTGTTTCAAAATCAAATACCAAGAGTAAAGCATGTGATAGGAACGCCTAACCCTTCTTCACTGTCCCGTTTGACAGCTGAATTTTCCCTTGAGATACATTCTCTTTCTCTCTCTCTCTACCACTGAGTCTTCCTCTCCCTACTTCACTTGTTCAGTTTTGCATAGCATTTACCTCATTAATTTTTTACATTATTTGTTTATTATTTTGGGAGAAGGAGGCATACCTTTTAGCCATCGTGCTAGCTCTTGTTAAATAGGTTTTTAGAAATAACTTTGAAGCAAAGGAGCCATTTCAATATAGAATTATTGTTCTTAATCTAACACTTTTATTTATTTGAATCTGTAGATGTAGAAGAATTAATAAAACATTACTAATTTTTAGTGGGTCATATTTCATTCTTTAGCTTGATTAATTGGAGTACTGGATTAGGGGTAGTTCATTCTTTGACCATATACTTTAGGAGAGAGACAAAACCAAACAGTTTCATAGAAATTGCTTTTCTATAGGATGATTACAAGTTCATTTCGAGGCTGGGCACGGTGGCGCATGCCTTTAATTCTAACACTCAGGAGGCAGAAGCAGGTGGATCTCTGTGAGTTCGAGATCAGCCTGGTCTACAGAGTGAGTTTCAGGATGGCCAGAGCTACACAGAGAAACCCTGTCTCAAAAACAAAACAAAACAAAAACTCAGACTTGTTTTTAATAAGTTTACCCCATTATTGAAACATGTTACAATTATAGCATTTTCTGATTTCAATATAAAAATGCTGTATTTCACAATAATGTCATTTTAGGCCATATTCTTCATATCTAAAATACAAGTCTGAATATTTAAAATGATAAACCTGAGATAAGTGAAATTTCACAGCACTAAATTATTGCAACTCAGGTGCCATCATGCACACCTACAATCCTAGCACTTGGAGGTAGAGGCAGGAGAGTCAGAGCTTTGAGGGCGTTCTTGGCTGCAGAAACAGGTAGAGGCTAGCTTGGGCCATATGAGACCCTGTTGCAAATGATCTTGGCTGCAAAGACAGGTAGAGGCTAGCTTGGGCCATATGAGACCCTATTGCAAACGATCTTGGCTGCAGAGACAGGTAGAGGCTAGCTTGGACCATATGAGACCCTGTTGCAACGATAAACTAATTGCATTATTTTCATTATTGCTTTGTAAGACAGAAAAACGTGATTTTTTGATAGAATTTTATTTCACGTAAAAGAATTGAAACAGAACTGGTGAGATGGCTTAATGGGTAAAGGTGCTTTTCATTAAGACTGATTTAAGTTCTGTCTCTGGGACTCACATGGTAGGAGAGAACCAACTCCTGCAAGTAGTTCTCTGATCGCCAAACGTGTGTCATGACATGCCATACCTGTGTCATGACATGTACAAACTCTCCCACCAAAATAAAGAAATATAATATAAAAAAAAACCTTAAAATACAAGCTCTCCCACCAAAATAAAGAAATATAATATAAAAATACCCCTTAAAAATAGAAGCAGGGCTGGAGAGATGGCTCAGTGGCTAAGAGGGCTTATTGATCTTGCAGAGACCTGAGTCTGGTTCCTGGCACCCACTGTGGTGGCTCACTACTATCTAATTCCAGTTCCAGTGGATCTGGTGCCCTCATCTGGTCTCCAGGGGCACTGCACACAGGTGGGGGCACAGACATACATGCATGCAAAACACACATAAAAAAATAAAGGTAAGCCGGGCGGTGGTGGCGCACGCCTTTAATCCCAGCACTCGGGAGGCAGAGACAGGCGGATCTCTGTGAGTTCGAGACCAGCCTGGTCTACAAGAGCTAGTTCCAGGACAGGCTCCAAAACCACAGAGAAACCCTGTCTCAAAAAACCAAAAAAAAAAAAAATAATAAATTAAAAAAAAAAATAAATAAAGGTAAATAAATCTTTTTAAAAAATGGAAACAAACCAGGCATGATGACTTATACCTCATCATAAAGTTCAGGAGGGTGAAGCAGGAGGATTGCCACGAGTTTGAAGCAAGTCTGGGCCATGTAGTGAGTTCCAGGCTATTCTAGTTGAGGCTTCAGAACATTCTACCTTGCTTTTCTTGCTTTTTTTTGATTTGGGAGAAGCAGAGTTTCTCAAACAAAATCCATGTTTGCAAATGGAAATTTAAAATAAAATACAGCTTATGTAGGTGAGGAATATGCTCTCTTGTTTGGTAGAGGTGATTTCTGCAGAGTCATGTTTTTCATTGTTAAAAAACCCAGACCCCACGGGGTCCTTAGACACAAACAGAGGCTCCCAAAACGTCCTCTGGGAGCCTCATGCTGTGACAGCCCTGTCCTGGACAGGTTACCTGAAGAGCGACCACCACTGTGTCAGACTTCACCGACCCTTTGTCTGCAGCGTGTTAGGTATGGCTCCGCTCATTTGATCATTTAGCTTTAGGATAATATTATTAGACTGGGCATTTTCACAGGACGCCTTGCTGAGTGCTTTTTTATTTTTTCTTTTTTTTTTAAAGGTTCTCGGCAAAGATTCAGTTATTTCAAAGTAACTGGATATGAAGTGTCTTAAAAGCCTGTAAAAATGCATTGAAGGTCAACTTTCTTTCATGCCGAACCCCAGCAAGAAGCTGGTGGCAGGCAGCGTACCAAAAGAAGGCCCATGTTTGCCTCTGTGCCTCTTTGGTCGGGGTGGGCATTGTCTCAGTCTCCTGTTTCAGATCAGGCTGCTTCTCAGTCCAAAGAACACCCATTGAGTCTGTGCTCAGATTCTCTGTTTAACGCATTCCTTTTCTTCATCTTTTGCTTTTGGGTCTGGGAACCGAACCCAGGGCCTCATGCATGCTCATGCTAGGTCACCACTCAGCCTCTGAGCAGAGTTGAGGTCGAAAGAAGACCTCTGTTTCCTATAACCATTTAAAAATTAATTAAGTACTAAGTAATCACACTGCAGATGGAACCTTGTGCCTGCTAGGCGAGTGCTGTGCGCTGAGCGACATCCCAGAACTCCCTCTGAAACAGTGCTGTGGAGATGCATGTGCCATAAACTCTGCATGTGTGTTTCTATGTGTGTCAGAGGTTGACATCAGGTGTTAGGGGCTCTGACTGAACCACAGCTCACCAGTCGGCTGGACTGGCTAGCCAGCGAATCCAGTGTCTCCATTTCTCTCCACCCCAGGGGTGGGTCACAGACCTTCTTGAGCACACCTAGCTCTTCCATGGGGCTGGCCATGGGGACCTCCCGCCAGTGCAGCAGGCAGCAGGCGTGTTAATCACAGGCTGAGCCGCCTGGCCACGACACACAGTCTCCCGAGCTGGCTCCTGACTGTGTGTGTGACCTTGCAGTTGTGATCCTGCTGTCACTTGCCACCCCCAGTCTTGGGATTATAGGTGTGTGCCACCACCTCCCAACCTTTTTTTTTTTTTTTTTTTTTTTTTGCTTTTTCAAGACAGGGTTTCTCTGTGGTTTTGGAGCCTGTCCTGGAACTAGCTCTTGTAGACCAGGTTGGTCTCGAACTCACAGAGATCCACCTGCCTCTGCCTCCCGAGTGCTGGGGTTAAAGGCGTGCGCCACCACCGCCCGGCTCCACCTCCCAACCTTAACCTCCTGCTTAATCTCCTTATGTTTAACTGTTTAACCTCAGACTTTCTCAGAGGCTGCGGCGTCCTGTGACCTCCACAGTCACTCCAGGGAGCAGTTTTCTGCTCAGACATCCCCAGTTGTCTGTTCTTCAGGTGGAGGTTGCTGGTTTTTTCTTAATGGGGCAAAGAAACATTTCACCTAACCAATCCCTTCCTTCACGTCTGTGCCCCAGGTTTTGAACTGAGCTGGAAGGAACTTTGAAGGCATTGTCTTCTGTTAGCACAGCCGGTCCCCCACCCCGTCGAACAGACAGGCTGTGTGCACCTATGGGACTCGGGATACAAAGCCTCTCTCATGCTCTGCTTTCCTTTGGACCCAGTCCTATCTTTCCTATCTTGGCGTCATCTCAGCCTGAGACTCTTTGTCACTTTTTGCTCTGACCCACAACATTTTGTGGCCCAGTATCTCCCAGGTTCTCATGTTTAGTGATCTGAGATGGAGCCAGCTCATGTTGGGGACACATGCAGACTGTGAGGCTAGTCTTCTGAGTAGGGCCGAACTTCATGAAGGGGTCGGAAATGCCACATGAATTCCTAGGCTTCAGGTAGCTTAGACAATGACAATTGCTCATTCATTATATTTTTGTTATGCTAATTGAAGACTGGGTTTAAAAAGAAAATTGTTTTGTCTGGTTTGTTGATTTTATTCTTTAATGTTCCTTATTTACCCAATCTTGACCCTAGTACAAACATTTAGAGACATGCTTTTAGAATCAAATGTACTTTGAAACTTAGTAAGAATAAATGCCATCTTTAATACCTCTTTAAAATGAAAGAAACAAAAATATTCTAAGTTCTTCCCAATACTTAAAAGTTTTTTTGAGACAGGGTCTCAGGTAGCCTAGCCTAGCTAGCCTCCAGCTCCATACGAAGAAGCTGAGAATGACCCTTGAACTTCTGATCCTTCTGCCTGTGCCTCCATGTGCTGGGACCAGGCACGTGCCAGTTAATTATGCCCAGTTTAAGGGTGTTGGGGATCACAGACACACGCACCTCACACTCAAGTGCGACTTTGTGCTTGCTAGACAAGTACTCTAGAGCTCAAACCACACTCGTGTGTGTATTCTGCACACTTTATTTATTTGCAGAGTCTTACTATGTATCCCAGACTGTCGTAGAACTCATGTTATCACCCAGGCTGGCCTTTAGCTTACAGCAGTCCTCCTGCCTCAGCCTTTCAGATGGACCGGCCAGGGCACAGTCTCCCAGCTGATGCTCCCAGCTGATGCCCGCCTCCTGCCTCATGGGGAGACTCTGGCCTTTTATTCTTCAGTAGCCTCAGGATGCAGGCTGCCCCTTCTTTGTGTGCACAGCACCTTGCCAGAGCCATGTTATTCTAAGTTCACCAGAGACAGTGAGAGCAGGTGGGGTTGATGCGTGATTTGGGGGGATTAAAACCCTGGGTCAAACAGATTGTGTTTACCTTTAAGTACGTTGGCTAATTCCTGCCAGTTTCAAATTGCATACAGGATTAGTGCCTAGAATGACAGTAATTAAAATTCCCAGCTAATCCCTCATCTTTCTTTTCCCTGCCATGCATTTCAAACATTTATCAAAGAAATAGAACAGTGTGCACTGACGTGTCTCTAATTTTTTTCTGGCCTCCTCTGGGTAAAGTGTGTGGAAGAACAGTGGGGCGGGAACTGGCAGTGGGGACTGGCGGCTTTGTGCCTGAGCCCCCAGGTACAGTGCTGCATCAATGGCAGGGTATCTCACAAATCCTCAGGGTGGATTATAAGCCCTGCGTTGGTGAGGGCTGATCTGAGATTCTCTAAATAGCTGTTGACACCTGTGTGTGATTCCCAAGCTTTGCTTGGCAAGGGTTTAAAAAGGCCGTGCCCAGGTGTGTGAGTGTCTGTGCTTGGTTACCCAGGAGTAACTAGTACTTCAAAGTCTCAGACAGAAAACAAACACCCCGAGCTGCAGTGTGGCACAGCAGTGAAGTCGCATTGCTGTTGCTACTGCAGAGAACCTGCTGAGTTCGGTTCCCAGCAGTCTTAGCTAGGCAGCTCACGACTGCCTGTCACTCTAGCTTCCAGAGATCCGGTGCCCTCTCCTGACCTTCCTCAGGCACAGGCACACGTGTGACATATACATACATATATCAGGGGATCTGATACCCTCTCCCGACCTCCCTTACGCACAGGCACACACGTGACATATACATACACATATCAGGGGATCCCGTGCCCTCTCCTGACCTCCCTCAGGCACAGGCACACGTATGGCATACACATAAATAAAAATGATAAGTATTATGGCTCAAGTGTGGCTTTGTGCTAGAGCACACACTGTGTGTGTAAGGTCCTGAATTTGATCCTCAGTATTGCAGAAGCAAAACAATTCGGGGGCTGGAGAGATGGCTCAGGGACTAAGAGCACTGACTGTTCTTTTTTTTTTGTTTGTTTTTTTTTTTGTTTGTTTGTTTGTTTTTTCGAGACAGGGTTTCTCTGTGGCTTTGGAGCCTGTCCTGGAACTAGCTCTTGTAGACCAGGCTGGTCTCGAACTCACAGAGATTCACCTGCCTCTGCCTCCCAAGTGCTGGGATTAAAGGCGTGCGCCACCACCGCCCGGCGCACTGACTGTTCTTGCAGAGGACCCAGGTTCAGTTCCCAGTGCTCAGGCAGCTCATGACCATCCATAATTCCGGTTCCAGGGGAATCTGTGGTGGCACTACATGTACATGGTGTGCATACATTCATACAGGCGAAACACTCATACATGTAAAATAAATAATACTAAGATAGAATGCAACAAGAAAAACCTTAACTGTTGGGTGAGCAGGACTGCCTCAGCAGGTAAAGCCCCACAAGCCTGGAGAGCCGAGCTGGATTCTCACGGTCTTTTCGATATGTTTAACTGTGAGGCTGTTTAAATAGTGTGGCTGTGATTTGTGTATTAAGTTCTTAGTTTCTGGTTTTTGTGTTTAGAATATAGGGAAGAGGGAGCTGCAATGTTGGCTGCTGGTGCCCTGGCTGGGAAGCTCTCCTGACTTCACTGCAGGGTTGGCCGCTAGGTCTGGGTTCTGAGCATTTCTCTTGGGCTTTAATTGGCTAAAGCGTACACATATGTAAAAAAAGAAAAAAGTAGATTATTTTAGGGAATATGTAGTTGTAGAATTGTTGCTTATGTCATTTCTTAAGCAGTTATGCTCTTAATGCTTAAAAGAAGGCTAGCATTGTCTGCATAAAAAATTTGGTGACTTCCCTGAATTAGTAATAAAATTACTTCTGTTGAGTAAACTTTTTATGTCATCTTATAATAAAAGCTGAAAAATACCTTTGTTTCTATTTATTTTTTAAAAAAACTTTTCTATATGTATCCTTGATAACAGATTTTGAAGATACCATATAAGATGATAAAACATTTGAATGGGGCAATAGATGTAAAAAAGTTCAGTTTAAAAAGAAACATTTGTTTTTACATTCAGTGTTTATTTGAAATCAAAAGCAGAAAAAAAAAAACGTGGTGGAAGGAGAGAATCGAGTTCTGAAAGTTGTTCCCTGACCCCCACATCTTGCTGAGGTGGATGCCCCCAAACTCCTGTGCACACACACATAATAGGGAAAAAAATGAATGCTTTTTCTAGATGAATTGGATATGTTTAAACCTCTTTTAAACCCTGTGGTGGCACATGCGGACCACAGTTAGGGTGATTCTAAGATGACTCAGAAGGTCACGCGTCCAGCCGTTTGTTGATCCGCAAAGTCAGCAACTTGAAACTCACATTTCGTTTTATTTCTTTATATTTCTAATGTTTCAAAATCCTTGGAGTTTGCCAACTGACCACTGAAATTCCCTCAGCCTGTAGTGAGTGTGAGTGGAGATTTGTAGGAAACCGGCTCAGTCACACACAGCAGCACCTCATTGGAGCCAGAAACTTGCGCATCACGGGCGCTGATGAGATGGGAGGGAGAGTCCCGCTTATGGAGGATGGGTCAAGGGTGGACAGCAGCCTGCTAGTGTGGTGAAGGGGAAGAATGGAGGCAGAGACGAGAGATAGTGTATGAGCCTCCTGCTGCAGCTCTTGATCAGGGCAGGTATTGTGTCCATGGGGACTGTCTGACCCTTTCTGACCCTCGGTCTTGCTGTATATAGCCCAGGCTGTCTCTACCTCCCCAGTGCTGGGACCATAGGCATGGGCCACTTCACATGTCTTTCAGGAACTGTTTATTAATATTATAAAAGTAGTTACTGATCAAACATGCCTAATCGTTTGTACTAAAAATTCAACTTGAGTGGCTTTTTGAAACTGTCTCTTGGGTTTTCCAAATTATTTAATCTATAAGAATTAGATTTGCTCTTGTAGAAGTATTTCACCAGCGTAAAGATAAAAAGTGTTTGAGTCAGCCAGATAGCTCAGCAGGTGAAAACACTCATACGGAAGCCTGTTGACTGGAGTCTGGGGCCTGGGCGACCCTGACCCTTCCATGTGACAGTGGAAGGGGAGAGCCAGCCCCAGCTCCACACATGGGCTATGGCACTCACGTGTCCATGCTCAGACGCAACACCTCGTGCACACGTGCACACTCACCTGATAATAAATCTCAGAAGGGGGCTGGAGCGATGCTCTTGCAGAAGTACCTGAGCTCAGTTCCCAGCACCCACACTAAGAACTGTGTGTAACTCCAGACTCAGGCAGGATCCAACACCCTCTGCAGCAATGCATGCCCACACGCACAGAGATCCATGCAGACAAGGCACGTGCACAGTAAATAAAAATAAATAAATGCAAAAGACGTTTAAAGTGTGATCTGGAGAGATGGCTCAGGGGTTAAGAGCACTGGCTGCTCTTCCAGAGGATGCAGGTTCAATTCCCAGTACCCACACACATAGCAACTCATAGCTGTGTGTAACTCCATTTCCAGAGGATCTCTCACCCTCACATAGACATGCATGCAGGCAAAACACCAATGCACATATAATAAAAATAATCTAGATTTTGGGACAAGGTTTTACAGAGCTTGTAAATTCAGAGTTTTACAGACTCTGAATGTCCTGGAACTCGATTAGTAGACCTTGGACTTACAGAGATCCATCTGCCTCTGCCTCCCAAGTGCTGGGATTAAAGGCGTGCACCACCACCGCCTGGCTGAGATACTCTTTTTTTTTTTTTTTTTTTTTTGGATTTTCGAGACGGGTTTCTCGGTAGCTTTTTGGTTCCTATCCTGGAACTAGCTCTTGTAGACCAGGCTGGCCTTGAACTCACAGAGATCCGCCTGCCTCTGCCTCCTGAGTGCTGGGATTAAAGGCTTGCGCCACCACCGCCCCGCGACTGAGATATTCTTAATGGGGCGTACATGTTCTTTGATATCTTTACTGGAAGCCATCCAGTAAAAATGCTGCAGTGCCGGACGTGGTGGCTCACTCTCTAATTCAGCACTTGGGAGGCAGAGGCAGGCGGCTCATTTGCTGTTTGTACCAGAGTTAGGTATGTACCAGAGTTAGGCACATGCCTGTAGTTCTGGCACTCCAGAGACTGAGGCTGGAGGATCATTTTAGCCCAGAGTTTGAGACCAGACCAAGCCACATGTGTAATAATCACTCGGGGGAGAAGCAGAGCTTACGCTACCAATTTTCTGGGTTCCTGTATTGTGATCTCATATCCCCCTCCACTCAGAACTTGGTGTGCCTGTTTTGAGACAAATTGGTCTCAAGTGTAGCCTACGGTGGCCATTAACCTAGTCCTCCCTACTACTAGGTTACACTCTAGGCCATTCTTGGACTTAATTAAGGATTTTAAGGAACTTATGTTAACATGGTTTTGTTTCTGTGCGTATTTGCTATATTTACTACATTAGAAGGCTGGTGGTGGCGCATGCCTTTAGTCCCAGCACTCTGGAGGCAGAGGAAGGAGGATCTCTGTGAGTTCCAAACCAACCTGGTAAACAGTGAGTTCCAGGACAGCCATGACTAAAAAGCCAGGAAACAAAATAAAAGGAATCAAAAATAAGACCAGTTGAGCAAATTAATAGTGACAGTAATAATAATGTTACCACATGATCATTTAACACATTCATTTCTTTTCCCTAAAACAAAGAGTTTAGAGAGCTGGAATGTGACTCAGTTGTAGAAAAAAACACTTGCTGACATGCAGGTGTCCTTGGGTTTGATGCCCAGCACCCCAAAAACAAATAGTTAACATTTAGTCAGAAGAATGGCCCTGATTTGTTTTCTAGTCTCTGATTATGAAGTGAGCTGAATTCTCTTTTTTTTTTTTTTAAGATTTATTTATTATGTATACAACATTCTGCCTCCATGTATGCCCGCACGCCAGAAGAGGGCGCTAGATCTCATTACAGATGGTTGTGAGCCATCATGTGGTTGCTGGGAATTGAACTCAGAACCTCTGGAAGAACAGACAGTGCTCTTAACCACTGAGCCATCTCTCCAGCTCCCGTGAGCTGAATTCTCTATCCAGTCTGTTCTGTTTGAAATAGCTGAGGAAAGTTCAGCCTCACACCGAGGCAAAGGTGTAGCCCTCCCAAAAAGAGCCCCCCAAGAGACGGGAGCCACCTAAGCAAAGGTGTAGACCTCCCAAAAAGAGTCCCCCCAAGAGACGGGAGCCCACCTAAGCAAAGGTGTAGACCTCCCAAAAAGAGTCCCCCCAAGAGACGGGAGCCCACCTAAGCAAAGGTGTAGACCTCCCAAAAAGAGTCCCCCCAAGAGACGGGAGCCACCTAAGCAAAGGTGTAGACCTCCCAAAAAGAGCACCCCACCCTACCCCACCCCCACCCCCGCCCAAGAGACTGGAGCATACCGTCCAGAGTGTACTCCAGCCCAGGGCGTACTCCAGCCGCTGTCCCTCTGGGTTAAGTCACCTGTAGTTTGCCTCTGATGCTGGGTGACAGTGCAGAGCACAGTCTGCAGAAGCCTTTCTGCGGCACAGGGGTTTACTTGCTGCTTCTTACTGTGCTCTTCATTAACCACGAGGGGCCCCCTGAGTGCAGGAGAGAGTGGCGTTCTGGCCCTCAGGCCTGGCATTGCTTGTGAGCTGTATTATAGATCTCATGTAGCCAGTGCTGACCTCGAACTCACGACACCCAAGTACTGCGGTTACTGATGTTCACTACCATGCCTGGTATTTCATTAATTTTTATTTTATATATGTAGGAGTTTTGCCTGTATATTTGTATGTATATATGTGCAGCACATACATGCAATGCCTATGGAAGCCAGAAGAGGACATTGGAGGGCTCTCTGGAAATGGAGTTACAGAAGGTTGTGACCACCATGTGGGTGCTGAGAACCAAACCTGGGTCCTCTGCAAAAGCAGCCAGCGTTCTTGATCACTGCAGGCTTCTCCCCAATGCACTTCCCTTTCTCTTGGGAGGTGGTGGCAGTGGGACAAGGACCACTGAGTTGGCTCAGTCAACAATAACAAATTCTCACCTTTGTCTGTCCGGCCTCAGCAGGCCCTGCAAGCCTTTAAGTGGGTGCTTTCATTGTAAAGCGCTTCATGATGAATGGAGTCTGTGTTTGCTCTTGGCTTTATTTTCTGAGAAATCCGCTGGGATTTCTCGGCATCTGGCTTTCCCCCGGGACAGATCCACCCTCAGAAGCCTGCCTGGGTGCTCATGGGAAAGGCTGTGAACTGGTAGCTCTGGGCATTTTGTTTTGGTGTTGCCCTCGACAAGGCCAATGCCTTGTTTTCGCTTCGACAACATCCCCTGCATCTGGCTTTGCCTCACTGTGCTCTACTCCAGTCCTACCCTTTCTGTGTGACAGCCCTTGGTTGTAAAGCTGACTTTACAGGCTCTGGTACCTTGGATGGACATTAGGGACTTAAAACCCTTCAATTAAAAAAAAAAAAAAGTTACTGTTATCTAAATAACAAAATCCAAACACCCCAGCTTCTGACTCACGGTTGCTGGAGTTCTAGAAGTAAAAGGAACTTCAGAAATCCTGTTGCTTACACATTTTACCAAAGCAGAAGTAACCTCTTATCAGTGGTTTTTGTAGCTCAGGACCAGCAGATTTAAGAATGAACATGGAGGTGGCTGGAGGGATGGCTTAGAGGTTAAGAGCACTTACTGCTGTTGCTGTAGATCTGGGGTTCAGTTTCTCACACCCACACAGTGGCTCACAACCATCTGTAACTGCTGTGGGATAATGCTCTTGTACACTGTAAAGATTTGTCACTCATACTGGTTTAATAAAATGGTGATTGGCCAGTAGTCAGGCAGGACGTATAGGTGGGACAAACAGACTAAGAATTCTGGGAATAGAAAAGGCAGAGATGCATTTGCTAGCCAGACACAGAGGAAGCAAGATGAGAATGCTTTACTGAGAAAAGGTACCAAGCCACATGGCTAAACATAGATAAGAATTATGAGTTAAGTTGAAAGAGCTAGTTAAAAATAAGCCTGAGCTAACAGGCCAGTTTATAATTAATATAAGCCTCTATGTTTCTTTGGAACTGAACAGCTGTAGGACCAGGCAGTACAAAAATTTCCATCTACATGTAACTCCAATTTCAGGAGATCTGACACCTGGTCTCCACTGACTCCTGCATGTATATGGTACACATAAACTCATAAACATACATGTAAATAGAAAAAAAACTTATAAATAAGCAAAGAGTCCTGGTGCAATTGGCACACAATAAAAGGGCATTCTGGTTTCAAGGATGACCCGTGTCTCTTTGTGTGTTTCAGTCTCCAGCCCTGTAGGGGAGACCCAGCCAATCACCTTGCTAGCAGGGGGCGGGGTCCCCCGAGGATATTTTTTACTTATAAAGATTGCGGGCATGCTCCCAGCTGCCCCTTCTTCTTTCCTGTTCTCCGCTGGAACTTCGGTTCTGTGAGTCTTTCCCTAATTAAAGCTGAATATTTTATTATAATTTCCGTCTTCCGTTCATTTATGTGGCGACACAGCCCCTTGCCGGGTTCACAAACTGTATGGCAATGCATAGAGCGCAGAAGGGCGTGATGCGCTGCAAACCCCAGCACAATCCCAAAATATTTTTAATAATTACTACATTGTATTTATATTTATGTATTGTGTATATATTTTTTAAAGACAGGGTTTCCCTGTGTAGACTCACTCTGTAGGCCAATCTGACCTTGAACTCACAGAGATCCGCCTGCCTCTGCCTCCCTAGTGCTGGGATTAAAGGCGTGCGCCACCATGCCAGGCTTGTACCTTGTATGACATTTACATGTGTAAATACCTCAGAAGCTTTCACTGTGCTCATCTCGTGTAGGCACCTTAGAAAGGCTTGGCTGTGGCTTGACAAAATGCTGCTCTGGGGGCTGTCTTCCGTGCTCGCCTGTCTTTGGAGGAGCCCTGCTCACCAGGGAGCTAGCTTCATTGCCTTGGAAGACTGATTCTGGCCCTGCTGCAGGAAGGCAGCCTTCCTTGGCTGTTCTGATCACAGGGTGGATCTGGGTGTGGTTACCCCCTTTCTGTGAGCTCTAGCACAGTTATTTAATTTTCTCTGTGACCCAGATTTTCTGTCTGTGAAATGAGATAGTAACAATAGCAAGGGTTGTTGGTGGGTGAACTAATGACGTGCTGTGTTCTGACCGATTGGATGAGTGTGTGTGTTGCTTTATTAATTCCCTGTAAATCCCCCGTACCTCTTTAAAATTGTGATGAAATTACATGTCATAATATGCACAATTGAAAAATAAAATTAAAAATATTTTAAGTTCACTTCTACGTGTGTGTGTGCTCATATGTGCATGTCATAAATGCAGAAATCAGAAGACAGCTTGAGGCGTTGGTTCCTTCTTTCCATTGTGTGGGGCTCTGGGGATTGGACCGAGATCTTCAGGCTTGGTGGCAGGTGTGTTTACCTGCCAGCCCAGATGTGTATGTGGCCCTACATTTTTAGTTCACACGGGCAAGTACCAGAACAGTAGGTGGCGGGCATCTCTTGTCTCAAGCTGCTCGTGTCTTTCTGGGTGACTGCATGTTTGTGTCTGTCCCGACATTCGATGCTTTCAGCGTGCCGCGTGTTGACTGTTCTAATTGTTGGTGTGTTTAGTGGAGTCTCACTGTCATTCAGACGGGCAGTTTCCTGAAGACAGCGTGTGGGCATCCGTTAACACACTCACCTTGCTGTCTGTGGAAAATTCTGGTGGGTTAGGTCTTTAGCCTGTGGTAAGATTGTTCATTTTCTCGCGGAGTTGCCTCTCACCCTCATGTTCTCACCTGCATTTCCCTTTGAGGCGAGGCCTTTATTTTGTCACCCAGGTTGGTCTCTCTTTTTTTTTTAATATTTATTTATTTATTATGTATACAATATTCCTTCTGTGTGTATGCCTGAAGGCCAGACCTCATTACAGATGGTTGTGAACCACCATGTGGTTGCTGGGAATTGAACTCAGGACCTTTGGAAGAGCAGGCAATGCTCTTAACTGCTGAGCCATCTCTCCAGCCCACAGGTTGGTCTCTTATGAGCTTGATGATCCTCTTGCCTCAGTCTCTTAAGGGGCTTTGCCGACAGGCGCACCTGGCTTGTCCGTCCGTCTGTCCATCTGTCCATCCATCCATCCAGTCATCTAGCCAGCCAGCCATTTGTCCGTCTGTCCCTCCATCCATTCATCTAGACATAGGGTCTCACTAAGTAGCTCTGGCTGTCCTAGAACTAGCTCTGTAGATCAGGCTGTCCTCGAACTCACAGAGATCCTCCTGCCTCTGCCTCCTGAGTGCTGGGATTGAAGGTGTGCACTATGGCCGATTGCACTTGGCTCTTCACTGAGACTCGAGTCCTTTGTGTCTATTGGGTGGAGCACATCCTTCACAGATGTGCTCTGCTGGCCCGAGCTTGTTGTAGAGCAGAATTAGGAGTTTTAACAGCTTATCGCCATGTACAGAGCCATCTGGCTTTTTCTCCTTTGTCATCTGTTTGGCTTGTGTATTCCTTGTGTGCATTTTGGCAGACTTTGACTTTCAAGGAATTGATCTGTTTCGTTTAGTTTACCAAATTGTGTGCATAGAATTGTTTGTATTCTTTATTTTTTTAAAAAAATTATTTTATGTGCCTTGCTGTTCTGCATGCATGTATGTTTGTGTGAGGGCGTTGGATCCTGTCTGTAACAGGAATTACAGACAGCTGTGAGCTACCATGTGGGTGCTGGGAATTGAACCCAGGTCCTCTGGAAGAGCAGTGAGTGCTCTTAACCTCTGAGCCATAGCTCCAGCCCCCATATTATTCCTTTGTTCTATCTAATGTCCACAAATCTGTAGTGGTGTCTTCTCTTCATTTCTTAAAATATTTTAGCTTTATTTTTAATTTATTGTGCATATCTGTGTACCACATCCATGCAGTGCCCATGGAGGCCAGAAGGCATTGGATCTTCTGGAACTGGAGTTACAATTGTGAGTTGCTATGTGGGTGCTCAGAATTGAATCCTGGTCCTCTGGAAGAGCAGCCAGTGCTCTTAACCACTGAACCGTCATTTCTGATATCAGGAACCTTTTTCTTAGCCTGGCTACAAGTTTATCTTTTTCCATCTTTTCAAAGAACCAGCTTTGATTTTGTTGATTTTTCTATTGGTTTCCTGATATAGCTCTAACTTTTGTTTTGATTTCTTAAATAACCACTTTTTGTTTGTTCTTGTTTTTTTTTTTCTTTTCTTTCCTTTTTTTTTTTGAGATAGGGTTTCTCTGTATCTCTAATTGTCCTGGAACTCACTCTGTAGACCAGGCTGGCCTTGAACTCACAGAGATCTGCCTGCCTCTGCCTTCCAAATGCTGGGATTAAAGGCCTATGCCACTGCTGTCCTGCTTAAATAACTACTTTTATATCATTATTGCTTTGATTAGGGCAGTGGTTCTCAATGTTCCTAATGCTGTGACCCTTTAATACAGTTCCTCATGTTGTGGTGACCCCAACCGTAGAATTATTTAGTTGCTACTTTATAACTGTAATTTTGCCACTGTTATGAACTGTAATACAAATATCTTATAAGCAACCATTGTGCGGTCGTGACCCACAGGTTGAGAACCACTGCTTTAGGGCCCCTCTGTGTTTTGTTTGGGGTACTCATGAGGCTAGTCTTTGATTCTTTAGTCTAAGGTGATCCTCCAGACACTGACTTCTGAGCTGTAGGAACTGTAGGCTTGTGTTGCTGGCCCTGGCTTTGATTTTTTTCTTTTCTAATCTTGTCACGTGTTGCTTCGTGGGGAGAGGTATTATGAGGAATGTGTGGCTGGGTGTTCGGATTCCTCTGTAAGCATAGAGTGTGCTTACACCAGCCATGTGTGGCTGGGTGATCGGATCCCTCTGTAAGCATAGGGTGTGCTTACACGAGCCTGGACGGTACAGCCCACCATACCTGTACTCTGTGTTAAAGCCTGCTTTTACCTTTAGGTTTTTTTTTTTTTTTTTTTTTAACTTTATTTAATTAGTAGCTAGGACTCTGAAATACACATTAGCCTGTATCTACATAGGGTTGAGATGGCAGATATGTTTTTTCCATCTCTGCATCTCATTCCTTAGGCCTTTAGGGCAGTAACTGGCTTCCACATTACCTAATGATGATGTTATGCCCAAATCCGCAAAGTCCCCCAAAAAGCCAACAAAGAGACCGAGTCCCGTATGTAAAAGCAAAGAGCCTTTATTTTATGCAAGTTTGCAAACTCAGTCTCTCTGCATGTCCAATGTATTGGAATAAACGGAGAGTCCTGAGCTCAGAATAGGGTTTTAGAGTAGTAAAGATGGGGGTGAGGGGTTTCTGAGGTTCAGGACCCCTGATTGACATTTGTCTAGGGTTGTCCTGGTGAGTGCTGCAGGTGATCCTGTCTACAGCGGTTGGAATGTTAGGCATTTCTTTGGATGGTCTGTTCTTGGGTGGTGCTCGGATAATCTCAGTTTGTGGTTCCTCCTGCAATCAGGTAAACCACTGAGACTCGGGCCTCTATGAAATTTATCGATGGCTGAGTCCTACTCTGGCAGGTGATAATGGTTGGAAGTAAAGAACTTCCTTTGGGTGATCTGTTCATATTTAGCTTATCATGGCTGGCTCCTACATTTCCCCCTTCATAAGCACTGATGACAGGACCCAATCTTTGGTCCTGCTTGCCGACTGGCTCCTACAGGTGATAGGAAGGGGGATATTCTAAAATAGCAAACAGTACGCCCCGTCTCGTCCATTCATCCGGCTGCTGTTAGTATTCATGTTTATTTGACTCCATTCTTTTCCAGTTCTCCGGCAGTGGGAACGGTGCTGTTGGCTTACTGAGAAAATCCCAACAGTGACAGAAACATTTTTCTTTTTTTTTAAGATTTATTTATTTATTATGTATACAGTGTTCTACCTGTATGTTTGCCTGCAGCCAGAAGAGAACACCAGATCTCATTATAGGTGGCTGTGAGCCACTATGAGGTTGCTGGGGGGCGGGGGCAGAGGGCTGGAGAGATGGCTCACTGGTTAAGATCACTGACTGCTCTTCCAAAGATCCTGAGTTCAATTCCCAGCAACCACATGGTGGCTCACAACCATCTGTAAAGAGGTCTGGTGCCCTCTTCTGGCCTGCAGACATGCACACAGACAGAATGTTGTATACATAATAAATAAATAAATATTTTAAAAAAAAAGAGGTTTCTGGGATTTGAACTCAAGACCTGTGGAAGAGCAGTCAGTGCCCTTAACCACTGAACCATCTCTCCAGCCCTTATTTTTTTTAAATATTTGTTTATTATGTATACAATGTTCTGTCTGTGTGTATGCCTGAAGGCCAGAAGAGGGCACCAGACCTCATTACAGATGGTTGTGAGCCACCATGTGGTTGCTGGGAATTGAACTCAGGACCTTTGGAAGAGCAGGCAATGCTCTTAACCACTGAGCCATCTCTCCAGCCCCGTCCAGCCCTTATTTTTTAATCTTTATTAATGCCTCTGTGTGTGTGTGTGTGTGTGTGTGTGTGTGTTTACCATGTGCATTAGGGTGCTGGAAGAGTCCAGAAGAGGGCATTGGATCCTAAAGAGCTGAAGTTACAGGCAGTTGTGAGCTGCCTTATGTGGCTACTGGATACTGAACTCAGGTCCTCTGCAAGGGCATCAAGTATCCCTGAGCCATCTCCAGCTCTGGCAGATACCGCAAAGTGAGCCCTTGCCCTTCACTTCCCCAGGCAGGCCAGCTTTTGACATCTCCAAGCCAAGCATCCTCTGTTCTCTTAGCTGTTCTTCATGTGACTTGTATTCTCAGGTTTCCATCAACTAGCCTGGTTTCTTTCTCTCTGACTGCCTCCAGTGTGTGGATGTCGCCTTTCAGGCTGAGGGCTCAGTGGAGGTCCCTACACAAGGACAGTGCTGGTGTGACCCGCTAGCCCTTGCCTGGCTCAGCTTCTCAGTGTGATGCTTTGTTCTGGTGCAAGCCTTTGTCCTTCCTCCATTCCATTCATCTTGCTGCCTGTGACCCTCCCTCTGATTGGCTGATTAATCACTGCACATTCATCCATTCATTCTGGCTCCCATTTGACAAATGGCTTAGAGAGAGCCCAGTGAGGACAGAGCCTTTGAAAGGTGGCTGGAGGGTGATCTGGGTTCCTGATTCTCCTGATTTGGTGCCCTTTCCAGGAGGCTACTAACTCGTGGCAAGTCCTCCCAGCCTCTCTTTGGCCAGTTCCCAGCTCCCATCCTGCTCTCAGTGCTGGCATATAAGGGACAGCCTCATTGCATGTTCAGGGGCTCAGGTCCAAGCTTGGCCGTGCTTGTCCTAAGCCCGTTGTAACTGCTGCTGCTGGCCTGACTTCCTGAGAACCTCAGAAGAGAAGCATCCAGAGAGCCTGTGCATGTGAATCATGTCGCTGGCTCCTACAGTTCCTGGTCTCCTCTGAAGGCGCAGAAACCAACCTAGGACATGGTTCCTCCGCAGCAATGCCTATCAAGTGGGCCCATCTCCGTCTTGTACAAATCCATCTTTGTGCCTTCAAGAGAGCGATGACATAGCTTGGTGTCCTGGGATTTAGAACAGCCAGAACAACTCAGGCAAAACGAGTTCTTTTCTTCTTCATGGTCCCCTGCCTGGGAGTCAAGTGTCTCATTGTTACATTCTGTTCTTTCCGGTAAAAATAAACAAGCTTCCTGGGAGACCCCGTGGCTGAATATGTAGACAGCTTCCTTTTTTGTTTATCTTCAGAGCGTTAGCATTTCTTTTGTAAATCATCCAGGATTGTCAGGGCGTCAGTCTTGCTGTCATTTGCAGCACAGGAACGTAAATAGCAAAGGAGAAGAAACCAGGAGCGAGCACAGAACCCTGGTGTTCTGGCCAGGATTTATGGATTTAGAGGTGATTGTAACCAGCCTTTGACAGTACTTAAGGAAGCAGCTGGGAAGGATTTTGCATTGATAATGAATGTCAGCAGGTTTTCAATACCGCGTGGCCTTTTCGGAACCGTGTGTGATAAAGTTTCCCATTGTGCATGAAGGTCAGGAGACTCAGAACACACAGGACCTGGAAATGCCGCTGGACTGTGAGTTACTGACTCAAGACAGGGTCCTGCCCTATTTAAATCCAAGACAAACGTGGCGATGATAAAAGAGGTGGGAAAGGGCAAGCCCAGCCTGCACTTCTGATAGCGCTAAAAAGAGGAAATGGAGGAACTCCTTGCTGGTGCTGGAATGACTGGGTTTATAGTCGGCACTGCCACTGCGAGTGCTCGCTGATAAGAGCCTTGCACACCGAGCTGCTCCTGGGTGGTCACCGTCGGGAATCTGCTCCTTGTGCGTTCTGCATTCAGTTCTGTAGGACACCGTCTGTAGGTGCTAGAGAGATGGCTCAGCACTCACGAGCTGCTTTTGCAGAGGATCTGGATTGGGTTTCCAGTACCTACAAGGTGACTCACCGCCATCTTCTAGAACTCCAGTTCCAGGGGTTCTGATGCTCTTTTCTGACCTTCGAGGTACCAGGCATGCCCATGGCACACATACATATGTGCAGGTAAAACACTCATACAAAAAAAAGTCTTAAAAAGAAAGCTGCTCTTAGTGGCACACACCATTGATCCCAGCATTTGAGAGGCAGAGACAGGAGGATCTCTGTGAGTTTGAAGCCAGCCTGGTCTACAGAGTAAGTTCCAGGCCAGATCAGGCTACATAGTGAGATCCTGTCCTCAAAAAGAAAAAAAGAAAACTAACATCTGTACTACTACGTGTACTACGGTCCTGTAGCACCTGTACTACGTGTACTACGGTACTCTGCCTGTAGTGTTCCTCCTGCACTATGGGGCAAGGGGCTCAATATTGAGACACATACAGAGAGACAGAGTCATGGGTCGTCCTTGAATCCCCAAGAATGCCCCCTTTATTGTGTTCAGGGGCAGCTTATATAGAGCTCTGGCCACGTCCCAGCTCTCAGGATCTTTCAGCTGCTGACCCATCAGAACCCACTCCCCTGCCGTCAGGGTCTCGTGCTCAGAGCAGAGGAAAACAAGTTGTTTACAGGAAATTCAGGGTCTGGTGGTCTGCAGTCCCCAACAGAAAACTGCATAGACGTACATAGTCTGAATAAATCATATGTGTGGCTGTCTGATGAAAGTGGCCAGACACATGCAAGATGAACTGATTTTCGAAGGGCCCTGCTCCTCCACCCGGTTGTGGAGTACACATTCCTTGCTGTGGCTTGTGTTTTCTTTCTTTTTTTTTTTTTTTTTTTTTTGGTTTTTTGAGACAGGGTTTCTCTGTGGCTTTGGAACCTGTCCTGGAACTAGCTCTGTAGACCAGGCTGGTCTCGAACTCACAGAGATCCGCCTGCCTCTGTCTCCCGAGTGCTGGGATTAAAGGCGTGCGCCACCACCGCCCCTCTTGGTTTGTGTTTTCGTATGAACTTGTTGAAACTTTCTGCAGATAGATCCCTTAATTCATCAGCATCCCGGTCAAATTAGTATGAGACCGGCTGGCCTGTGCGCGGGGTAGTGAGGGATGGAAAGGTGAGACAGATGAGCGTGTTCTGAGGAAGCAGTCGGGAGATTTGGAAACACTGATTGCAGTCTGAACTGGAAAGCACACAGGAGCAGCAAGTGCAGAAAGCTGCAGTGTGACGATGGCTGCAGCCCCGCATGGCTCTGCCTGTGGGAGCTTCTGGGTCATATCTCAGAATTAGCAGTCATCCCCGAAATGCTTGAGGGTGAGAGGACAGGGCCAAAGCAACACAAGGAGCTGATGGCCCCGACTGCTGCCAGTGATGAAGGAGAAGCTGCAGTTGGTCCTGCCAAGGTGGGGGTGTTCAGAGGGCACTTCTAGGCACAACCACCCACTCAGGCCAAGGAACCTTTCCACTCTCCCCTACGTGACCTCTGATCCTGAGCTTCCTCTGATAGCAATTGTGATGGGTTCTCTGCTGGGGAGAAGGGCCCAGCCAACCCCAAAGCTGGTCAGTCTGAGGGCCTCAGCCTCCTCCTCCACGGTTGGGCCAAAGCTGCAGTCAGGAGCCGGCTTCCTTTCCTGCCAATCTGGGGTTCACAGCAGTGTGGCTCTTTGCTGTCCGAGGTTTGGTCTCTTCTGCCCTCAGCTTCAGGAATGAGTTTCCCAGTTTCCCTCCTTTGCTGGCTCCAGAGGCAACACCTGAGAGAGGTGTTTTTGCCTCAACCCCAACCCCCTTGACTCCTTTTCCTACCCTCGTGCTTAGTCCCCCAAAACCAGTTCTCGGCAGACAAAGTCAGCAGTCACTGTGGAATCTCAGAGGAAACTGGCCCCACCCACCTGAGTCAGGCAGCTGAGAGGTGAACTGCAAACATTAGGCACCAAGTTATGTACCCTTATGTATTCCGTACTCAGGTGAGAGCCTGTTCTGTTCCCAGAGATGCTGAAGCTTAGGATGTGGCTCCGGCATCTCTGCTCGAGTCTGTCCCCAGTCCAGGACACAAGGACTTCTGTGATCCCAGGGGCGCCTTTACCTGGACCTTCCCAGCCTACAGTCAAATCCAGAGGGAGATTTCTGATTTCCTCAACACTTCAGGTCGGCCTTCCCTGCACTCCTTCCTGTCATCTTTGACAGCTTCTGGAGAGGAGCGCACGGACCTTTGTCTTGTTTGCAGCACTTGGGTCCAGCTGCTGCTGGAGCAGCGGAAGAGATGCCCTGCCTGCTGCAGCTGGCCTCCGGGTGCTGGCTCACCTGCTGGAGCACGTTGATGAGACTGACGAGCCCTCCGGACACTGCAAGCTTTGTAGGACGCTCAGGAGACAGCCACACAGACCTTCAATCAGATGGTTTGGGTGGCTGCCTGCCCTGCTTTAGGACGAATTTAATATTGAGAAAAGTAGTTACATTGGAAACATAATATCTCCAGTTAATGTCACTGCAATGGCTTTTGTTCTAGAACAGTGTGAATGTTATAGGAAGGCACTGGAAAATGAAACATAACCTTTTATGGAGGGCCCAGTGGTAGAAAATTGAGCTAATGGGCAGCAGCTCCTGCTGCTGCTACTGCTGCCACTGCCTGGGATAGATTCATGCTTTGCCCAAAGCCACATCCTCACCACACTGTAAGCATTAAAAGAAAACTTGTTAAGCCGGATGTGGTAGCACAAGATTTTAACCCCAGCATCTGGGAGGTAGAGGCAGGCAGAATTCTGTGTGTTCTAGGCTAGCCTAGTCTACGTAGTGGACTTGGGTCTGCACGCTTGTAAGGCAAGCGCTTTGGCAACTGAGCCATCTCCCCAGCCCCTCACTGCTGTGTGTTGCAGAAGCCGAGACTTTGACATCACAGCTTAAGATAGCTCCTTGTGTCTCATCTTCGGTGTCTCTGCTTCCTGTCTCCTGTCCCTCAGCCCTGGCGGATTGCCTTCCCTCGCCTGCAGGGCCAGGCAGGGCGCTTCTGGCTTCTCCCCTCATCTCCCTCCTTTGCAGTTTGTGTGGGAGAAGCCCCGGGGGCCTCCTCTCCTGCTAGCCTCGCTTACTCTCCAGGCTCCCCACTCTCCCTTGCCTTGTCCTTTCTCGCGAGCCAGTCTGTCATAGTCATCCTACCCCTGTTGACAGCTTTCAAGCCCATGAGCCCCTGCAGGACCGGAGCTGACTGCTGTGTTTAAATCCACTATCACCCTCCTAGAGAATCCGCCCTCTTCCGAGCCGTGTCACAAGCTAGTGCTTTTCACAGACAGAGAAATTACAACTGTGTTTCTCGCTCCTCCCCTTGAATGCTTCAAGGAGCTGGAAATGACCTTGAATTCGTGATCCTTCCACCTCTAACTCCAGGTGCTTCTGTGGTAGGAGCATCTGTGTGTGTGCGTGCACGCACGAGTACTTGCGCCGGAGGTTGGCAGCAGCTGCCCGCTTTAATCACGTCTCTGTATATTGAGGCAGCGTGCGTCTCTCGCTGAACCTGGAGCTCACTGATCGCTAGTCTCAGGATTCTACAGTCTCCAAGGATCCCTTGTCTGTACCTCCGGGGCTGGGGTTGCAGGTGGGTGCTGTCCTGCTTTTTATCTGGGTGCTGGGGACCTGAACTCCATCCCTCATCCCAGCCCTTTTTCTGTGCTATTTGCTAAGAAAACCAAGTGCCGATGTGTGTGATTTCAGAATTTGTGGAACACTGTATTTTTATAATTTATACCGCTTAACACACATAAGTGACACAGTTGGATGTTTTAGAGTGTGCAAGTGGTTTTAATGTGGAAAATGTTACTCTTAATGAGGTGGATCCAAATCGCCTCTCTAGGGAAGAGGACTGGGATTTGCCCTAGAGGACTTCTGACACTGGCTGGAGACAAACCCTGGCTGACTTACCCAGGGAAGATTCTGGAGGGCAGCTCTGCACGTTTAATTAGCTTGTTTCTCTTTCACATTTCTTTATTTTCACTTTATGGATGTTTTGCCTGTGTGTGTGTAAGTGCACCAGGTGTGTGCGGCGCCCACAGAGGCCAAAAGAGTGGGAAGCACCGAGCTGCTTTAGTTTAGTTTTAGTGGGGGGAAATCACTGAATAATTTGAAAGCATTTTACGAAATCCGAGAGAGCGGCTGCATCCACTGAGCCTGTAGGTGGGGGTAGATTGAGGAGGAGCAGTGCCAGGTTCTTCAGCTTTCCCTTAGCACCGTCACTGTGTGGCATGCTCTTTCTTTGTTGAGTAGAAAGAATAAATCTAGAGCCGCCGTTCCCAGCCTTCCTTTAATGCAGCTCCTTGTGTTGTGGGACCCCCCCACACACACCATAGTTATTTTCTTTTCCACCTCTTAACTGTATGTAGTTTTGCTACTGTTACAAATTGTAACATAAACATCTAATCCAAGGCTGCTGTGAGGTCGCGACCCACAGGTTGAGAACCACTGTGCTAAAGGTTTGCATCTGGGGGTTCTTTTTAGCATGAGTTATGCTGATAGGAGTTTGAGGAATTGCTAGTTGCGGGGGGATGGTCCTGGGCTTGTCCCCCGGCCTGGGAGGAGGCCTAAGAATTGTGCTTACAGCTTTCAGAGGTTTGTGGCGGTTACCTAAGTGAGGTGGTTCATTCATCCCCTGCCAGCGCTTGCCTAGCATATGTGAGGCCCTGGATACCAAACCACCTCTGCAAAAAGAAAGTCCCCTTTGCCCCCGCACCCCACCCCATGCAGTTCTGCCAGGCAGAGCAGAATTTGCACAGTAGCCTCATTGATTCCTGATCAGGCCTCCCACCTTTTCTGCCCTCCTGTTCTTTTAAACTGCTGCCGGACATGGGGCACGTGCCTTTAATCCCGAAGTTCACTGTGCAGTCCTGGCTGGCCAGGAACTCCCTCTGTAGACCAGGCTGGCCTCAAACCCACGGAGATCCATCTGCCTTTGCCTCTGCCTCCCGAGTGCTGGGATTAAAGGT
This sequence comes from Chionomys nivalis, assembly GCF_950005125.1. Taxonomy (NCBI): domain Eukaryota; kingdom Metazoa; phylum Chordata; class Mammalia; order Rodentia; family Cricetidae; genus Chionomys; species Chionomys nivalis. Next base: position 6,720,503 of record NC_080096.1, on the reverse strand, counting down.
GTGCATCTCCATGTTTATATGTCTAGCTTACATGGTGGAATTTCAGTTCCTCAGGCTTTTGATTGACTCTTGACTGGTTCTGGTTCATAAGTTCTGAGAAGCAATGGCTTGTGTATCTCGGGAGGGGAAGATCTTGCTTGCTCTCACTTGACCTTTGGCAGGGGTGTAGGCGTCGGCAGCTGCCTTGGCATGTGGTCCTCATTTTGAAGCTGCCCTCACCCAGCGCTGGCTCACCAGCACTCTGCAAGGGCATTGTCAGCAGGGCTGAAGAGTTTTGGAAGGCAGACGCATTTCCATGTTTGTGCTCTGCCCAAGTGTGCCGAGAGCCCAGTACCCTGTAGCCTGCCTTCTGCACAGAGATGAAAGACTGCTGGAAATACATAGCTCTGAGAAGCTGAGGCCTGTGACATTCAGCTGGTTAGAAGGACCACAGATGGTCTGAGCTGAGCAGAATTTATGATTGGAGACAGGACTCAGTCTGAGTGTGTCTTTTGTTTTTACATTTTATTATTAATATTATTGGCGTGTGTGTGTGCGCGCGCACGTGCGCATGTACCACAATGTACATGTGGAGGTCAGAGGACAACATGCCAACCAGAGGATTTCTTTTTCCTTCCTTCCTTTCTTCCTTTATTTCTTTTTTTCTTGAGACAGGGTTTTTCCTGTGTGGCTCTGACTGTCCTGGAACTCAATTTGTAGACCAAGCTGGCCTTGAACTCAGAGATCCACCTGCTTCTGCCTCGTGAGTGCTGGGGAAATGTGTGCACCACCACCACCCAGCTTATTTTTATTAATTTAAATTGTGTGTATGTGTGTGTTTGTGTGTGGCTATGCACATATGAGCACAGGTGCCGCCGGGCGGTGGTGGCACACACCTTTAATCCCAGCACTCAGGAGGTAGAGGCAGGCGGATCTCTGTGAGTTCGAGACCAGCCTGGTCTACAAGAGCTAGTTCCAGGACAGGCTCCAAATCTACAGAGAAACCTTGTCTCGATAAACCAAAAAAAAAAAAAAAAAAAAAAAAAGAGCACAGGTGCCCCTGGCAGAGGATCACCCTGGACCTGGAATTCGGTCTGTTGTAAGCTGCCTGACAGAGTGTTGGGAGCCAAACTCAGGTCTGCAAGAGCAGTTCCTGCTCTTACTGGAGAGTTATTGTGAGTCTCCAGCCCCGAGAATGCGTCTTCTGCATTTCCAGTTTGCAACCGTGCAAATGCTCTCCCGTCAGCTTTCTGTTGCTGTGAAAAGTGCATGAGAAAATCCCCGTACACGAAGAAGGGTATGTTGGTGGTCAGCCCGCAGCCTGTGGTCAGCCGGCTCCGCATTCTGGGCCTGTGGAGACCCGTACACCACTGCATGGAGTGTGTAGTGGAGGCTGCTTACTTAGTGGATGGGAAACAGAGAAAATAGTGAGCAGGAGAGAGAGGGAGGGGCCCACTGTCCTGGCCACACCCCCAAAAGACCTACCTTCCTTCCATCTGGTCCCTCTCCTAAAGGTTCCACCACCTCCCAATAGCACCTCAGGCCGGGGAGCAAGTTAGAGCGTCTGGACCTTTGGGGACACTCACTATCCAAACTGTACCAACCTGTTCACTGTTCTGAATTATATTTTACACTCTGTGCATGAGTGTTGCGTGTATTCTGCACACCCAAGTGTGTGCTGGTGCCCACACAGAGGGCAGAAAAGGGTGTCCGGTCCCCTGGAGCTGGAGTTATGGATGGCTGTGAGTCACCATGTGGCAAGAGTGAGAAATTCTCCTAACTGAACGAGAATCAGAGAATTTACTTCATTGTTTATCATGAATATTTATTTATATTTGACAAATCTCACTATGTAGCCCTTGCTGGCCTGGAACTCACGGTGTAGTCCAGGCTGACTGACCTTGAACTTGCTGTCCTCTGTCTCCTGAGTTTGCAGAAGTGGGCCTGTGCACTAGCTATTAGGGACTCGAAGTCTTGCTGCTCTTGCCAGCTCTATCATCTTCATGGGGGCTGCTGATTCTCCTTTAGTGACTAGGGGATGGGCTAGAGGATATTTATTTGTTTTAACTTATTTATTCTTCGTGGCTTTCTCATCATGTAAAGTTTATTTTTTTAAATCAAGCATAACACCCAAGCACCTGCTGCCACCTTGTGGCAGTATCCCAGGGTTGCGGCGTCTTTTGATGGACCATAATTCAGTTTGTCTTGGATTGAAGTGTACAGTGTGACCAGCCTAGGTATTTGGAAGCAGGAAGCATACATCAGAGTTTCTACTTATAAAGGATAGAAAGTAGACGAGAAAGCTGTGCAGTGTGTGGTTGACGGCAGGAGCCCTGTAGCGAGCACACCGTGACTCCGAAACCAACCTGCCGGCGTCTCTTGCTTCTGCGACTGAGGCAGGAGAACAGCCTTCTTTAGCCCACAGAATTGGGATGTGCCTGGGACAAAACTTTCATACTTGAAGTTAACCCAGAGGTTCACTGCTCATAATTATTTATTTTTATTTTATGTGCATTGGTGTTTTGCCTGCATGTCTGTCTGTGTGAGGGTGTCAGATCTTGGAGTTACAGATAGTTGCTAGCTTCCATGTGAGTGCTGGGAATTGAACCCAGATCTTCTGGAAGAGCAGCCAGTGCTCTTAACTGCTGAATCATCTCTCCAGCCTCCTTATAGTGACTTTTAAATCAAGTTTCTAACGGTTAAAATCTGAAGTCACAAATCATTTTCATCTGAGAGTAACTCCAGAAAGCCCCTCCACTCACCTGCAGCTTTGATTGCCAGTTTTGCTGTTTGAAATGTCGCTGGGTTTGATCTGGAGTGCAATGAAGTGAGCGAGGCGTAGGATTGTCGTGGCTGACGTGTTCCTGGACGTACAGCCCACAGTGTGTAGGACTATGTCATGGCTGACGTGTTCCTGGATGTACAGCCCATAGTGTGTAGGATTATGTCATGGCTGACGTGTTCCTGGACATACAGCCCGTAGTGTGTAGGACTGCATCATGGCTGACATGTTCCTGGACGTACAGCCCACAGTGTGTAGGACTATGTCATGGCTGACGTGTTCCTGGATGTACAGCCCGTAGTGTGTAGGATTATGTCATGGCTGACGTGTTCCTGGACATACAGCCCGTAGTGTGTAGGACTGCATCATGGCTGACATGTTCCTGGATGTACAGCCCACAGTGTATAGGATTATGTCATGGCTGATGTGTTCCTGGACGTACAACCCGTAGTGTGTAGGATTATGTCATGGCTGACATGTTCCTGGACGTACAGCTTAGTGTATAGGACATCATGGCTGACGTGTTCCTGGACGTACAGCTCAGTGTATAGGACGTCATGGCTGACGTGTTCCTGGACGTACAGCTCAGTGTATAGGACGTCATGGCTGACGTGTTCCTGGACGTACAGCCCGTAGTGTGTAGGACTGTCATGGCTGACATGTTCCTGGACTTACAGCCCATAATCTTCTGGTGGTTTTGGAGAGAGGATGATTACAGAAACATCAGTCACTTGTTTCTATAAATGTTTCATAATGCAAATTGAATGTGATGAAATATTAAAAATATCATTCATTAATTATTGAAAAGTTCAGTCTCTAGAAATGGCCATCTCTCATTACACTGCCAGCTCAAAGGAGCAATTGAGAAGTTTGGGAATTATTAAGCTAGAATGCTGGGATGGTGGTGGAATTAATCTCCACAGAGTTATTTTCTACTCTGAAACTTGTTAACCATTTTCAGCTGCAGCCTGTCCATTAAGGTGGCAGCCTGTCCACTCCGCTGGGACGTGACAGGCACCCTGCATTTTGCTTTGCTTAATAATTTTATGCTTCTGTTGTGTTGGAAAAAATCAAGGTGATATCCTAAGAGTTTTATGGACTCAAATACTGGAATAAAAATTCAATTTTAATTTATTATGCCTGTAATTAGTAAAACAGAGTATTAATACATGTTTGTGTCAAATGTTACTATTAACTGCAAGGCAAGCTAATGGTTTGCGTTGTAGGATGAAAGATTGACATGTGATTCAGTGGTGTGCGGCTGTGAGCCCAGCGATTTGGGAGGCAGAAGTAGGAGGATTGAATTTGAGGCCAGCCTGGGCTACATACCATGGCCCTGGGGGAGTGGGGGCACTAAGATTAGAGGGTGTTGAGACGTGACAGAGTGTCGGAGTTTGTGAGTGGTTTTCAGTGCCATTTACCTCCCCCAGGTGTGTCCCAGCTTCCTTCCCAGTGCGGTTTATGTGAAAAGCTTCTGGGAAGAGCCTGGGGTCTCCCAGTGGGTGAACTGCCCAGCTCATTGCGCAGCAGAGTTGCCCTCTGTCTGATGAACCCTTTGATAGAAGGCTGACCCGTGCTGCTTGTAAGCTTTTCCTGATTCTGTCAGCGCCAGCAGCCATCCCTGCTGCTGCATGGGGAGGAGGGTGGCTCTGCTGACCTGTGTGAGTCATCCTCGTCCTCAGAGCTCCTGCCCCAGGAGTAGCCTGTGGCACGGAGTCCATTTTTGTCTCCCTGATCTGGGCTAGATTTCATGTGGCCTCTTCCAGTAATGACATCCTCATTTTTCCAGAGGCTCCATCTCTTTTGACCTCGTTGATTTGTGTGCCGTGGCCTTTCCTCACACGTGTGTAGCCAGCCGGCGTTCGTCCTCAAAGGTGGCTGAGGGTTAGAGCTGCCCTAATCTTACCTAATTTCTCCTTTTCTCCCGATGCAGTTAATAAGCACAAGCCGTGGCTCGAGCCCACCTACCACGGGATAGTCACCGAGAACGACAACACGGTGCTGCTGGACCCTCCCCTCATCGCCCTGGATAAAGATTCACCGCTGCGTTTTGCAGGTACGGTGGCCAGCTGTTCTCTGTGGCAAGCTTAGCCTGGGTAGGAAGCAGCTTCCATCTGCCTGGATGACTGGACCTTTCAGGAAGGGTTTCGGTGGCTGAGGGCTGCTTGTGGCTCCAGGCACCACATGTTCTCTAACAGCCGGGTAGCTGAGCAGAGCTGTTTTGCTATATATTAATGCAAGCTGGCATCAAACTTGTTGTCCTCCTGCCTCAACTTTCTGAGGGCTGAGGTGGCAGGCATAACACCCCACTTACTAAAGTTAATAAATGTTTAATTTGAGTTATTTTATAAGACTGTATTCTGTGTCTTCACAGAGAAAAATCTGTAGGATAACATCAGAGGTTTTGGTCGTGTGGTAATTTTCCTACATTGCTAACATTTAGTGGTATTTTCCAGTCAGGTCTGTTCTTGCATCGTGTCAGCCTTGGCTGGTGGAGGGCTGTCCTTTCTCAGTCCCAGAGTCAGATACACATGCACATGTGTGGCTGTGTCAGGTTTTAAAGTTTTCTTTTTTTTTCCTTTTTTCTTTTTTTGATACATTAGCAAGGAGAAGAGGGTGTTTGTTTGTGTGTTTGTTATGTATGTAGTAGTCTGTCTGCATGTGTGCCTGCAACCAGAAGAGAGCACCAGATCTCATAGATGGTTGTGAGCCACCGTGTGGTTGCTGGGAATTGAACTCAGGACCTCTGGAAAAGCAGTCAGTGCTCTAACCACTGAGCCATCTCTCCAGCCCTCTTTTCAGTTTTTTAAAACCATATATATATGTATGAGTGTTTTGTCTGCACATGTGTGCAGGTGTGTTAGGCCGGAAGAGGATGTCAGATCTCCTGGAACTGTAGTTAGAAATGATTGTGAGCCACCATGTGGGTTCTAGGAATCAGAACCGAGTCCTCCACGAGAGCTCTTAACCACTGAGCCATCTTCTCCAGCCTGTGTCAACCTTTTGTGTGGGTTTTGAGAATCCAAACCACAGGTGGTCAGGCTTCATCAAACTCTTTCCCCACTGAACCATTCCCCAGCCCCAAACAACCTTTTGCACATGAGTGCAGGTTCCTACAGAGGCCAGGAGAGAGTTGGATTTTGAAGCCAGAGTTCTAGGTACCCAGCTCCACTGTGGTTTTTAAGTAATCACAGTTGCTTCTTCTGTATGTGACATTTAGAGCTATATCACAGCTCTAGTGTGGTTGCCTAGAATGTGTTTTGAGTGGATTTATATACATTCCTGCATTTTAAGTGATTTAGAAGCCCAGGGAGATGATTGAGTGGTTCAATTCCCAGCACCCACCTAGGGGCTCACAGCTGGACCTCCAGGTCCAGGGAATACAACCCCCTCTTCTGGCCTCTGAGGGCACCAGGTGCACTGACACATGAGGGAAACATAATATATGTAAAACAAAAACAAAATGTTTAAAAAAAATAAAAATAAATTTAAAAGAGAGAGAGGGTAGTAACTCAGGCTGGGAATGAACTTGCTTAGCAACACAGACCTCAAATTCAGAGCCCAGAACCATGTGACATGCTTTTAATCCCCTCATCATTCGTGAGGTGGAGGCAGGAGGATTAAACTGTCAGGGTCATCCTCTGATACATAGTAAGTTTGAGGAAGGCCAGCCTGAGCTACATGAGACCCTTTCTCAAGACATAGCAAAGAAATGACTGAAGCCCTGGGTTCTGCGTTCATTGCCTCCGGCCTTTTACCAAGCCAGCTGTGTGTGGCCTGTGTGTGGGGCTCAGTCCTACCACACAGCTAAGAATACATTTGCGCCTAAGCATCAAGAATAGAATCCAGGCACCACTCCAGGTGCTTTATAAATAAAAATTTGTATTTAATTCTCTGCCACTTGAAGTAAGAATGTTTTCTGCCAGCCTCATTTTAAAGAGAGGAAGCTCAGGGGCTGGAGAGCTGACTCAGTGGCTAAGAGCACAAGCCGCTCTTCCAGAGGACCCGGGTTTGTTCCCAGCACCTACGTAGTGGCTCATGACCACTGTCTGTAACTCAAGTTCCCAGAGATTTGGTGCCTAGACATCTATGAAAGACAGTACTCACACACAAAAGATAAAAATATAGAAGTGTTTTTAAAGAGAGAAGGGGGGAGTTGAGGCCCAGAGCTGTTGAGCTTTCCACTCGGCCTTAGAGGTGAGATTCTAGCTCAGGCTGGACAGCGGACACTCTGTCACGGTGCTCTTTATAGCTGTAGAAAGTCAGGAAGGGAAGGGGACAGACTGGACCTCACGTCCTAACAGCCATGAAGAGAGCACTTTCCCTCTTCTCATGAGCTTGAGTTTACTTTTCTGTCCCCGATGATGTAAGAAGTCTTTCATTTATTATTATTATTTGGGTGAGTGTTGTTTGTTTGCTTTTTGTTTTTCTCTGTGTAGCCCTGGATGTCCTGGAACTCTCAATGGAGACCAGGCTGGCTGCGCACTCACAGAGATCCACCTGCCTCTGCTGGGAGTATAAGTGTGTGCCACCACCTAGTAAGATTTAATTTTGCTGCCAGCGGTGGTGGTGTATGCCTTTAATCCCAGCATTCACAAGGGAGACAGAGACAGGTCTACAGAGTGAGTTCTAGGACAGCCAGAACTATACAGAGAGACCCTGTCCTGAAAAAAAAATTAATTTTATTATACCATTTATCAAATGTATTTGGAATGAAGCAATACCTATAATATTTCATGGTTTTAGGAGTCCTCAGTTCTTTTTTATTGACATATAAGTTGAGATAAACTATTCAGAGATGCAGTGTAGAACCAAACCATGGTGTAATTAGACTGACCTGCAGTTGACCCGAGTCACCCTTAACCACTCATATATTCCTTTTTTGTTTTGAGAGGGCGAGAAGGTCTCACTGTGCAGCTCTGGTTGTCCTGTGTAAACCCAGACTGCACGTTCGTTTCCCGGCCCCTATATTAATTACAACACTGTTTCACCAGTGGCTCATGCATATTTCTAGTTAGCTTTTACATCTTAAATTAATCCATTTCTATTAATCCATGTATCGCCATGAGACTGTGGCTTACCAGTAAAGTTCCAATGTCCTTGGGCAGCTATATGGCGTCTCTCTGACTCCGCCTACTCTCTCTATATCTCTGTTCAGATTTTCTACCTGGCTTTACTCTGCCCTGCCATAGGCCAAAGCAGCTTCTTTATTAACGTAATAAAACATGCACAGCATACAGAGAGGAATCCCACATCGGTCCTGGAACTCACTATGTAGATCAGTCTGGCTTCTAACTCAGAGATTTGCCTGCCTCTGCCTCTTGAGTGCTGGGATTAAAGGTGTGTGTTCTATACCTGATCTTTTTTCTTTTTCTTTTTTAAAATATGTAATTCATGAACCAGAAAAGTCAGCCTTTGTAATCCACTGAATTTTAAAAAACCGTGTTCACAAGACTGTTCACCCATCAACCCCTCTCCTTTTAAAGCATTTCAGCACTCCAGGAAGCAATCACCACCCCAGTTCACGGCCCTCCACAGTGCCCTGGTTCATGGCCCTCCACAGTGTCCTCTCAGCCCCTGGCAACTGCCATAGGTTTGCCTGTTCTGGCTGCTTTCCCATAAGGTTATCTCCGGTGTTTAGTAACTGCTGTTGATTTCAGGGTTCTGTGGTGACATCCACCAGACCTCGTTCCTCTTAATTTCTGGGGAGCAGTCCTTGTGTGGACAGGCCACATTCTGGTTTTCCCCCATCCATAGGTAGACGTTCACATTTTTCCACTTTGGCTGTTTTGTGGATGTGTACTCCTGACGGCAGCAGGGGTTTTGACCTTTTGCCTGGGGCCTGAACAGGTATATGGGATGTGGAAAGGAGCACCTGCCGTGCCTGGCCATCATATCCCAGAATGTCACCCTGGTGAGGCTGAGCAGACAGGCTTATGAAGAACAGGCTTTAGAGCCAGTGGGTAGCACTTGAACCCTGGCCATGCAGCCTTCAGCCAGTTACTTACCCCACAGTTTCATCCTCTGTGAACATAGAGCAGTTTAACACCTGGGGGCGGGGGGTAACCCTGTCTCAAAAAAATAGGGAAAAACCCCCAAATTTTAACACCCTTCAGCTTGGGGAATATTAGTTTGTGTACATGTGTCAGAGAGCTTAAATTCCCAGCTGTGCACTGGGCGGTAGCTAGGGTAGAGCACTTGCGTAGTGTGGTGTAGGTCGACCCTGACCCCCTCACACACCAGAGATAACAATAGAACAAACCCATCTAAAGCAGTGGAGCCTTGCCTGGTCCAGAGTGTGAGATGGGACGTCTGCTGCTTCCGTGTTAACAGTGAAATCCTATTTAATGTTCAAAAAAATACGTTTGCAGGCCAGCAAAATGGTTTAGCAAGTAAAGGCACTTGCCACCAGTCTGGGTTCCTCATCTGTGGTGGAAGGAAAAAGTGGACTCCTATACTGTCCTCTGACATGCACACACATGTGTGCACACGTGCACACGCACATGTTCACACACGTGAACAGAGAAGAGAGAGAGAGAAATAGATAAATGTAATTTTGTATTGTTTTGTTTTGATCTTCTTAGTCTTGGCTGTCCTGAAACTCACTCTGTAGAGCAAACTGGCCTCAAACTCACAGAGATCTGCTTGCCTTTGCCTCCCAAGGGCTGGGATTAAAGGTGTGCTCTACCACACCCAGCAATAAATGTAATTTTTAAAGATGTTAATGTATATTCTTCAATTTAGTATTATGTGGGAAATAGGTTTCTGTCTTTTTATATAAGTCTTCCGTGTCCGATTTCCTCACAGTTCCTTCAAATTATTTTTGTGTTGGAGCAAGGCCAGACATAGACTTATTCTGGGATCGTTTTGGCAATGAGTTTGCTGTCTCAACGTGACTGGAGATGGCTATGAGCTCATTGTCAGTGAACTGACAGTTCCCAGCTTGTTGTGGGGCTCTTTGTGGACCACTTGTCCTTACTGCTTCCGGAAGTCAGGTGCCAGCACTGGTGTCATTTCCTGGGTAGGGAAACTGACTCAAGGTGCGTCTGTCACTCACACAGCAGAGATGATGACCTTGTCCATTTTTGTCCTTAGTACCCTCGCTAGATCAGTGCTTGGAACACACCGGCACCCCATGCATGTAGGAGAGGACAAATGAGTTTAAGCCACACATCACTGATATTAGAATTGCCAGACAGCCTGGATTTGCTGTGCTGGCTCTCCGAGAACGTTCTGGTTTGTGGTCCCAGCCCCTTATGGGGTGTGTGTAGGTAAGCGCTGAGCTCACATGACAGCGCTCTGAAGCAGACACATGTGTGATACGGATCATCTTATCCTTGACACCTCTGGTATATGTTGTCAGTATCAGACACGTGAGCATACACGGCCAGGTCTAGGTTGTTTCCTTGGGGTGACCTAAGTTGGTTTGAAGGAAGGAAATGCACCAGTTTGCTGAGGATCCCTGCTGTGGGCGTCATCTTCTTAGATGATGACAGTTGGTGACTCCCTCTCTTTGCCAGTCTTCTTCTTTCTTTTTTTTTTTTTTAAAGGTTTATTATTATGTTTGCTTCTGGCTATTCTCAAGTCTCTTTCTCTGGCCTACAGTCAAGTGTGAGTGTTTTGCCTGCGTGTGTGTATAAGCAGCACTTAGTGCCTGGTGCCTGCAGAGGTCAGAAGGGGGCATCAGATCCCCTGGAACTCACAGACACTTGTCTTTCAAGAATTCTTTAGGGAAGAAAATTTCCCTTGGCAATATTAGAAAATCTTAGAGTGGAATAAAAGGAGAGAGAGAGAGATTGGTGGCGAGTGATGGTGGGCACAGCCTGGCTGGGTTCTGGCTGGCATGGCTGGGATTCTGATTCTCCACAGAAAGACAGGGTTTTAGGAGGTCTGCTGCAGCGCAGTTATGTGGAGTCTGCATGGAACAGGAGGGGCCAGGGCCTGGAGGAAGTGGCACCGGAGGCGACTCTGAGAGGTTCTTCACTGTAGTGTGTGAGGTCTAGGGACAGCCGAGGGTCGTGATGCCAGTGTGACTCCATATGATGCTGGCAACGTCTGTGAATTGTGCATAAAATGGAGGAAGGATGGGGGGGGAGTCAGTGCCAACCAGACAAACAAATAAGCAAATAAACCAGTGGTTCTCAACTTGTGGGTCGCCACCCCTTTTTAGGGATCAAAGGACCATTGAAAAGCACAAATATTTATAGGTATGAAGTAGCAACAAAATAATTTTATGAAGCTAGGTGGTGGTGGTGCACACCTTTAATCCCAGCACTTGGGAGGCAGAGGCAGGTGGATCTCTGAGTTCGAGGTCAGCCTGGTCTACAGAGTGAGTTCCAGGACAGGCATCAAAGCTACACAGAGACGGGGCTGGAGAGATGGCTCAGAGGTTAAGAGCATTGCCTGCTCTTTCAGAGGTCCTGAGTTCAATTCCCAGCAACCACATGGTGGCTCATAACCATCTGTAAAGGGGTCTGGTGCCCTCTTCTGGCCAACAGTCATACACACAGACAGAATATTGTATACATAATAAATAAATAAATAAATATTTAAAAAAAGCTACACAGAGAGTCCCTGTCTCAAAAAATTAAAAACAAACATCAACAACAATAACCCCCCTATTTTATGGTTGGGGTCACCACAACATGAGTAGCTGTATTGAGGGGTCACAGCGTTAGGAAGTCTGAGAACCCCTGAAACAAACAGGCTTTAGCTCCTGCGAGAGTGGAACGTGAGTGACAAATCCAAGTTAAGGAGGGACGGGCCAGGAAGCTTTGTGGGAAGGGTCCCCATCGCTCAGTTGGCAGTGAGAGACTCCTTGCTGTGCTAAACAGGGACAGATACGAAGTATTGTGGGGGAAATCGAGTCATGCCTGGGACTTGCTGAAAAAATCCCCATGCAAGCCTGAAGATGGTAAGGATAAATGATGTTAGCTAAACTACGCACACACACATATACACCACACAAACAGAGACTCAGACAACAGACACACACACGTATACAACACAGAGAGAGACACACACATATACACCACACAGACACACACAGACACAGCAGACACACACACCACAGACACACATGCACAACACAAATAGACACACAACATATATACAAACACACCATACACCCACATATACACAATAGAGACACACATACACAACACAGAGAGACAGAGACACACTACACAGACACAAACATAACAGAGACACACACAGACACACCATACAGAGAGACATATATACACAACAGAGACAGAGACACACTACACAGACACAAACATAACAGACACTCACACACAGACACACCATACAGAGAGACATATATACACAACGCACACAACAGAGAGACATATACACAACACAGAGACGGAGACACACTTCACAGACACAGAGACACAAACACACAATAGTGACACACACAGACACATACACAATACACAGACACACCATACACCCACATATGTACAACAAAGAGTGATACATACACAACACACACAACACACACACATACACGACACAGAGAGAGACAGAGACACCACACACACACACAGAGGCCGCAGTTCCATAGAAAGCCCCATTAGCTAAAGCCAAGGTCCTCACCCCAGACTTAACTCCACTTCTTTTCTCTGTTGGTTTTCCCTGAATGTCCCTCCATACTTCCTGCTACTCTGCCTTCATTAGGCCGTCTCCACCCCCCCACCCCCCTCCACCCCGGTGCTCTTACTGGCTACTTGTCCCACCTTGTGTCCACAGCTGGACCCAGCTGCCTCATTAAAATCACAGCTATGGGCTAGATGAACAGATAACACGTGAGGCCGTTTGCTGGCTGCTTCTGCTGAAGCCCCCTGGGAACCCAGCTTGTGCAAGGGTAAACCCCTTCCCTGCTGTAGCAGCCAGCCAGCTGCTGAGGCTTCAGGTCACTGTAGGCAAAGGACCCAGCAGAGGGGCTTTGAATAAGCCCTGGAGGGTTTCTGAAGCCCCTTGGCGGAGCCCGCCACAGTAGCCAGCTGCAATACTCACAGTCAGTGGGGCTCTATGAGAAAGAGTTACACACATCCGCTGGTCTCATTATAGACCATCACATCAGCCTTTGGGAGGACAGCACAATGTTCTTACAAGTCATACATGTTCCTGTGTTCGTCAGCTGTGCCTCTGAAGGCACTCTTACAGGCTAGCCCCACCTCCCATCACACTGCAGAACAAGGTCATGTTTAAAACTGACATACCAATTCCCAGTCTTCCAGACAGACCTCCCTTCCGTATTCTTTCCCTGGGCAGGAGGAGGCAACATCAGGCTTAGTTTCTCAGTTATACTCTGACCCCATTGACCCTGCCTTTAAAGTTCCTCCCATATCTAGAGCTGTAGCACCTCAAATATACCTGATCTCATCTAAAATTCCCCAGAGGGGCTGGAGAAGATGGCTCAGGTTAAGAGCACTTGGCTGTTCTTGCAGAGGACCTGGGTTCCTAGCACCCATATGGCTCACAACCTCTTGTAACTCCAGCTCTGGGGTTCCAGCACCCACTCTGGCCTCCAGGACTGCACATCCGTGGTACACATAAACTCGTGCAGGCAAATATGCATGAACATAAAAAGATCAAGCAACAAGACAAAAGTGGCCTCCCAAACATGAACTTGACCATTTCTTGCCGTCAGGTCTGGTCCCCAGCATCTGTTGCTGAAGTGATCCAGGTACCGTGCTTGCCCAGGCAACCTTGTTTTAGCAGAGCCGAGGGAGGTCCCTTTCAGACCTTCATAATCCTGAAGTTCCATTTGCTGTAGGACAATGGTCTGTACCCTGTCACTTGTATTTTAAATAAACGCTGATTGGCCAGTAGTCAGGCAGGAAGTATGGGCGGGACAATGACAATTCTGGGAAGAGGGAAGTTTCCGTCTGCAGTTGTCACCCAGATGAAGACTGGGAACTGGGCAGGACCGAAACTTCAGACAACACCCATTCATCCAAGCAGCTGCTCGTTTCCTTCTCTCTTGATAGAAATTCTTGCATCACTCTGAGAGGATGGCATAGCAATGCTTCTGGGCCTTCTGTGGAGGCTGAGGCAGGAGGATAGCTTGAGCCCAGGTGTTCAAGACCAGCTTGAGCAACAGAGCAAAGCCCTGCCTCCATTTTTTCCCATTGCTTGAGAATAGAGTGTCCTCAGCCTGTTATTTGAATGTAGCCTCAGTGGCAGCAATCAGCATTTCATGCCAGGGGTCCTGTCTATTCACCGCAGGCCGAGTGGCCTTGCCAGGAACACAGGCTCACAAGATACAGAGCTGCCTGCCGCATTTGCCCTGTGCTCTGCAGCAAAGTGAAATCCAGTCAGAAATTGGAGCATTTACACTGAATCAAAGATTGGCAGTTGGGATCATCTCACAACATGTTTTTTCGTGCTGGGGAGAGGGCTCATCGGTTAAGAGCACACACAATTCCCAGGACCTATTTTGGGTGACTCACAGTCACTGTAACACCAGCTCTCCTGGGATCTGATGGCTCTGGCTCCCAGGACACCATTGCTCATCTGCATATACACATAAGTAGTGAGGATAGAGCTTTATAAAATAATACTAATAACCAAAGTATTTTCATACTCCAGTTTATTAGCCCGTTCTAGGATGCTGGTTGGCATCACTGCCACCTAGGTTCTAACTCAGGGTGTGTCTCTGTAATAGGGATCAATAAAGTTTTCCTTGAAGACCTCCACAGGGAATATTTAGGTTCTGTAGTCCATAGGGCCTATGGCAATGGTGTAATCGACAATGAACTTAGCCATCACAAGTGTGCAAATGAGAGCATGTCTGTGGTCCAGGCAAACATCATTGATGAAGACAGATGTGTGAATTTTAGTGTGTTTTCTCATGCTCTGAAATACTATTTAAAATGATAACAGTCAGCTAGGTGTGATGGGGTGCTGCTGTAATCCAAGTACCCAGGAGCCTAAAGCAGGAGGATTGTGGGCTGGCCTGGGCCACAGAGTAAATTTCAGGCTAGCCTGGGGGCTCATAGTAAGATCCTATCTCAGCTTGATGAAGTACTTTCAAAAAGGTAAAATCATTCTTTTAGTACACGGGCCTTTCAAAAAGAGGGGCAACCTGAATCTGGCCTTGATTCCATGGTCTGCAGAGTCTGGCCTCACGGCACCCCGGCCTTGTAGCCATGCAGGAGACCCTGCTATGGTGGTGGTCTGGGCTGTGTTCTCCATGCAGTGTTGTGAGCCCTGGGTGTCCCGTGTGGCTAAGAAACTGAAGATTTAGTGTTTATTTATTTAAATGAATTTTAGTTTAAATTTGACATTCCCCCGTGGCCAGCCTCTACCATGTTGGGCAGCCCTCATGATGGAGGAGGAGGCATGGATGGGCAGCTTCCTGCTGCACGTTCACTGGCTGGAAACGGCCTGAAGTTGCCATGTGGCTTTAGTGGCCGCAGATGTGTGCCGAGTGTTTGCTGTGCCAAGCAAGGTTTTAATCACCTTACATGTTTCAGCTCCCTAGATGCTTACTGTCAGTCAAGAAAACGGGTAAGCCACAGTCTCATATGTCAGTGGAGACAAGTGAGCATTAGGTTTTAAGGTTATGTGAAATTCAAGGCACAAAAAAAAACGATCCGCCAGACAGTGGTGGTGGCGCACATTTTAATCCCAGTACTTGGGAGGCAGAGGCAGGTGGATCTCTGTGAGCTCGAGGCCAGCCTGGTCTACAGAGCAAGTTCCAGGACAGGCTCCAAAGCTACAGAGAAACCCTGCCTCAAAAAACCAAAAGAAGGTGACGTTCTGTAATGCTACAATCCCAGAAGTGGCATCTTTTCTGTGGTGGGCACGGGATGACATCCAGTCACCAGGGTGGTCATCCCTGCATGGTTGTGATCTAGCGTCTGTTCATCTGTCACTCCGGTCACACACTTTAGACACAGCTGTCAGTGGGGCGAAGGGTTAACCCCTTCAGCTCCAGACTTTTGTTCTGTAAATCTCATGTTGAGTTGAATGTTTCTAGAATATTATTTGGAGAACTTGGTTTAAAAATAAGAATACAGGGCTGGGCAGTGATGGCACATGCCTTTAATCCCAGCACTCGGGAGGCAGAGGCAGGTGGATCTCTGTGAATTTGAGGCCAGCCTGGTCTACAAGAGCTAGTTCCAGGACAGGAACCAAAAAGCTACAGAGAAACCCTGTCTCGAAAAATCAAAAAAAAAAAAAAAAAAAAATAAGAATACAGGATAGATGTGGTGGCGCACGCCTTTAATCCCAGCACTTGGGAGGCAAAGGCAGGCGGTTCTGTGAGTTCGAGGCCAACCTGGTCTACAGAGTGAGACAATGTCTCCAAACAAACGAAAATACTTAGGTTTACTTATTGTCATCAGAAGAAAAGTCCTATGACATGTGGGGTGCCGGGAAACCCTAGCAGCATTCCACCCCAGAGTGAGTTCGGGTGCAGTTACCTAATAGCTTAGGTAAGCAGGGTTTAAAGTGGTGTGGGTGTGAGGACCGGGTGTTTCCTCCTTAACAGCTCTGGTAGCTGTCTACCGAGCGTGTGTTAGTGACATAACAGGTGTGCAGCTGTCTACTGAGTGTGTTAGTGACGTAACAGGTGACAGTTGTCTACTGAGTGTGTTAGTGACGTAACAGGTGACAGTTGTCTACTGAGTGTGTTAGTGACGTAACAGGTGTGCAGCTGTCTACTGAGTGTGTTAGTGACGTAACAGGTGACAGTTGTCTACTGAGTGTGTTAGTGACGTAACAGGTGTGCAGCTGTCTACTGAGTGTGTTAGTGACGTAACAGGTGTGCAGCTGTCTACTGAGTGTGTTAGTGACGTAACAGGTGTGCAGCTGTCTACTGAGTGTGTTAGTGACGTAACAGGTGTGCAGCTGTCTACCGAGTATTTGTTAGTGATGTAACAGGTGTGCAGCTGTCTACCGAGTATTTGTTAGTGATGTAACAGGTGTGCAGCTACCGAGTGTGTGTTAGTGACGTAACAGGTGTGCAGCTACCGAGTGTGTGTTAGTGATGTTACAGGTGTGCAGCTCCTGAGTGTGTTAGTGACATAACAGGTGTGCAGCTATCTACTGAGTGTGTTAGTGATGTAGCAGGTGTGTAGCTGTCTACTGAGTGTGTTAGTGATGTAGCAGGTGTGTAGCTGTCTACTGAATGTGTTAGTGATGTAACAAGTGTGTAGCTGTCTACTGAGTGTGTTAGTGACATGTCCAGTTCTTGTAAGAAATGTGTTGCACCTTTGACGATATCCTTGTTCCGTCTTCATCCTTTCTTGAATTACTGACATGGGTTTATCTTTTCTCCCTTTAGAGAGTTTTGAGGTGACAGTCACCAAAGAAGGTGATGAAGGGTTCTTTGTCTCCCTCTCATGAATATTAACCCACTAACTTGTTATAAAATTGGGAATCAGCCATTAAACGGAGCAACTGCCATGCTGTCCCCTTATTTATTCTCCTAGTTTTGTTTCATTTTTTTAAGTGTATTTATGGAAATTGTATGTAACCAGACCCTTGGTTAGAAATATCTAGAACTCAGACATCCATTTGAACTGCATGAACAGGACTTGCTTGGGACAGTTTTCTAGTCACTGAACCCGTGGAAGTGTGCAAGCTTCTTTTCACAAGAAATGGCTTTGCAGCTTCATATTGCGTCAGAGCATTAACCTTGTCCTCCCACGGGCATGCATGGAACCACGGAGCTTTTCAACCCAGACAGTTTAGCCGTACTGTTGTTGCCGGCTGGTGTTCCTCTCAGGTGAAGCCGGAACTGGGGAATCCAAGCAGATCCCTCCCTGTGGCAGACAGTGGATGTCAGCTGTTGAAATGGATGCCTGAAAACTTGGTATTTCTACCCCTCTTCTTTAGCAGTTTTTTTTGATTCCCTAATTTAGCCAGGCTCATTGCACAGGAAGACTTGATCTTTTTTTTTTCCTTGACAGAATTTCTATAATTACGATGCTGGTCCCACATGTCACACTTCTTCTCTCAACGCTTAACTGTATTTTATCCTCTCTCTGGTGCAAACCCAAAGAACCGCCCAGTGCTCAGACCGCCTGGGAGCCTGGTGTGCTCAGGCCTTGGCTGTTGCTTATGACGCCCTTGACCCTCGAGCCGTGGAAGTGCTCCTGTGGAATGCCTGTCTGTGCTCTCTCTCTTGTATCCCTGCATGAATGGATGCAAAGTAAACCAGTTGCTTGGAAAGCCAGAATCCGCTTCTACTAAAGTCCCAAAACTCACCCGTGTTAAAGCACAGTGCCCCCGCTTTGTCCACGGACCCTACAACCCCCTGGCTGCTAAGTTGTTGTCTATTTTCTTTGGGGGCGGGGGCAGCGCGCAGAAGGTTCATGGGGCAAGGCACACTAACCTGCTCTGCTTTACTCCCCAGGTGAGATTTGTGGCTTTAAAATTCACGGGCAGAATGTCCCCTTTGATGCCGTGGTGGTGGATAAGTCCACGGGGGAGGGACTAATCCGCTCTAAGGAGAAATTGGACTGTGAGCTGCAAAAAGACTACACGTTCACCATCCAGGCCTACGACTGCGGAAAGGGACCTGATGGCACTGGCGTGAAGAAATCTCACAAGTAAGTCGAGAGCAAAGAGAGCCGCCCAGTAGTGAGCGTGCATGGGGAGCGGCTGCGGGACCTGGTCCCGGTGCTCCGAGGTGTGAGATGGAGCAGGAAGAGTTCTGCAGGGTCGCAGACGGGTTGGAAAGGTCTTGAAGGGTGGACTCCAGCCTGGGTGTCCTCTTTTGTGTCTAACTTCTGGGAAGAGCCTGATGGGTAACATGTTTTCAGAAAGGAATGAGTGATTTTATCCCCCCGAGTATTCATGGTAAAGAAACTAAAGCCCCACAGCAACAGTGAGTGACATGTGCCTGCTACTGAGGCACTTGGAAGGCTGAGTTAGGAGGATCACAAAGTCAAGGACTGCCTGGGTAACATAGCAAGACTTTGTCTCTGGAGGGGACTGGGAGCAGGGACAGAGATAGACAGACAGACACACATACTCACACTCATCACACACAGCCCCATATTGAACTTTTTCCTGAGGAAAATGATTTTGTTATTCTTTTTGGTTTTTTTTCGAGACAGGGTTCTCTGTGTAGCCCTGGCTGTCCTGGAACTCACTTGGTAGACCGACCAAGCTGGCCTCGAACTCAGAGAAATCCACCTGCCTTTGTCTCTGAGTCCTGGCTGATTTTGTTATTCTTATCTTTTCTTGTAAACTCTAAATGCATAAGCTAGCTAACTTGTGGAGGAAGTTGACATGACCGGAGGTCACTATAACAGAGAGGGCTCTAGAAGAATGGGCGTAGAAGTCTAGACTTTTATCCCCTCAACACCAGACCAATTGAATGTTGCTCAGGCTTAGTTCCTTGGTACATTGCTAAGGAAAAGGGATGTGTGGGCAGCATGGGCGCCACATGGATGAGCCTGGATTGGGATGCTCTGAAAACAGGGTATGATGAACTAGTGGAAAACTTCTCGTTTTTACACAACATGACATCCCTTTGTTCATTTGAGAAGATTATGTTTGTGCTGAGGACGAAGCCTGGGCCTTGTGTATGTCAGATAAACACTTTGCAACAGGCCTATATTTCCAAAAGTTTATATTTTGACCAAAAAACCTGATCAGTAGGTAGCCCTTGAAGTCTATATAAGTGTCATTATTTGGAGATTGGTTCACTGGTACCCAGCTATGAACTTGGTAATGGCAGCTAGGAGTGTCTCTCCTATGCGTCTTCATTTGTGGAACCAGGACTGGAAGGTGTCCTCGTGGTGACCTCTTCCTGCTCTGTGACAGTAGGACAGAACTTGTTTCTACACGTGTGTGTGTGTGTGTGAGTGTGTGAGTGGGGGGGGGCAGGCAGACAGACTGTGCATGCATGTGTGTTCACAGATGTGTATGCCTGCATGTGGATATCCTGGGGTCCACTTGATGTACACATGCAGGTCTCTCCCATCTCAGGGAGTCTGGCTAGCCAGCTTGCCCTGCGTTCCTGTCCAGCCTCCCAGAGGAACCACCACACCGCTTCACATTTTCGTGGGTGCCAGAGCTCGGCACTCAGACTCGTGTGGCAAGTGCTTCATCCACTGAGCCATCTCTCTACCTCATTTGTTTTAACTCACACAGTGAGACCATTTCTCTATTTCTGACCCCTCTTCCTTTGGCTGTAAGTCTTTAAAATTCTGTGATAGTGCGTCTTGACATTATGACCAGAGACTAAGTAGTGTTTGCATTCCTCTCCCTTCCTCACGTCCTGCCCCACTTTGGAGGAAAATTCAGTCTCCTCTGCTGCATCATGGATTTTCTAAGCCTATTGCCTCAATTTTAGGGGACAGAAAAATTAGCCCAAGTCCCAATTTTAACTTCCTCGTGACTCCGTGCCAAATAAAAGAAATTGAATTTGGTTACATTTTGGCTTCACTGTAGGAAGCTCATGAAGCAGCATCAGGAAAGGGGAATGTAGAAATCGGCAGAATTGTTGCCTTTCGTGTAAAAGAACAGAGCCCCACACCAGCTTTCACCCCCTTGTCTAGGGCAACCGTCCACATCCAGGTGAACGACGTGAACGAGTACGCGCCTGTGTTCAAGGAGAAGTCCTACAAGGCGGCCGTGGTGGAGGGGAAGCAGCAGGGCAACGTCCTCAGGGTGGAGGCTGTGGACGCAGACTGCTCCCCGCAGTTCAGCCAGATCTGCAGCTATGAGATCCTCACCCCGGATGTGCCGTTCACCGTGGACAAAGACGGTAAGAACGGGGGAGCCTGGTGAGTCGGTGACGGTGGTTGGTGACCTGGGCTTCCCAGTGCTGGCCGAGCATCGGTGAGCCTGCAGGCTGCCCGGAGCCCTGCCTCGTGCATGTTTGACTTAACTCTGGAAGTTTAGGCTCTTTGGGACTCTCTTTCCCCTTTCCTACCCAAATCAAGTGACGGCCTTGTTTGACATGAACCTTCTCACTTTCATCCGTGTGCACCCGAATGTGTGGTTCCTTTAGGTACTTATTTTTTGTTCTCCATTTGATTGGAATCTTTTACTCCCCCTCCCCATCACCCCCCACTTTTGGTGGTGCTGGGGATCCAGTCCAGGGCTTTATACATGTTAAGCAAATATTCTCCCACTGGGCTACATTTCCGGCCCCTCTGCCACATCTTTAAGGTGAGCATTGATTGATTCATTCTTTGAGGAATCATTTCTGGTTATGTGTCTCTGTGTGGGTGTATGCACGTGAAAGCAGTTGCACACGGGAACCAGAGGTTTTGGATCCCCTGGAGCTGGAGTCACAGGCGCTTGTGAGCCCCTTGCTGTGGGTTCTGGGAGTGGAACTCTGATCCCCTGGAAGAGCAGTGTGTGCTCCTAACTGCTGAGCCGTCTCTCGCCCTCCTTTGTTTATTTCTGAGCCAGGTTCTTCCCATGCAGCCTCGGCTGGCCTCATGCCTCTTGTCCTCCTGCCTTGGCCTTCTGATTGCAGGGATTATAGCTAAGATGAGGATTCGCACTGCTTCTGCCAGAACCTTTCTCATGAGGAGCTGACAGATGCAATGCGAGAGCTCGACCTCTTTCTACCGGGACTGCTTCTTTGTTGTTTTGAGAGACAGGGTTTCTCTGTGTAGCCCTGGCTGTCCTGGAACTAACTCTATAGACCAGGCTGGCTTCGAACTCAAGAGATTCCCCCTGTCCCTGCCTTCCTAGTGCTAGGATTAAAGGCGTGCACCACCCCTGCCCAGCCATGGTAATAACATAAATTAGTGCGCACTGCAGTCTTTGATGGGATTGTGGCCGTGTGAAAGTTCGTAGGGTCTGGAGAGACGACTGTGGTTACAGCACTGGCTGCTCCTGCAGAGGGCCTTGTTCAGTTCTCAGCGCTCACATCAGGCTGCTTACAACTGCCTATAACTCTAGGTCCAAGGGCTCCAACACCCTCTTCTGGCATCTAAGGGAACCAGGCATGCAAGTGGTTTACATATACTGCAGGTACTCACACATAGACACAAAATAAAAGCGAATCTTAAAAAAAAAAAGACATTTTTCACTCACGTTTGAACAAAAGGATACCTCTTCCTAAGCAAGAGAACAAAGGGGGGAAGATTTTCTTCCCTCTCCCTCTCCCTCTTTTCCTCCCCCCTCCCTCCCTCCCTTCCCTTCCTTTTGGTGCTAGGGTAGTATCTGAGGTCGCACCTCGCAGATGGTAACTATGGGTCCTACTGAATCATACCTCAGCCGAACCTCAGTTAGTTTTTGGTTTGTTTGTTGAGGGAAGAGAGAATTTCTTGCAGTCCAGGTTAGCTTTGAACTTGGCATGTAGCTCAGGACGGCCCTGAACTTTTAATCTTCCTGCCTCCACCTCCCACATGCTGGGCTTACAGGTGTGTGCCCTACTCTTGGTAAGGAGTGCTGGCCATCAGAGCAGAATTGTGTCCCCAGCCCTCAACTTTGTTTTCTTTAACAAAATTAATCTTTCAGCATAAGTATTTAATGAAGCTTGACCTCATTGTTAGCATTTAAGGTATTTAAACTATTTGCCCTTATTTATTTATTTTTTTACTTATTTTTTTTTTGGTTTTTCGAGGCAGGGTTTCTCTGTAGCTTTGGTGCCTGTCCTGGAACTAGCTCTTGTAGACCAGGCTAGCCTTGAACTCACAGAGATCCGCCTGCCTCTGCCTCCCGAATGCTGGGATTAAAGGCGTGTGCCACCACCGCTTGGCTGCCCTTTTTTATTCTTATATGCAAAGTACTAAATGTTGATATAAAATCAGGGCAGGCGAGGCGGCTCAGGGAAAAATCACTTACCACATAACCTGATGACCCGACTTCAGCCCCCAGAGCCATGGTGGGAGGAGAGAACTCACTCTTAAAAGATATCCTTTGACCTCCACACATGTGAGGAGGCATACACATACACCCAATTAAAATGTTTCTAAAAAGCTGGCCGTGGTGGCACATGCCCTTAATCCCAGCCCTGGGGAGGCAGAGGTAGACAGATCTGAGTTCCAGGCTAGCCTGGCTTTCATGTGAGTCCCAGGACAGCCAAGGTTACATAGTAAGACCATGTCTCAAAAAAAATAAATAAATAAAAATAAAAAAACATTTAAAACCAGTATAGAAACTACAGGGATGGGGGCGGAGTACTCACTACACAGGAGGACTGACTGTGTGCTCACTCTGCGCTCGGACACTGGAGCATGGCCTCAGCGAGTTCTGCTGTCAAGGGGGATGGAAGAGTGTGTGCCCTCAGGACTGAGTTTATTTCAGGTCTTGTCAGCATCGCACAGCACAAGTAAAGATGGTTCTCATCGCTGCTTTCCTTCTCCTCCGCCAGGCTACATTAAAAACACAGAGAAGCTGAACTATGGCAAAGAGCACCAGTATAAGCTCACGGTCACGGCCTACGACTGTGGGAAGAAAAGAGCCACGGAAGACGTTCTGGTGAAGATCAGCGTTAAGCCCACCTGCAGCCCCGGGTGGCAGGGTGAGCTCCAATCTCTCTGCTTCCGCACCCATTCTGAAAATGTACGTGCCGTAGAAACAAACATGAGCTTTCTTTTTTCTCTCCTGCACCCATCCGTGGGCCAACGCAGGCTGGAGCAACAGGATTGAATACGAGCCTGGCACGGGGGCGTTGGCTGTCTTCCCAAGCATCCACTTGGAGACCTGTGACGAGCCCGTCGCCTCAGTGCAGGTCACAGTGGAGCTGGAGACCAGCCACATCGGGAAAGGCTGCGACCGAGACACCTACTCTGAGAAGTCCCTTCACCGGCTCTGTGGTAAGGAGGTTTGGTGTCTGGAGCCCTCAGTCTTCAGGGAAGACAGGACCCCGTTGGACCCTAGCCTGTGTCTGGGGCTGTTAAATGATAAGCGGAACAGACACGTTGTGATGTGGCCTTTGCTGCCTTGCTGGCTGCTTTTCATTCCGGACAGGCTCTTGGGGAAAGCACAAACCCTGTAGACTCTGTCCAGAGTGCTGCATGTGTGTGCGCTGAAGAGCTCATAATTTGAAGAATTTAACCCATTGAGAATCATCCAAGTGCAGATGATGTAAGAATAAGGAGCCGGGCTTCGGAATGTGCTCTGGAGTTCAGTTATTCAGAGGTTGAGGCAGGGGATCATTTGAACCCAGGAGTTCTGGTCCAGCCTGGGAAACAGAGGGCACACTGTTTCAGAGGCCCATGCTTTTCCTAATGCATGAGGCTCTGAGTTCGCTCCCCAGCACCAGGAAGAAAGAGTAGAAACCTTAACCTGACAGCTGTAAGATCTTTTCTCTACTCTTTTTTTTTTTGTTTTTTTTTTTTTTTTTTTTTGGTTTTTCGAGACAGGGTTTCTCTGTGGCTTTGGAGCCTGTCCTGGAACTAGCTCTGTAGACCAGGCTGGTCTCGAACTCACAGAGATCCGCCTGCCTCTGCCTCCCGAGTGCTGGGATTAAAGGCGTGCGCCACCATCGCCCGGCTCTCTACTCTTTTTTTAAAATTACTTTTATTTATTTTATATATGTGGGTGAGTGTGTGCCATGGTGGTCTGCGGAAGTCAGAGGGTAGGCAGTCGCTTTTCTCCCCCACCTGGTTCCAGGTTTGGTGGCAGGTGCCTTTGCCAGTGCCGACCTGTCTCACTGCCTCCCTCTCTCTGCTCTTTGACTCAGTAATTCCAGTTCTAGATGTTTATCCTAAGAGCAGAATCACCACACACATACATGCTTGTTGAGGACAGGTGTGTCCACCAGTGGGAGGACTAATAAATCCTGTTGTATCTGCGCAGCGAAACGCTACACAGCCACTCAGGGATGCTGCTACAGAGTGAGGAGAATGTCAGTGCCATTGCAGACTCAGCAGGCCTCCAGTTAGTAAGAAGCACTTTGTGAGCGGATGAGGACTCAGTGGTTAGGAACACTGGCTGTTCGGGGTGTGGGTCCCAGCACCCACATGGCAGCTCACAATGGTCTGTAACTCAAGTCCCAGGAGCTTTGGTGTCCTCTTCTGATCTCCTTGGACATAAGACATGCAAGAGGTGTATAGACATACATGCAGAAAAAACACTTGTGCACATAAAATCAAAATAAATAAACAAGCTCAGTGGGTAAGGCACTTGCTGTGCAGTGTGAGGATCAGGTGTAGATCCCCAGAACCCACTCAATGCCAGATGGGTGGAGTGGCCCACCCAGTCATGTTGGTAGCTCTGGGTTTGATTGAGAGACCTGCCTCACTGAATAAGGTAAAGGTAACTGAGGATGATTCTTTCACATGTGTGCACACCTGTACATGTTTGCCCAAACACATGCAGACATACATGCACACAAAGGCACATACCACTAACATGAAAATGAAGAAGAAACTTTTATATGTTCATTTAAAAAGGACTAGAAGTGTTTATACACAAAAATGGTGTCTATTTGGGTGGGAACATAAAAAGTTACATTGCTATTGTGTTTGTTTTGAGGCAGGGTCTTTCCGCATAACTCTGACTAGCCTGAAACTCAATGTGGGAATAGGGCTAACTTTGAACTCACAGAGGTCTGCCTCTGCTGGTGCTGGGATTAAAGGTGTGCGCACCATGCCTAACTGTGTTTTATCTTCATTCTTCATTCTTAAAACAAAAAGCCACAGTCTGTGTTTGTATCTGTGTTGTTTTTTTGTTTTGTCTTATTCTGTAGCCCAGGCAGGCTTTGAATTTGGCAGTCTTCCTGCCTCTGCCTCCCTTGTGCTGGGATTACCGATGGGTATATTACATTTTTGTTAAGAAAAAGAAAATTCCTTGTTTTTTAGGGAAGGCGAAATCAAACCAGCAGCCATTCTAAGTCTAAACTGAGAGACACCCTTAGCGTGGCCCTGAGCCACTCTCAAGCGTTCCATTCTCCATGGAACTGACTCTCATGTCTCTTTGGTTTCAGGGGCTTCAGCTGGCACCTCAGAGCTGCTCCCTTCCCCGAGCAGCTCCTTGAACTGGACTGCTGGCCTTCCCACCGACAACGGCCATGACAGCGACCAGGTCTTTGAGTTCAATGGCACTCAGGCAGTGAGAATCCCAGATGGCGTTGTGTCCCTTGATCCCAAAGAGCCCTTTACGATTTCTGTGTGGATGCGGCATGGACCTTTCGGCCGGAAGAAGGAGACAATTCTCTGCAGTTCAGACAAAACAGGTTGGTTGCATCCCTGCACCGGCTGGTATTCTTCCATGTCCCCTCACAGGGACGAGTTCTTCCACAGATAAGGCTCTCTATTTCATGCTGGGGACCCTTTGTCCTTAGAGACACAGCACCAGCCTGGGGGGGTTATCCTGAGTTCTCAGTAAAACCCCAGTGTGTGTGTTCCTAACCCCTGTCTTGGCTCAGCTAGAGGTTCATTTATGCAGATAAAACATGTCTTTAAATCTACTCAAGAAACTGTCCTGGGGGCTGAGAGATGGTTCAGAGGTTAAGAGCACTGCCTGTTCTTCCAAAGGTCCTGAGTTCAATTTCCAGCAACCACATGGTGGCTCACAACAATCTGTAATGAGATCTGGTGCCCTCTTCTGGCCTGCAGGCATACACGCAGACAGAATACTGTATACTTAATAAATATTAAAAAAAAAAAAAAAAAAGTAACTGTCCTTACTCCCCCTGGGACCTGGAGGTGGCAGTTCACCCATAGACGCTGTCTTTGCAGACATGAACCGACATCATTACTCGCTGTATGTCCACGGGTGCAGACTGATTTTCCTCCTCCGTCAGGACCCGTCGGAGGAGAAGAAATACAGGCCTGCGGAGTTCCACTGGAAGTTGAACCAGGTGAGTAAATAGAAACCTTGCCAGGTGTCAACCTCTCGGGATGTGACCGTCTGCAGGACATGGTTTGTGTATCTGTGGGTCACAGGACAGCAGATCAGATCCACTTAATTCCTTCCTGCCGGCAAAATAATAGCGTAAATATTATCTTCTTTGTAGACCAGAAAGATGACTCACTAGGTAAAGGGACTTGCCACCAGGCCTGACCACCTGATTTTGGTCCCCAGAACGCATGCACATGATGCAGGGAGAGGACTGCCTCCCACAAGTTACGTCCTGATGTGCACACGTCATGGCATGTGTACATGCACATACTCCTTTCCAGAGTTAAATGTGAAAAAGAATGTGATTTAAGCTGACAATAGTTATGTTTATTGAATGTGGGAATGGCACCGAAACCCTCCTATTTAACTTCCTGGTCACTGTGTGAGCAGGCGCCACCGTGTGGTTGTATGTGGTTCTGGGGATTGCTGCCCCTGCCAGGGTCCTGTGTGTGGCTCTTCCCTCAACCTGCCTGTCCGCGTGGATGAGCAGTTGACAGAGAACATGCACTCACTGTCGTGCGCCCTTTTCTGAGACCGATGATTATTATCCTGGCTCAGAAGCAAATGGCTGGCACTCAGGAGCAGAGGCAGTGCCATCGAGTCCCAGTCTAGTTCGAGAACAGTCTGTCACAAAAAGGGGGGAGAGGAAGGATAGCTAGTTGATAGCCTGACCCAGTGTTTAGGAGGTAAGTGTCCAGCTTGCTGCTAGGGAGACTTGTGGATGCCGCTAAGGGTAGAGAATTGCTCAGCCCTTGTTAGCGTCCCTGGCCTGTGGCCATTTGAAATGCCCTAGCAATGATGAAATTGACCTGCCCCTTTCTGGTGGGATGTGTTTGCTAAATACTTTCTTGCTAGATTTTTTAAAATCCTTTTCTTTTCAGGAAGTCGTTCCTGACACATGACTCATTTCCCACATCCTGCTGTTGCTCAGGGTTGCGTCTTCGGCTGCACAGCTGGTTGACATGTCACGCTTTCTTTGCCTTGGCTAGGTCTGCGACGAAGACTGGCACCACTTTGTCCTTAACGTGGACTTCCCAAGCGTGACTCTCTATGTGGACGGTGTGTCTCACGAGCCTTTCTCTGTCACAGAGGATTACCCACTTCATCCAACTGGGATAGAGACTCAGCTTGTGGTCGGAGCTTGCTGGCAAGGTAACAGTTGCTGGCCTCCCATCCCTCGGCCCTGTGAACTAACACCTCCTTGCTGCATTGTGACTGTGTCGGGGTCAGATTCTTAGTAGCTCTCCTCTTTACCCATGTGTCCTTGTGTCTGGGTGCAGTCTTTTAGAGGACACGACTGATGTCATGGGTGGTTGACGTCACCGTTCTTGAACCTGAGTGACAGACAGGAGAGGCATGATCAGGGAACTAGCATATAAATCAATCTGATCATTAATTATTGATGTCTGTGAAGCAACGCAGAAATGTGGAGGATATAGAAGAGTCTGGGCTGTAGGCTCTATAGTACTTAGCCCTTGGTAGCTCAGCAGGAACCTGGTTGAGTGAGGGAGCATTTGGAGAGGCCTGGTTGCAAACCGCTGCTTTGAACAATATATGTGTGCAGAATCTCAGGCAGCCAGTTAAGTTGAAATAGTGGCCAGCACACTGAAGACTCCGAACTTGTGCAGTGATAACCCATGATGTCCTGTTAATGGGCGAGACAAAGCTTTAATGGCAGGGCCAGAAAAGACTGGAATTTGAAAGGGCGTTGGGGACAGTATGCAGATCCCTGCTCTGCTGTGCAGTGGTGAGAAGAGACCCGTGACTCTGCTGGTGACAGGGTCACAGTCACTGCCCACTGCTGTGGTTGTAGCCTATATTTATAGCCAAAGGAAATAAGTTAGTGGGAATGAGTTGTCCATGTTCATGGAGCGCCAGTGTGCCCTCCTGTGACCCTTGGACCCTACATCATTTCAGGGTACTACACCATCACTGAGTGCTAGATGACCAGACCCAAGACAGATTTTTCTCCCCGTGGGAAGATAGAACCTTGACTTTGGTTAGAAAGGTATAAATGCATCTAATTTCCAAATTTGTTTATTTTAGGAGAACTTGAATTTCCTAGTTTCTCTGTAAATTCTTTCAGACACAGAGGAATAAGCTAGCATGTTGAGGTGACCCTCTTCAGTAGCCCCCAGGGTTACTGCTGCTTTACACATGTGCCTGGGAGAAAATGGGATGTAAAGCCAAAGGCTGGGTTGCAAGGCACGCAGACAGTTTAAGTTTAAATTCAAATGTGGTGTAAGAATCAAACACAAGCACAAGCCAGAACAAAACTTTCTATTCTGGTGGTTTCATTGTTTTGGTTAAATGGGCCGCCCTGCACCGTAGGGCCTTCTCTGGTCACGACGGTGGCGCTGCCAGGAAGTAGCAAGTGATTTTCATCTTTTCTCTCTTTTGACTTCAACTGTCGCAGCTTTTCCAAGCTGACAACCATTTCTATACCAAACCAACACACATTTTTTTTCTTCTGATTTTTAGCATTTTATATGTCGTGGGTGTTTTGACCTGTATGTATGCCTGTGCACCAGGTACATGCCTGGTACCTGTGGAAGCCAGAAGAGGTCCAGGTCCCCTCGAATCAGTGCAGCAGGTGGTTGTGAGCCACCGCAGGGGGTGCTGGGAATTGAACTTAGGACCCCTGGAAGAGCAGCCAGTGCCCTTAACCACTAACCGTACTCTAGCCCCTACCAACACAAGTTGTTTAAAATTCAGTTCACACACAGGAAGGTGCCCTCTGCCTTTCAGTGAATATGGAAGCCCACTCTGCCAACGCAATGTGGGAAGTGTGGGCCCTAGGCGGCAGCAGCATCACTACTAACCGTCATAGAGAGATCACAGTGGGTGGCCATGGAGGAGCAAAATGGCTTCACAGGTCTGACATTACCCCAAGACACATCTCCACACTTGGTGCATGGGAGATCCCTAGGCAGACTGTAGTGGCCATTGTGGGGGCATTTCCTCCACAGTGCAGTACAGAATGTGTGGGTTCTGGGGCTGGAGAGATGGTTCAGTGGTTAAGAGCACTGGCTGTCCTTCCAGAAGTCCTGAGTTCAGTTTCCGGCAACCACGAGGTGGCTCACAGCCATCTATAATGAGATCTGGCGCCCTCTTCTGGCCTGCAGGCATCCATGCAGGCAAAACACTGTATACATAGTAAATAAAAAAAAAAAATTATTTAAGAGTGTGTGGGTTCTGTGCCCAGCCATGGGTGTGTGTCCACCAGCAGGGCTTCAGGTTTTGTGCCCTCATCTGCAGCTGTAGAGACTGTGGCTGGTGAGTGCCCAGGCCTGCTGCAGGTTGTCTATCTGGGTGAGACCCTTAGCCAGCCTTTCTCTTAATGTCCTCTTTCCTCTGTCATCTAAAATCCAGAAAGTACAGACACACGTGTTTTTATGTGCTATACTCTTGACCCTGGTGCAGGCCCTCCCATTTTGTCCATGTGTTCCGTTTCCCTGTGTGGAAAGAAGAAGCTAAGGGTCCAGGAGCCAGCGCCACTGCTGGCCAGACCTCCTGGGAACGCGTTGTTTGTTCTGCTAAGCAGATAATGAATTTGGTGTGCCTGCTTTTTTGCCTTAACTTGAATCTGGTTTGTGTTCTGGCAAGGAGAAGAGGTGACGGTGTATAAAAGCCCTCACATGAAGCGTTGGAGGGGTTGCTTCTGGGGGAATGTCATCTAGGTGAAACACGTCCCGGATGTCAAGAGGGACTTTGTTTTCTGGGGCTCGTGTTTGGCTGCTGGCGCCTGAGGTCCCGTGTGAAGGCCTAACCTCTCAGTCTTGTCTGCTGTCTCTGTCTTGCCTTTGCAGAGTATGCAGGAGTCGAGAGCGGCAATGAGACTGAGCCTGTGACTATGGCCTCCGCAGGTTGCTGGACACCCCTACCTCACCCCCGACCCCCGTTCACTATAGTGTTTCCTTTAAAGATGGGACATTTATTCATTTCATTTCACCTGTCGCATGAGATGAGCAAATTGCATTTTGATCCTGGACACCATTTCAGCTGCTTGCCCGCATCGAGCTTCCTCATTGCTCCTGGGACTTCCTTACCTGCCCCTGTCGACCCTGCACCCCCCCATGGCTGCACTTTGGGGGTTATTAGTGCCTCCAGTTCCCCACGGCCACTGCATGAGGCGCCCATTACAATTCCTCAAGCTGGGTTTCGGGGGGCACTTTATGGTGATCGTGTGGCTAAGCCACAGGACAGGAAAAGGGTTTTTCCGTTGTCTGTCACGATTGATACTGAATTCTAAACAGAAATAGCGGTCCCTAGGGATGACTTGCCAGGCCAGGGCCCCGTTCTTCGTTAGTGTAAATGCCAGCTGTAGTTTGTGGCACTTTGTTGTGGGCTGCCAAGGTCTCTCCTCTGGGGTTTGGTTTTCTTCTTTACGTCTTCCCTTCATTCTCAGAGAAAGAAGTCAACAAAAGAGCTTCCTGAGGGCAAAGATGGCTCCATGTATGAAGCCCTTGCTATGCAAGCATGGAGATGAGAGTTCAGAGCGCTAGCACCCGTGTAAATGTCATGTGAGCCTGGCACCAGCTTGTAATTCTGTTGATTAGAAGGGATTGCCTGAACAAGGTAGCTAGTTAGACTCGCTCTGTAGGCGAGCTCTGCCTCAAGGAAAAGGCAGAGAGCAGTGAAGGAAGAGCCAGCATCAGCCTCAGGTCTACCCCACACATGCACACACATGTACCCAAACATATATGAGCATGCATACTGTACATGTATATGCATATACATGTGAATACTGCACACTTGCACATGTACACACAAATCTCCCTAGAAGGCTGTAAATGCTTTTATGTGTGGACTCTGAGCATCCCAGAGTTCCTGCCTTCCCCCGCCCCCACTCCTGTGTCTTCAGAGTCAGGGAAAGCATCCCGCAGTGTGCTCAGCCAAGTAGGTGTTAGATGAACAGCTAGTGCTAAGGAGGCAGTGTCCCTGTGCACCTTGGTCATAGTTCTGGGTTGGCCACCATCATCAGGGAGTAGCCAGATATAGAAGAAGGGGCCCCTGGGCATCCAGACTCTGGGTAAGGGAACCCCCCACCCCAAGCTTCTTTCTTCTCCAGGCCATGTGCATGATCATAAACAATTTAATTATTTCATTGCGCTTCCATGTTTGCAAGGCTAACGGTTTGGTCTGAACTAACTTGCATGTCCATCCATCGAGCTGCCACCACTGGTCACAGCCTGAGCGGTAACCAGGAGCTGTGAGCTGCAAGCCTAACGTCCCACCCCTCCTGTCCCCCAGGTGGTGACCTGCACATGACACAGTTTTTCCGAGGTAACCTGGCCGGCCTCACAATCCGTTCTGGGAAGCTGGCGGATAAGAAAGTGATTGACTGTCTGTATACCTGCAAGGAAGGGCTGGACTTGCAGGTCCCCAAGGATGGCAGCAGAGGGGTGCAGGTGAGTGTCACCTCAACTCACCCTTAGCCTAGCCTGCTAGGAGTGGGGCCGCCAGGTTCAGGTAGAGGTGGGTGAAGGGTTTTTTTTT
The DNA here is from genome assembly GCF_950005125.1 of Chionomys nivalis. NCBI lineage: Eukaryota > Metazoa > Chordata > Mammalia > Rodentia > Cricetidae > Chionomys > Chionomys nivalis. Next base: position 6,688,462 of record NC_080096.1, on the reverse strand, counting down.
TTATTTTGTTTTTGTTATTCGAGGCAGGATTTCTCTGTGTAGCCCTGGCTGTCTGGAACTCATGCTGTAGACCAGATTGGCCTCAGAGATCACCCGCCTCTGCCTCCTGGGTGCCTTCATCTGGCTGGGGGTGAGGGATTTTACTCTGGGGACTAAAGAGCTCAGCGATTCAGTCGGGCTGATCACTCCACTGTCTCTCACGGCTTCGGCTCCTCTCGGTTGCTACCGTGTTCCCAACTTTGGTGTGATGATTTCAGATCCACGCGAGCTCCAGTCAGGCGGTGTTGACCTTGGAGGGAGACGACATTGGCGAGCTGGATAAGGCCTTGCAGCACGTTTCCTATCTGAACTCAAGGCAGTTCCCCACGCCCGGCATCCGCAGACTCAGAATCACCAGCATGGTCAAGTATGTCCTGACCGGAAGCAGGGAGTGTGTTCCCACTTCACTGACCTGTGGGCGGAGTGTGTGTTTGTCCTTAGATTTGTCTTCCCCTCTAAGGGAGGGGGAGTCATGACTTCATCTTGCAAAGCCTGAGTGAGGAATTAAATTTCTCCCGACCACAATGGGAAGTGCATTCCAGGAGTGGCCACCCTCACCTTTGATGGTTGACGGCCTCACAGCTCTCAAAGCCCTCAGCCTCTTTTCTCCCCCTCCCCGCTTCCCTGGCAGGTGTTTTAATGAGGCGGCTTGCATCGAGGTGCCCCCAGTTGAAGGCTACGTGATGGTTTTGCAGCCAGAGGAGCCCAAGATCAGCCTGAGTGGGGTCCACCACTTTGCCCGGGCAGCTTCTGAGTTTGAGAGCCCAGAGGGCGTTTCACTCTTCCCCGAGCTCCGGATCATCAGCACCATCACCAGAGAAGTGGAGCCTGAGGGGGATGGGGCCGAGGACCCCACAGGTAACAGCTGTACCTGGGCCTGCCAGCCCCCTCACGGGCCCTTTTTCTGTGCGGTTCTGGGGTTTAATGTTTTCGTACTTGAGTCTGCTTCTGACTCCTGGCTGCGGGTGGAGGGAGTCTTTACATCACTTTTTGGTCAGACATCAGACTTTAAGACATAGCTTGAAGGCCAGCCCACAGGAAGACAGTGTCCCCACTCTTCTCACTGGGGACTAAGTTCTGTTTATCCACTGAGCTGTTTCTGGGCCTGGGACCCGGGCCTTCACCATGTTGGCCTTATGTTCCACCACTGCCTATAATCCCAGCACCCCACGTCTTGACAGCGACTCCTCCTCGCTTCAGTCCCTAGACTCTGATGTGAGCCTGAGATGTGGCTGGGGATTGGGGTTGACTGGCGTTGCTCGTCCCATAGCCTTTGCTATTTCTGGTCGGCCATTTCTGCAGTTCAAGAGTCCCTGGTGTCAGAGGAAATTGTGCATGACCTGGACACCTGCGAGGTCACAGTGGAAGGGGAGGAGCTGAACCCAGAGCAGGAAAGTCTGGAGGTGGATGCAGCCCATCTCCAGCAGAAGGGCATCGAAGTGAGCCACTCGGACCTGGGCGTGGTCTTTACAGGTGAGGGGCTGGAGCTGAGCAGAGGGTAAGATGGAAAGGGAGGCTCTTGCTGCCTGCAGAGTGGACTGACACATTCGCTTCACACCGCTGCCCACATGGTGGGGGCAGGGAGAATGGGACATAGGCAGTGCCGTATGCAGGGTGAGTTGGGCACATAATGGCACAGCCCCTGGATGGAGAAATGCTTCTACTTGCCTCAGAAAGCCACAAGGCCATTGGCTCAGCTGACCCAAGTGCGTGACTTCAGGTACCTGGGCCCACCCAGGCTCCAGACTTAAAAGCCACTCGCCTTTGACCCCTAGGTGTGGACACCATGGCAAGCTATGAGGAGGTCTTGCACCTCCTGCGCTATCGGAATTGGCACACCAGGTCCCTGCTTGACCGGAAGTTCAAGCTCATTTGCTCAGAACTAAATGGTCGCTACCTCAGCAACGAATTCAAGGTGGAGGTGAGTCCAGCCCCACCCATGAAGGGCCAACGGTAGAAGGTACTCAAGTGTCCTGACTCTTGGTCCCAAGGTGGCTTTGTTCACACGGTGGGCTGCAGTGTGACACGCAGGGTAGACATCAGGTTTGCAGTGGCTTGGAGACCTTGGCTAGAGGTAAAGGGTGAGTGACTTTAGGAGGGACAAGATTCCTCCTTGGGGTCCACATGGGAAAATCCCCAGGGAAGCAAATGGTCTTGGCAGCTGTGTTGGATCACCACCGGCTGGGTGTGCCGACACCAGGCCATGGTCACCCTGAGGTCACAGCAGCTGGCAGACATTTACCCTCTGCTGCAGCCAACTTCATCGACCAGGGCCCCTGTGGTCTGGGGAAATGGACTCAGTTGTTCTGAGCAGTCCACTGTCTCCACCATAACCTAAGTAGCGTGCCAAGGCTCAATTTAGAATGCTGGTGTTTTACGTGAGCCAGAGGGCAAATGGTGATTGGTCTGCCTCTCCTACAGCTGGGTTAGCGGGAAAAGCGGTCTGTACTGAGCAGGTCCCAGGTGATCTGGGCTTGTTTTCTTCGCTGATGCAAATGTTTTCTTTTCTAAGCTACACTATAAATAAACGTTAGACAAGCACTGTTTCTGGGATGTGTTGTCACACATCAGTTGACAGGTTCTCCTTTTGATTTTTTTTTTTTTCTGGTCACTGGAGTAACCCTGTTTGTTCCCAGCCTGGAGGCCTTGGAACAGCACAGCTTCGCCTGATTGACTCCATGGTCGCCGGTCAGGTACACGTGGGACGCCGGCCTCAGTGATCTCTCCTTGTCCTCTGCAGGTGAATGTGATCCACACAGCTAACCCTGTGGAACACGCCAATCACATGGCTGCCCAGCCACAGTTTGTCCACCCTGAACATCGCTCCTTTGTTGACCTGTCTGGTCACAACCTGGCCAATCCTCACCCATTTGCAGGTAGGGCTTCTGGGAAGTCCATGGCATCCAAGTAGGGTCCACATGGGTGCCCCCACTAAACCTGGCTATAAGCACAGCTCCCCTGTCCTGTCACATACAGAAGGCAGCTTACCACAGCCGCAGAGTGGGAGGTGAGCGAGGCCCGGCTGCCTTAGTGTTTCCCCCTAGTCTCTGAGGATCAGATGAAGCGCTGTGACACATTCGTTCTGACTTCAGCTAGTTTAGGAAGCCCAGGGTGGGACGGCTATCCGGGTAAGCAGTGTTACAACAAAAGCTGAATCCGGTCTTCAAATCTCCTGGCAGTTGTCCCCAGCACGGCGACCGTTGTGATTGTGGTGTGTGTCAGCTTCCTGGTTTTCATGATTATCCTGGGGGTGTTTCGGATCCGAGCTGCCCATCAGCGAACCATGCGGGACCAGGACACCGGGAAGGAGAACGAGATGGACTGGGACGACTCAGCCTTGACCATCACCGTGAACCCCATGGAGGTAGGCGCAGAGGCGTCCCCAGACTGCAGAGCACCAGAGACCCGTGCAACCATGGCCCCTTGTGCCACGTACTCTGCACATCGGGTCTGTGCACTTAGGGGGTCTTCAGTTGAGGAAACCCGGGCCCAGAGACCTTGCTGAAGGTCACACTAATTAGCATAGGTAGGCAACTGGTGCTCTCTGCTTCTTTACCCCAAGATGTTTCTGGTGTAACAGGATGAATCTCATCCCTCAGCATCAAGCACCCCCTCCCTAGGGCATGGATACCAAGTTGCTGATGCGCGCTTCACTGCCCCATGCACTTTGCACCAGTGCTGCTCAGCCCCTGTCACTGTAGGGTTGGTTTCTCCCTCTGTGGCTTCTAGCAGGTGGACATTGGGTGGTGGAGCCACCAGCTAGCCTTACACCATCATCTTTTTCCCAGACGTATGAGGACCAGCACAGTAGCGAGGAGGAGGAGGAAGAGGAGGAGGAAGAGGAGAGCGAAGATGGGGAGGAGGAGGAGGAGATCACCAGTGCCGAGTCAGAGAGCAGTGAGGAGGAGGAGGGCGGCCCCGGGGATGGCCAGAACGCCACACGACAGCAGCAGCTGGAATGGGACGACTCCACGCTCAGCTACTAAATGCCCGCCTCGACACCTGCTCTCCAGGACTCTCTAGCCATCTCCCAGCCCCATGGGTCCACGATGTACAAAATCATTTCGGCCAGCAGGTCTGCAGACCCCTCCCCCATCGCTGAAATTAGCCTGTGCGCAGTGTGTGGGGCCCTCGGCTCCACCCTCCCTGCCCATCACACTTGCAGTTTTGCTAGGAGCTGGCACTTCCTCCCTGGCCACGTCTGGGTGCAGTGGCCCCACAGTTCCTCTGTCTGTCCGGGAGAGGGCCTTGGCACCTCGCACCTCCAGAGATGCTGAAGTGATTGGACTTACTGACAAAGGGTAAAAACACTGCTCCCACCCAGTCATTTTTCTTTAGTTGAAAAAAAAAATTTTTTTAAATAGTGCATGTATAAAGTGGGAGAATGGGGGTTAATATGTAGATGACCAACTGGCTTTTTAATATTTTGTAAATAAACCGGGATTCTTTGTGTTCTCCTGTGCTAGTGTCCCAGCACAGGAATGTAAAGTGAAGTCAGACACAGGCCCAGGAGGAACTCCCCCCCCCCTTCCACCTTCCTCACAAGAGACCAGGTGAGAGGGCCAGGTCACTTGGCCCTTGCTGGGGTCTCTACAGTCACGTGGCAGTAGCTGCAGGCTTCCCTCCAAGGCCGCTTGGAGGACCAGACCCGAGCACCCCAACCACGTTAGAGGCTGCAACAGCCAGGTAGTTGCCAAGGCCCCTGGCCTCTTGTACACTCCGGTGACTGGCAGCCACCTCACTGTGCGGCCTCGTGGTTTCTGCTTACTAAATATGTCTCCCTGTTGGTGAAAATGTGTAGCTCATGAGAACTGACAGCAAATTCTGCAAGACACTCGGGCTCCTTGATCTGAAGACAACAGGCCTGAGTAAGTCTACACTGCAACATCCAAAAGGAGATCCTGAGGCCCAAAGACAAAGTGCTAGAATATCCCAAAACAGTCCTTTTCCTCTCCTCCCTAGAGGCCCCGTGGGATGCCCCCTTGCTGTCAGGGTGTGGGATAAGACCCAAGCCCCCGTAGCTGGGAGTCTCGTTGCTTGGTGGCAAGATAGCAGACAGCATCTAAGCCCACAGACTCAGCTCGCCACATACAATCAGACTCCTCCAGCTGGGGGTCTCTGGCCCTCGCTGCTAGTTTTAAGGATGCCGACGGCTGTGCTGTCTGAGGCCACCCTCCCATGTCCAGTCCCTGTAGCTGTCTTATTAGATGATGGGGAGAGGGACATGTTCCTGTGTCGGTAGCTGCAGCGTCTGTCCCCTTCTATCTGTGTATATTGACGCTAGGTCAGGAAGTGTATGCATTATAATAAAGTTCTGGTTCTAACTCCAGCCTGAGTGGGGGTCTGTTCTGTCGCTTCCTTATTTGGAGGGATCTGCTGTGGAGCCCTGGCAGGCTGACCTGGAACTTCCTGTCTAGACCAGGGCTGCTCACAAACTTACAGCTACCCTTCTGCCTCTGCGTGCGCAGTGCTGGGATTGCAGGTGCCCACCACACCCATGCCAGGATTTTTTTCGGTTGGTATGGTATGGAGGAAGGCATCGGGGCCTCGCACATTCCAGGTACGTGTTCCTCCCCAGCCCGCCCCCTGCTGCTTTTGGAGCCGAGAATGTAAGAACATAGAAAGCCTTTTATTTCTTTCCACCTGTCTTTACCTGATGTCTCAGCCCACATCAGTGGAAGGAAGTCCACTTCCCACACACAAACATGAAATGACTTAAAAAAAATAGAAAATATTCTTACAGCCAGGTGCACAGACCACACACCAACTCAAAGGCTGAGCATGTGCAGTCTGCACCACACCAGGGAGCACCCAGACTCGTTTCAATAAATAACTTGGCGGGCACGCACGCACACTCTCTCTCTCTCACACACACACACACACACGAGCACATTTCCTGTCTCAGCATTGGTGGGGGGCAGACTGAGGGTTTCAGCAGCTACTGTGGGCTAAGCAGGTTCTTTGTGGAGGTACAAACTGCTGCTGGACCCTCAGCTCATCAACAGGGGGCACTGGCACCTGGCCTCCTTGAGCCATGTTCTGGGCTGCTGGCGACACAGCTACGAAGGGTCTGCAGGTCTCAGAATGATACTGAGAGATCCAGGTCCTGAGGTGGCAGCCAATACATGGAGATGTGCTCATGACGTTGCATGGAGCGCATGCTGTATCACTGAGCTGTGTCCCCAGATCATTGAGCTAAAAGCCCAGGTACCTTGCTCCATCGCTAGAGTGGCTTTGGGAAGCCCAGGAGAAGGCTCAGACCTGCATCTCTAGAGTCGTTCTGATCTGTTCCTTTTCAAGGATGAAAGCCCAGGCTGTTTGAATTTCGCCCTCACTCTTGTTCTCCCTTCAGAACCTGGCTCTCCAGCTGCCTTTCAAGGGGATAGCTCTGGGAGAGATCCTGCCTGTCTCTAAAGCTGCCTTTGGGTGTGGCTCACACTCTTTCACACTCTTTGCACAGTGAACTCTGTTCTTGCCTTTGTCTAGATTCGTGACCACACTGCCCTGAACCAATCGCCAGTTTTGAGTGTTTTGAAGACTGGCACGTGCTATTCATAGTGGGGAGCCAGGTCCTTCTCCCAGCTGTAGAGTTCTGTACATAGTTTGGCTATCATTTTCTTACCCGAAAATAAAAGGTGAGGGTGTCCCCATATCCAAGAGGTCACTTCAGCAGGGCAGAGCAAACGTGCCTGAGTCTAGAGGGTGCCCTGACTTCCTCGGGAGCTGCCAGAGGCTTGGTTGGTGGAGGTCGCCAAAGGTGGGCCACACAAAGGTGGTGGAGGTGAGCTGAGGACTGAGGTGTCATCTGTCTGGATGGGAGGCACCAGGTCACTGCCAGGCTTGCCCCAGGCAGCCTGACGGGGAGCCTGAAGAAGGCCCTAAGAAGAATTCTTTGCTGGGCCAAGATCCACAGGTTGGAAGACTTGGGGGTGCGATCCTCAAGGCGTTGCTTACAGTGCTGACGGGGGTGGGATGAGGGGTGTCCCACGAGGACATCACCCCCCCCACACAAAGACAGTTCCATTTATGGCTGTTTTGTTCCTTAAACATTTGAGTCATAAATAAATAACGAGTGTAAACAAGAGGCAATTGTGTGGTTCCTCCCCCTGAGGAACGGTTCAGGTGTCGTGGCCTCTTTGATGACCACTAAGCGTGCTTAGTCCCCAGGTCGGACAGTTTACCTCTGGGGCTGACAGCCAGGGGAGGGCCCCTTATTGCCTGTTATCCTTGGACACATTGTGCGCCAGCCAGTTGACTTTGGTTTTCCAGCTCTCCCGTAGGGCTTCATTGAACTTCACCCGGAAGTGCTTGAGCGCCTCTTCCTCTGTCTTCCCTAGTGCCAGAGAGTCCTAGACAAACATGCAGCGGGGAAGACACTGAGGGGCCCTGCTTTGTTACCCTATTTAAACTGAAGCCTAAGGGAGGTTAAATTCTCTCTAGAAGGGAAGGTGCTTTACTCAGACCTGCAAGCCCCGATAGCCCACCCACTGCTCAGGTGGCCGGAGCCAGAAGCCTTGGAGTGCTAGGTGGCCTTCAGGGAATGCCCTGGCCAGCTCTGTGACCTGTCACCACCTCACTCTGCTTCACTGACCACAAACTGAGCGTGTGGGACGGAAGCAGTTTATAAGATGTAGAAGAGATCCTAGCTCACACAGCTCACGCGCGAGTGTGTGTGTGGTGTGAGGCACCTATGAGACGGAGATTGACTAAGGAAGGTCACCACATCTCATACCAGCATGACCAAGTCCAGCAAACTGGAGCGCTCTGGCCACTTCCCAGCAGACCCCACTGCTAGGTCAGGGATGGCATGCACCCTGCCCCCCCCCCATGAGCATCACTACTCTCAAGAAGTCTACCAATGGGGCCCTTCTAGGACCCAGCCTGCCCAGGCCAGCCTTGGGAAGCAGAGAGCCCTGGAGTAGGTCCCGACTCAGCTTCGGCGTGAGTCGCTGCTTAGGTTTTTGTCCACCTGACAAACTAGAGACATCTGGGATGAGAGACCTCAACTGAGGAACTGACTGTAGGTAGCCCTGGGAGGCATTTTCCTTGGTCAGTGACTGATGTGGAGGCCCCAGACCACTGTGAATGGCACCACCTCTGGGAATGCAGTCCTGGGTTGTGTATGAAGGCAGGTAGAGCAAGCCATGGGGAGGGACTCACTCGAGTTCCTCTGGATGAACTACAGCTGGAAGCTGAAGTAAACCCCTTTCCTCCCCACAATGCTTGCGGTCACGATCTTCATCACAGCCACAGGAACCCCATTGGGCATTTACCTTGAGATACTGGATATCTTTGGAGCAGCTAAGCTCAGGCAGACCTGCGGCACGCATGAGGGCGAAGAGATGGAGGAAGAGCAGCCCATGGCGCCGCAGGATGGTGTAGGCGCGTTCACAGTAGCCACGGAACCTGCAGGTGAGAGAGGCAGAGCGGGTGAGGTCCTGGGTTCTCACCATCATTCTGGGCCAAGGCCAGTGTCTGCACTTTTCCCTGAGCAGCTGCTCTGGTGACGGCTGTACCAAAGCCCCTAGTTCCTCGGGCTGACCTCCTCACCCTGTCTCCTACAGACTACCCCCCCATACACAGGAGGGACCAGGAGACAGTGTCTCCATCTGTGGCCCTTCACCCGGGGTCCCTGTGGTCCAGGGCAGATGCGGTGGCAATGCCCTCACCTTTCGAATTTCTCACTGTTATTAGTTTTCCCCTGTTGGATCACGTGGACAAAGTCATAGGTGAGAATGAAGGGAACTCGCTCACGGTTGATTCCAAACTTGGTCTTGAAGTTCCCCAGAAAGTGTCCAAAATCGATGTGGAACAGCTGACGGGGAGGGAAAGGGACAGGGCATGTGGCTCAGGAGGAGCCCTGTGCTGGTGTGAGCGGAATTCGAACACAGGAACCCAGGGGGGCCAACAGGCTGAGACTGGAGATTAGGCCGCCCACCATCCCTCCCTACCTGTCCACTCTCTCGGATCATGATGTTGTCGCTATGTCGGTCACCAATGCCCAGCACATACGTGGCCACACAGTAGCCCGCACAGGAGAGGGTGAATTCCTCGATAGCTCGATCCAGGGCCTCCCTGGATGGGGAAGATGGAAAGTCAGGGCCACACCATAGGTAGAAGCTGCCTCTCCCCCTCTAGAGTCTAGCCGTTCAGCTTGCTTTACTCAACAGATGCAGAATGCACGGTTGCACAGCCTAGGCTGCCTCCCTGATCTCGAACCTGTCCCCCACTGCCCATAAACACCATGGGAGAAGCTGGGGCTGAGCAGAGGCCAGGAGGAGAGAGGCAGCCCACAGGAGGTACCAAGGCTCCAGGCATTCAGTGGAATCCTGCTTAGACCCTCCAGGCTTGGCAAAAGTCCCAGATGGTTTGAGGTGTCCCAAGCAATATATGTAGACTATCCCAGATTGAGTCCACTCGAGCCCACTCAGATTGACGGATGTCCCTGAGCCTTGAGCCTTTAGTGGCATCACACAGCCATTGGCACGGTACGTAAGAACAGCCCTGCTGACTCAGACTCAGGTTGGCCCCGCAGCTGCGCCACAGTCAGAGAAGGTCACAGCCCCCTTCCTCTTACCTTGTCTCTCTCTGATACGCCCACCCTTCCCACATCACGCCTCCCAGGAAGAAGGCCTGAAACCTACCCGGGGTTCTTGGACTTGAGCCAGTTAAGCAGGGCGTCCTTGTTGAAGGCAGCTGTGGCTGCCATGTTGCTCTTGTTCAGCTGGATGTTGGCAATCGTGTCCGAGTGGAGGACCACCTCAATGAGGCCTGTGCGGTCTCCAGTGGGGAGGCAGCCATAGGGAGTCATCCTGTGTGAAGGGGAAGAGACTCATGACCAAAGGCTGTCCCCAGGGAGACATTCGAAACAACCACAGGGGATGCAACACTCAGGTTGCTGAGGAGGGGAGGACTCGGGAGGCTCTGGCAATATGATGAGGGCTTGGGAAAAGGTTTCTGCTTTCTAAGGCGGGCAGAAGGCCAGGAAGTGCAGAGGGAGCAAGGTGGACGCCTGGACAGTCTTCCCTGGCCTCTCCTAGCTTTCCGTTGTCTCCCTGCACGGAGAGCAGCCCTTTCCCAGTCGCCGTGGTAACGATAGTTTTGATGCCTTTTGGGATGGGCCCCCACCTCAGGTCGAGGCCTTCCTGCTTCCACAGGACATCCATGAGCTGGATCATCTGCAGAGTCAGCATGTCCTGGCGGAGGTCTGCAGCGTGGGAAGGAGACCACAGTGTCTGCTAGGCTCTGCATTCCCTTAGGTCCCAGGATTGGGCTTCCAATTCATGTCTCCAGGACCACCCGTCGGGATAGCCCAGAGACAGGTTCCCCAGCCCGCCTGCTCACCATCCCCGTTCTTAAAGATGATGCCCACGGTGCCAGCACTGCCCGCCTCCTCGCTGCTGTACATGATCCACAGTGGCTTCATCTTGGAGTCCATGAAGGTGCACTGCTCCACACTGCTGGCCAGAGAGTGGGGTCCACAGGTGCTCCTCCGCAGGCCCGAGGGGTGGGAGGAGCCCCGGTGGGGCCGGGCGTGGGGCTCACCAGACTTCCTCCAGCAAGGTGCTGGGATCGAGGGGAGACTGCAGGTGGGACAGGGCCTCCATGTAGGTCTCCTGGCGCATGCACATATGCATCATCTCCTTGGTTTGGGGCTTGGTGGTCTTCTGCGAGCTCACCTTCACGAAATCATTCAGCGCCTTTAGCTTGCTCAGTGCTTCCCCCTGGTGGTGACAGCGGAAAGGCAGCGGTGGGTGCCAGCCTCAGGAGGGAGGATGGTGCGGTTGGGGGCGTTGAGGGGAAAAGCACACAGCCGGAAAGAGAGTCCGGCCAAGCCTTACCTGCTTCATTAGCACCTTCATGTGGTGGGTACTGCCTCTGCAGTAGGCCTCCATGATGAGGCCAAAACGCAGCGCCACTGACGGCACGTGCATCTCAGAGCTGAAAAAAAAATGGTACTGAGTCTTGCCTAGGACCTTACCACACATCCCCCCACCCCAAGGCTGGGTGGGGCCCAGGGCACCCAGAACATCTGGGCCTGCTGGAAACCTAAGGCCAGCAAGCCTGACGTCCCCCTTCCCTGTGGCCCTCAGGCTGGGGTGCATTCACTACCGGAGGTGCCAGAAGAGGAAGTGGCCGATCTTGCGGTTCGCCAGGGCTCGGTCCAGCAAGAATTTGGTCAACTCGCAGTCCAGGTAGGACTCGTATTTCAGCACCTGCACAAGCTGCAGAAGGTACTGGAAAAGCTCATCATCCCTGCAGAGAAAGAGGGCTGTAGGAGGCAGAGGCCAGGTTCATCCGAACCCAGGACCCTTCTGGAAAAGACGGGAGTCTGTGTCCCCAGAGGTAGCACCCAGCGGGAACTCACGTCAGCTTCCTCAGGGACTTGATGGCGAAGGAGCCCACGTAGCAGTCAGGGAAGCTGAAGTCCAGCAGTTCCAGGGCACTCAGCACAGGAAGCTCCGGCCAGGAGCACAGCAAATAGACCATCTGGGACAGCTTGGTGGTCAGGTGAGGGGTGGGCGGCAGCTGTCCATCTGCCCAGGGCTCCTTCCCCAGACTCCCCTCTCCACTCACCTGGGCCACATCCTCATGCTTATTCCACTTGGTGACCAGTAGCAGGCGGGCCAGGGCCTCCGGGAAGTGCTCCTGGACTTCATGCCGCATCTTCCACACCAGGTCCTTCTCGTGTTCATACAGCTCCCCGGACCCCCGCCGCTCCAGGATCTCCCGCAGCTGCAGCTGCTGAAGGACGCAGACAGGGTGAGGCCTTTAGCTCTACACCTGACCCCAGCTCCCTGCTCCCAGGATCTGAGCTCACCTCCTCCTCTGTGATGCGCCCACGCTCGCCGTGACGCCCCAGCTCCAGGATCTGCAACAAGCATCCAGCTCTCAACACCCTGGGCTTGGGGCGGCCCCTGCAGGGCCCCAAAGCAGGACATCTACACCTCAGATCTAGCATTTCTCTTTCTCAGTTGTGAAAACCGTGTTGTGCACTGCACAGCTTTGACCGGCGTCTGAGCTCGTGCCTACGACATGCCAAGAGCATCTTTCCCACACAGACGTTACCCAGTGGCGGCCCAAATGGCTCTTGGAAACCCCTGAATTGGCCTAACAACATACACCCTAGCAATGGGCAAATCCCAGGGCGGCCAGGGTCTACTCTTTAAGAACTGTAGAACCGGAGTAAGGAAGGTCTAGAACAATGGTTTTCTACCCATGGGTTCCAACATCTTTGGGAGTTGAATGACCCTTTCACAGAGGCCGTCTATGACCATCAGAAAACACAGATAATATTTGTGCTACAATTCATAACAGTAGTAAAATTAGTTATGAAGAAGCAAAGAAAACAATGTATGGTTGTGGAGGCCACCACAACAGAGCCACTGTATTAAGACATTGCAGTGTTAGGAAGGCCGAGAAGCACTGGTCTAGCAGGACAGGGTCCTCACTGACCTTCTCTAGAGCAGGGAAGTACACAGGATGGGGGGCCACCTCAGGCAGGCAGATGACCAGGGCCGCAGCGCTCTCCGTGTTGGGGTTACTACGCACTGTACCCGCCGGGTTCAACAGCTCTCCTTTCTCATCTGAACACGGGGACAGATGGAATTACATTTGTAAAGTCACTCGCTTTGGGACTTCCACCCCTTGCTAGCTGCTCCCCTCGGGCTGGGCCCACCTGGGACAGAGGGCCACATGTAGAGACGGCGTTCCCCAGTCTTGAGCTGGTCTTTGTAGTCGAATAGCATGAGGTTGGCCCAGGCGATGGGGCAGTCCTAGGGAGGGATGCCAGTGGGTTAGGGCCACTCACAAAACTCCCAAGCCCCCTTTGCTGATCAGGACAACCCTGAAAGCCCAGTGGGAAAAGGGAGGATTCCCAGGAAGACTCAAGGGAGGACCAACTGCTTTGTCCTAGTGACAAACCAGCAAGGCCTGTATTCCTGATCCTGGCTTCCAGAGAAACGGGAGCCTGTCCCAGCACTTGGCGTGGCTCCAGTGCACACCAGCAGGACAAGGGCCAATTGACATGCTGGAAGTGTGACTGGGGGCCCAGCCACTCAAGGCAACAGCTACCTCAGGCCACCCAGGACAACTCTTTACCCAGGAAGCTGCCTGCAAAAGCCTCCTAGACCACAGGTTCACAGTGGATATTCCCAAGCAGGCCGTTCAAAAGCTATCCCTAGAGTGTGGAGGGATTCAGACCATGATGGTGCAGAGGCTTAGGGTTCCAGGCCCCCCAGGACCCCTGTCCTTCGCCTGCCTGCCTGAGGGGCACTGCAGGGAGGTCCAGATTCCTCCCAGCCAGCGCTACCCACCGCCTTCTTGGACTTCTTCTTTGTAGAGCGCGCCTTTTTCGCCTTCTCCACGACGGCATAGAGTGCGAAGCAGAGCCGAGCCATGCGCGGCAGGTCACAGATGTTGATGTCAAACTCCAGCCGCTGCTTCCACACGGGCTCTGAGCACACATTCACCTCTGAGCTGGACACCGTCTTGCAGAGCATTTCGTTGCCATGGAAGAGCCCGGCCTGTACAACCAGCTGGGAGTAGGATGGGTACCAGAAACAGAGTAAGTGAATCAGGGGGACCCTGGGCCATCCCTTCCCTCGCCAGCTTCTCCCACCAATGTCCTCCTCAAATGTTCTCACTCTTAAGTAGGTCTGAATGGACTTCCTCATGGTGGGGGGGGGGCTGTCCCTTAGAGAGAAAGCCACTGGCCAAGCAGGACAAGAAGTCATGGGACATGTGAGGCCACATAGACTATGCACTGATACTCAAGGCATGTCCCTTCCTACTTCAGGCCTCAGCTTCTTCAACAGGAGATGGTAATTGCAGGGCTCACTGGTTCTAACATCCTCAGCCTGCCTGCCTTTTTGAACCGTATGGGCTCCTATCCAGGAGTGCCACCAGCTGATCATCCCAGGCACAGGCACCCAGTCCACCAAGCTGGTAAAACTACGGTGCTGGGAAGGAAACCCAGACTCTGTGTGGGCTTTCCACTCCACAGATGGAACAATAATCCCTCCACCTGGACGGCAGCCGTGAGAAAAGAGGATGTGAGGCTTGTGGATGTGCTTTTTAAAAACCAAAGAGCACATAGCCCCTACGCTATCTTCACAGCCCAAAGGGAGCTCAGACCCCAGGGGATGAGGCAGCTACTCGTCCATGCTGCAGGCGTACCCTGACCAGATGCAGCCACTCTTCCTTGCTCCTCACACCTCCCCAGACACCACTTTCATCCCCACAACCTCCACCGAAGTCAAATACACAGAAATGGGCCCTGCCCGGTTTCCACGAATCAGTCTCCGGCTGGCTGGCTCACCCCACTCCCCTCTTCCTGTTTTGAAGCGGCTCACAACCACTCCAGTCAGGGACGCTGGGTAATGTGGTCAGGTGGCTTTCGTGTGACATCTTCCCGCTCTTCTTCCGCTGCCACCGGTCCTGGCCACAGCCACCTTGTTTGTATAGCAAACAGTGGCTCCCTCACCTGGCCCAGGAGCCCCTACCTTCATCCGCTCATCCGCATTCACTTTGCTGCCCTCAATCAACTCAATGCAGAAAGGCTGCTCCAGGGACCACAAGGACACAGAGGAGGGCTGGGGAAGAAGGGAGGCAGGGTTGGTGGCAAGGCCCAGACCAGAAAGCATGCTGTGCAAATGCATCAGGGCTCCCAATACCCCTAAGATCCACAGGAGGACAATGGAGGCTGCCCTGCGGTTCACACAGATTCCAACCGGACATGCGTCACCCACCAAAGGGCCCCTGAACCCAGGCCCTCCTGGTGTGCCTCCCAGCTGACTGGGGGATGCAGGGAAGGAAGTACATTGTCTCACCTTCTTAGCAGGGATTGGGGGAGGTTTGGTGCGTGGTTTCTGGACTTGGGGGGCAGGGTTGCTCTGCTCATCCCGCATGGCGAGAATGGAGGATTTGTGGACCATGGTCAGGTGGGGAGTCAGTCCGCTGTGCAGGCAGCTGCAGATGTACTGGGATGGAGGTGCAGGGTGAGGTGATGATGGGTGGTCCCCTACTCCTTTCCTAGACAACTGGCTACCAGGAACTTGCCAAGCTGATACTACCTATCCCAAACTTCAGGAGGGGCCTCGTGTTGGTTGCCCTAAAGATGGGGTCCCTCCTCCTGCTTACAGAGGACCAGTTCAGCAAGGGGATGCTCTCATGGTAACTAAAAAGGCCTGCCTCATCAGACTCAAGAGAGGCTAAATCCAGATCCCCTGATGCTCCCAGGGCCACACGCAGGTGGCAGGGAGGGCTGCAGGGAGGGCTCACCTGAAACTGGCAGAGCGGGTAGCTGCCATAGAGGTATTCATGCCTCCCATTCACCTGAAGGGTATAGTCTTCAGGCTGCTCCAGCAGAAGCTGCCGGAACACTGTGGCCTTCTTCCGGAGGGCACAGGCCATTAGTGCCAGGGGCATGTCCTTGGTGGACACCTGGAAGGTGAAGCTCTCCTGTGGGGAGAAGGATGTCAGCCTTCTGCTCTGCAGGCCCGGGGGCTTCTCGGGCAGAGGCAGGGCTGCCTGTCAGAGAGCCTAGATGTTCGCTGATCAAGGCATCCCAGGAAACACTGGTGGGGGTGGGGTGGGCTGACACTATTGGATCACTCTGCATTGTCACATCTGCTTGGTATGGGACAGTTCTTGATGAGCATTTGTTGGTCTTGCAGAGGACCTAGGTTTGGTTCCCAGCATTCCCAGCACTCACATGGTGGCTCACAACCATCTCTAACTGCAGCTCCAGGGACTGATGTTGTCTTCTGACCCCTGTAGTCACTAGACACGCTTACATACATGAGGCAAACCTTCACACCCGTAAAATAAAGCAAAATAAAATAACCCCAAATTTCCTGGTTCGACAACCACCTAAGCCCTTTGGCAGGCATGGGGAATCTGGCGAATGCCATGTCATGCTACTGGGAGAAGGAATGGAGATGCTGGAGAATTTCACAGTAGAGAGGTCCCTCATGGGCACAGCAGGTTGGATGAAGAGCTCAGGCCTGCATCCCTGGGGTTTTGAAGCCACAGCTCACCTCACTGCCCTCAAACTTCACATTGACCAGCAGGGCTCTGCTGGTGATGCGGAGGATGCCAGCCCGCCAACTCCTTGCCGAGGGCTCCAGCTGCAGGGGGAAGCTATACTGCAGCCAGTCCTCCCAGCCCAGCTGTTGGCGGCGAGCAGCGACCTCTTCGCAGAACTGGCGCATCTTAGTGCGGAAGTCGTTCACTTCCGGGTCCCGCAGGGAATCAAACTCATGGAGACCTTTGGGGGTACGGGGGGTGGGGGGGAGGTCAGCACAACGCCAGGCCACGTGGGCTCAGCCTAGGCAGCTCCTACCCCCAGCAAGTATACCTTTGCCGATGAGGAGGCTAATCTGGGAGTTAATGAGCTTCTTCACACGGTCACCCTCTCGCGCCACCAGGCGCAACACGGGCAGGAAGGGCTGGATGTCACACAGCCTGCGCTGCTCATCCTCCAGCTCCTGCTGCTCGGCTGTCTGGTTCACGCAGGTGAACACATAAGCCTCAGGGTCACTGAGCATGTGGAAGAACGGCTCATACTGCGCATTTCGCCACAGCACCTGGGAGAGAGAGGGGGTCACAGTCAGCCCCTACAAGACACCCACAGAGGTGTCAGGGTTTGCTGAGACTGGGGGTGACCTTTGACCACCCAGAGGGACAACCAGGTGTGACTTTTGAACACGATGATTGCTATGGACATCACTATGTTCACTCACTCTGTAGACCTGGCTACTTATCAAACTCATTCCTCTGTCTCTGCTTCCCAAGTGTTGGGGCCACAGGCATGAACTGTCAAACTGGAGTGCATTTATATAAAGTCTGCAGTCAGCATCAAGGTGTCACAATGTCCATTCAGAAAAATACGAGATACAAGGGGCCGGAGGGGTGGCTCCAAGGTTAAGAGCACTTACTTGCTGCTCCTGCAGAGGACCTGGGTTCAGTTCCCAGCACTCACATGGCAGCTCACAACCCCCTGTAACTCCAGTTCTGGGAAACCCAACAACCCTGTGCTGGCCTGTGCAGGCACCAAGCACACACATGGTACACATACGTATTTGCATGCAAAATAAATCATACATATTCAAAAACCTTTTTAAAAAGAGAAAGATACAAAAGTTCATCATCAGAATTGTCCCAAGACTCAGAGCACAGTACAAAATGAGTTGGGGGTTGGCAAGATGGCACAGCAGGTAGATGCTCTGTCACCAAGCCTGACAACACGAGCTTGATCCCCAGAACACACGTGATAGAAGGAG
The DNA here is from genome assembly GCF_950005125.1 of Chionomys nivalis. Lineage (NCBI taxonomy): Eukaryota > Metazoa > Chordata > Mammalia > Rodentia > Cricetidae > Chionomys > Chionomys nivalis. The sequence goes on along the minus strand of NC_080096.1, from coordinate 6,671,138 downwards.
ATGGCAGAGTCCTGCAAGCTGTTCTCTGATCTTCCCATGCATGGCAGACATACATCCACACACACGCATGCAAGATGGAGACACAAACAAACAAAAATGTAAAAATTTTAATTAAAAAAACAAAACCAGGAACTAGTCCAGGTGTTGATGTGAGAAGCCAGCACCCTTACCTGCTGAGCCTTATCTCACCAGCCTGCCTGCCTGCCTGCCTTTTCTTTGTTGAGACAGGAGGCCAGAATGTCCTTGAACTCACTGTGTGGCTGAGGGTAACCCAGAACTTCTGAACCGCCAGTCTCCCAGTGCTGGGATTACAGGCGTGTATGAACACACCTGGTTTATGATGTGATGGGAATTGAACCCAGGGCAACGTGCATTTTAGGCAAGCCCCGTAACCAACTGAACTACATCCCTGATGTCCTTTTTCTTATTTTCCTAAATTTTAATGTGTCTCTATTGTTTTCATAGTGGGGGGAATCAATATTAAAGCAAATCTCTGAGGAAAACGGGACTGCAGAGACGCTTCCTACGTCTACAGCTGGTATTCCTGCTTTCTATTTATGACTTAAAATTCTCAGGTAAGATCTGGGCATGGTAGCGCATGTCTTTAATCCCAGCAATCAAGAGGCAGAGGCAGTCAGTCGGATCTCCGTGAGTTCGAGACCAGCCTGGTCTATAGAGCAAGCTCCAGGACAGCCAGGGTTCTGTTACACAGAGAAACCCTGTCTAAAAACCAAAACAGGCGAGGTTATCAACCTTTGGTAGCTAAAAACCTAGCCCAGTAAATGCCACACTTAGTGGGTCACACGAGCCATTTCAAAGTCACAAATGCCATCCAGATGTAAGGCTTCGATTCAGTAAATCAGCCTGAAAAGGATCCAGCAAAACCCAAGCCCCTTTCTAACAGCGTTTACTGTCGTGCCGACAGCTCTAAGCACGGTACAGAGAGTCGTTCCAAAAATGACCACACAGTCATGTGTGGCCTGCGAGCCCAGGCAGCGATGGCCTCGAAACTGGCTTGCCATCTAGTAATCTAGTGAAAGGAAACGCATGCTCTCAAAGGGGAAGCTGACTTTGGGATGATAAGTGGAGTTTAACCACAGGTTTTTAAACAATTCTTAGAAATTCTATCTGGTAAAACTCACATCTAAGGGCTGAGGGCGAGAGCTCAGTTGGCAAAGTGCTGGCCTAGCTGATCCCTCAGAACCCACAAGCAAAGGGGCGGGGCTTGCTGGAGAGATGACTCAGCAGTTAGGAGCATTAGCTGTTCAAGTCCCAGCATCCACATGGTGGCTCACAAACATCTGTAACTCCAGTTCTGGATCCTCATGGGCTCCAGGCACACACGCGATGGATATACACGAAATAAGAATAATTAAATCTTGTTTTGTTCTGATTTTCAAGACAGGGTTTCTCTGTGTAACAGCCCTGGCTGTCCTGGAACTTGTTCTGTAGACTAGGCTGGCCTTGAACTCACAGAGATCCGCCTGCCTCTGCCTCCTGAGTGCTGGGATTAAAGGCATGCGACACCTACCACCCAGCAGAATTAGTAGATTTTAAAGCAGAATAAAACAGACAGCTGGGTATCACCGCATCTTCTATAATTCCAATGCTCAAGAGACTGAAAAAAGCGGATCCTTTTGAGTTGCTGGCCAGCTGGCCTAGCCTACTCCAATAAGATCCTGTAAGAAAAAACCAAAAGGAAAGAAAAATAAGGTGTACGGACCCTGAGAAATGATAGCCCAGGCTCTATCCTCTGGCTGACACACACGTGCACAGTTGATACCCAGAGATTCTATGTCTGAGTGTCAGGGTGTGAGAACTGGCCTTAAGATGGAGGCTGTACCTGTTTGATGGAGCTGAGGTTGGCATTTCGGGGCACCGCAAAGTTCAGGTAGACCCCTGTGGGCAGCAGGAAGTCAACAGCCACGTTCTGACTCTCCTCTTTGGTCCAGAACTCCATGGGGCAGTCCACCCCAGGGGGCATTCTGTTGCCTTACTGCTCCGAGGCCCGTTCTCCTGAGGGAAAGGCAGAAACACAATGAGCTGGCTCTGCTGTGCTGGACAAGGAAAAGTGGGATTGGCTAGATCTTCTGGGCCACAGGGGGATACACAAAGCCTGCCACACACACACACACACACACACGAGGTCCGATACTGCCTAGGTGGTTTTGTGCTACCACCTTAGGCCACCCTCTGGACTCTGGTACCTCTAGTTGCAGGTGAATCTGCCACAGGCCAAAAGACCGCATTATGACCAACAGATGACCCAGAGGGAGATAGGAAGAATGGCCTGATATCTAAGAAATGAAGACTAAAGTCTGCAGATCTTAGAAACTTCTAGCCAGAAACCAATCAGCTTGAAAACAGCTTTGACTCGCCAGGCACAGTGGCACTCACTCACAGTTCCAACACTTGGGATGAACGGGGGCTGATCAGGAGGAGGTCAAGGCTAGCCTCAGCTATATAGTAAGTTCAAAGCCTGCTTGGGGTCCACAAGATCTCGTGTGCATGTGCGTGCACACACGAGAGAGAGAGAGAGAGAGAGAGAGAGAGAGAGAGAGAGAGAGAGAGAGAGAGAGAATAAACGACTTTATCTGTCATGCCAACCCCTCCCTCCACAGTAATAACAAAACATGACAGATCACAGGACACAGGGTGTGTGTGTGCCACTCACACTCCAAGTCACCAAATCCCTCCCCACCGCCACCAGCTTTCTCCGGTTCTAGGTCACCACAGCCTATACACTTATTCCAAGTGCATAGCCACAAGCACTTCCTAGGAGTTTAAACTGCAGGCTTTAAACTTCCAGGCTAGTGAGTCTCACGGCCTGGCCTCTGGCTGCGCAGCACCATGGGATGCCAGCAGCCCAGTCTTGTGCAGGTCTTACTTGAGTAACCTGCTGCCTCTGTGAGTTCATGGATGCAACAGCCACGTCAGATCAAGAAAGCATCTTCTCACAGCAACTCCTCGCCACCCTCGGGTTTTCACGCTCTTTCTGCCCACCCCCCCACCACACAGCCCGGGGTTAGGGTGGGGGATGCGATCCATCTCCAGTTTCCGGCTGAGTGGTAAGCAAAAGGACTAATGTTTATACAATCGATTTTGCTCAACATTTTATGTTCTTTATATTTTTATTGTTTTGTTTTTTGAGACAGGGTCTCACTGTGTAGACCAGGCTGGTTTCAAACTCACAGAGATCTATCTGCCTCTGCCTCTGCTTCCCAAGTCCTGGGATTAAAGGAATGCACTATTGTTCCCAGCCAATTTTTCTTCTTCTTTTTGGTTTTTCGAAACAGGGTTTCTCTGTGTAACAGCCCTAGTTGTCCCAGAACTTGCTCTGTAGCCCAGGCTGGCCTCGAACTCATGGAGATCCACCTGCCTCTGCCTCCCAAGTGCTGGGATTAAAGGTGTGCGCCACCACCACCCAGCTCCAATTTTTATTCTTAAAAAAGAAAAAGATTCTAGGTTGAGGGTGTGGTTCGGGTTCAGCTGGCAGAGTACCTGCCTAGCGTCCACAAAGCCCTGCGTTCAATTCCCAGCGGCACATGGACAGCCTGGGTTTGGTTGTGCACAGCTGTAATCCTAGCACTTAGCAGACAGAAGCAGGAAGAGCAGGAATTCAACTAATACATTGCAAGTTCAAGGCCAGCCTGGACACAGGAGACCCTACCTCAAAACAAACAAAGCCTTCTGACTTGGGAGTCACGTGTGGCTGATGGAAAGAACACATGCTTAGCATGCTTGAGGCCATGAACTGCAGCCCAATACAAAAAAACCCGGAACATTTCTATGCCTACCACAGGATCACTTTCTTCTGGGGTTAATGCTATGTTTGGTTTATGAGAGCTCTCCTTTAGATGGTGGCACCAATGAGGCTGGGCCTAACTCACTGGACAGCAGCAAGCAGCTTCCAGCATCATGCTGTCTCCTGTGCCACCCCCGCTGCCACTGGTAGCTACTTCCTCTGAGTGTGAAACCACCACATCCTACTTGGGGTTCCTCTTTCTGAGGCCAAAGTCTTCCTTTTTTATTTAAAACGGGGGAGAGGGTGAAGTTAGGAATCTGGAGGGCGGGTTCCATCTATAATGCTAAGCATTCTTTCCAAGCTTGGGAAATCGGGGTGTTATTGGTCACATGAACACAGCGGACTGCATTTCTGAGGACCTTATCTAAAGGTCTGTGTCTAAGGAACGCAAACACTTTATCTTGTCAGATGCACTGACCCAGCTGGTGGCAGAGAATTAAGCTATAAACCACCTCATTCGACTATGGGGAAAACCCCATGCTGTGCGTGGCCCATCACTGAGATAGGAGAAAGGGGAAGGATGGGGCATGCCTCTACACCCAGGACTCGGTAGATAGACATTGCTCAGCTTTCTGCCCAATGAGATTCATTGGGAGTCTAGAACCTTCCCTTTCCAGTAGGATGCGACAGAAAAGAGAAGCAGGTGCAAGGACTTTAGAACTACCCCAAGAATGCACACTAGTACAGTCATTGAGGCAAACTATCAGTCTCTACTCAAGCGGGACGCGCCTGTGCCCTGGGACCAAGACGATCACAGTCTACGCCCAGGCATACACCCAACAGAACTCGAGTGCAGGCATTACCAAAGACACACTTAAGAGAGTCTAAAGTGTCATTGTATAGTCTCAGGACACTTATCAGTACAGATCCGTGGCAGAATGCAAGCTGTCACCTACCAGTTGACAAGGTGACAATGAGGATGAATGAAGAACCTTCAGATACAATGAGGACAGTGAAACTCAAGGACAGAAAGCTGAGCAATAGATGCTGGAAATGAAAACACATACACACATGTTCAAGGCCAGCTTGGGACACAGGCGACACTGTCTCAAAAGAAGAGAAATTCTCATGACCGAGGCTTGTCCTCCCATGGAGACCTGTCCTCCATCTCTATCTCCAGAGGCCAGGGTCTGGAGACATGCACCACCCATTCCCTGTTTCTGGAACTGTGGGGAGGGAACTGACTCTCTCTCTCTCTCTCTCTGAATATTATTTTTAAAATATGGGTATGTGTGATGGCTGTGGTGGCTATGAACATATGAGTGCCAATGCCCTTGAGGGCAGAGTTACCAGATTCCCTAGACCGGGAGCTACAGGTGGTTGTGAACAATCCGACGTGGACGCTGGAAACTGAGCCTGGCCTGCTGTGATACAGTACTTACTCTTAACCGCTGAGTCAGCTCTCTGCCCCCACCCTCCCAAGCACCAAGTCCCTCCCCACTCTAGGACACCTTTGAGCCCCTGGATTCAGCCACACAAGCAGCCAGTTCTATTCCTTTCAGGGGGTTTATTTTAATTTACAGCATTTGAATTGGATTCGATTTTTTTTAATTTTTAATTATCCAGAAGGCATCTCTAAGGAGCAGTCAAAGCCAGCCTGGTCTACATAGCGAGTTCTAGGCCAGCCAGGTAGACACAGGGAAAGTCTGTCTTTAAAACAGTGAACGACATTTGCTTCTTTATTTACTTGGCCTCTTGTTTCTGTGGCACTGCGTTACTCCACGCTTATCTGGCCACGGAGCTTGCAGACGTTCTGTTTTTCCTTCCCATCTATCCAGTTTCCACTGCACGTGACTTTCTTTGTTTTGTTTTGTTTCGAGACAAGGTTTCTCTGTGTAACAGTCCTGGCTGTCCTGGAACTCGCTCTGTAGACCAGGCTGGTCCCAAACTCACCGAGATCCCCTTGTCTCTGCCTCCAGAGTGCTGGGATTAAAGGCGTGCGCCACCACCGCCCAGCTGCATGCAGTTTTTCACACGGCTCCAGGGACCCGGACTCACGCTGTCGGCTCGCACAGCGCTCTCACTCTTACTCACTGGACCATCCCGAGGCGCATCAGTTGGCTTCTCTGGTGCCTCCCCCAGAAAGTGTCTTTTCCCACGAGTGCAGTGATACCTTCCCCTTTCACTCCTTCCTGTTTAGAAAGCTCCTGCCTTGCATGCCGGCTGCCTCCGCTGCCTCCGACAGAGAGAATTTCTGGCCCCTGTGCTACCATCTGGTGACGAGCCAGGAGGGCAGGCGAAACAGCTCAGGCAAAGGGTCAGCGGGGGTCAGGATCGTCACCAGTCACTGGGGGAGTGTCATTGCGAGACAGCACGATCAGCACCCAAACCTCAGACATTCGCCCTGGCTTCTTTGTCCACACATAAGTCATTCAAGAAGTGTCTGGGAAAGCTTCACAGAGCCTGGCTCAGTTCCTTCAACCTCTCCAACTCGAGCCACATGAGCACAGAATCAGTTGTGGGACAACACTGTGGCTGATGTTTGAATCTCCCACCAACTTTTCTTGATGTCCCCAATCCGTTTTCTCTAGCCCGAGAGATGGATCTGGCCTTTGAGTCTTCAAGGTCCAACAGAGATGGGGTCTGTGGAGAGGAGGCTCAGCCAGTATTGCATTTGCCTTGCAAACCTGAGAACCTGAGGCCTCCTCAGACCCCTACCAAAAAAAAGCTGGGCACAGCAAAACCTTGTAATACCAGAGCTGGCAACATAGGATGGGAGGAGGAGACAGTGAAGTCCGGAACTCACTGGTCAGCTGGTGAAGTCTACATGGCGAAGCTGTTGGTGGAAGCCTTCCTAGGGAACGACACCCAAAATTGTCTTCTGACTTCCACACACATCTGTGTATGTGTGTACATGCGTGTGGACACATGTATAGACCTAGAGGGAATTTTCTCCAAAGACTTTAACAGATATACCTGGGCTACTGTTGGCAACCCAGGAATGCTTCAGGGGCCCTAGGACACTCCGGAGAGGCCTGAGAGCAGGGAATGCCCTGGGCTGGGAGCCCTGCTAGCTAGGGTCTTGGTCCAAACTTGGGGAGTTCTTTGCCTTTTGGGGGGAGATTCAAGACAGGGTTTTTCTACGTAACAGCCTTGGCTGTCCTGGAACTCAGCTGTCTGCAGGTTTTCTGAACCTCTCCTGAGACTCTCAGGGGTCAGAATCTCTGGACTAGTAAACTTCATGTCTTACCAGGGTCCATGGCAGCAAATATGGCTGATTTTCTCCAGTTCTGTCAAACAAAGACAATCTTTGGGGTCCTGCAGTCACGAGTCCTGGGGAATGGCTTTCCAAAGGAACACGTGAGTCATTATGGCAGGCCACACTGGGGACAGGCAACAAGGCACAGAAGGGAACTTGCTCCTGCTTCTCTGTGTGATAACCATCTTTCTCCCGGAGGCAGGGACCCTGGGAAAGCAATGTCATGCTCTTTCAGTGCTGGTGCAAAGGGAATTCAGAGTCACCTCAGAACAAGAGGGTAAAGGCTCCCCTGGGAGCCGTCCCTACATGTCTGGGGAGAGACAGAACACTCATCTTCTAAGCCCACAGATAAGCCATCTGTCCAAAGCCTGGATCTCAGAGTCAAAACGACAGTTTAATTAGTCTAAGAGTCTGAGCCACAGAATCTTCTAGAATGTGACTATGCATAAGCTAAGTATCAACACTGGTATCCATCTCAACCACGCATAGAGAAGGCACCGAGCAAAGACATTTATGTAGTAGGGGAACAGTGACCTGTGGTGGATGCTGGACCCAGCAGCGAAGGCAAGGGGCCCATTTGCAGGAGCCCCTCAACCTCAGGAAGCCCTTCAATCACAGTGCCCATTTCACAGCCACAATCAACCTACAGGAAAACCAGCACAGTGGGTATATCGAGGCAGAGCCCAAAAGTGTGGACTCTTTCACCCAAAGGGTCACCTCACAGCAAGTCTTCAAGAACACTCTCTAAGAAGTAACATTCCTGAGACAGTTATCCTGCCATAGATGCCAAGAAAAGCCCAAAGATCCCAAAACGTGCATCCGTGGAGGCCTCAGGAAGGCACTGTGAAAAATCACCCGCGTTGGCTCATTTACGCTAAGAGTTCACTTTCATGTATCCAGCAGGCAGCTATAGGCGTCACCGAGGCTCTTAGGGAAATTTTAGCCTAATGGAAGGAGGAGACAGTAAATCCAAAGGAAATAGAATGAACAGGATGATTTCCTAGAGCCAAGGAGCTGGACTGGAACAAAAAGGGACTTGGAGGGAGGTGTCCTGTGGAGGGAGGGTGGGGTGGAACAATCCCTGAGGGAGGCCACATTAAAGGGAGGGCTCCAGTGTGTGAAGGAGCCAGCATGATGGGTAAAACAGGGACTAGGCATTAGGGACATGGTAGGAACAAGCAGGGGACAGTCCCAGATCCTCAGGGAGAGGAGAGCTTAACCCTGCCCCTCGCTCTGGCATCCAGAGTGGTGCTGGGATCTCTCCCTTCAGATCTTGTTCCTGCTGCAAAGTCTTCAGCAGGAGGTTTGGAGACTGAACCAACAACTGAGGGACTGGACCTTCCCCCATCAGCCCCCAGGACTCTAGACTGAAAAACATTTTCTTTGTAAGTATCCGGCACGGGTATTTAGTTATAGTAACTAAAACAAAACTCAACAGAAAAAGCGGCGTTTTCCAGGCATTCCCAAGACTCAAAGACAGCACTGGAAACACTGAAAGCCGTTGGGCAGCCAAGCCAAATGAGAAATAGACACAGTCGCACAATGTTGCCATCCGCTTTCAGGGTTTCTCTTGCTTTGCAGCCCAGGTTGACCTCTAGTCTCAGCCTCCCAAGTACTGAAATACAGGTAAGATACCGGGCTCACAGTTTTGGTTTTTTCTTACATTAGTGGCAGACTTTCTTCCATCAATTCCTCAAAAAGACATAAAAAAAAAAAGACCTTTTTTGAAAAGTTACATTTAAAAACTGTCTTAAGTGAACCAGACACAATGGCATACACCTATAGTCCTAGCACCAAAGAGGCAGAAGTAGGAGGGTCATGAGTTCAAGGCCAGCCTGGGCTATTTAGTGAGACCCTATCTCTAAAATGAACAAAACCTAGGCACAGAGATGCATGGCTGTAATTATAGCGCTCAGGAAGCAGAGGCAGGAGGATTGTCCCAAGTTTGTGGCCAGTTGGTATACATAGACCAGCCAAAGCTATATAGTGAGAACCTCTTTGAAAAAAAAAAAACAAACCCACAATTCATGGCTCAGTGGTTAAGAGTACTTGCTGCTCTTCCAGAGGACCAGAGCTTGGTTCCCAGAACTCACAGTGGGTGGCTCACAACCACCTGTAACTCTAACTACAGGCGACCTGAAGTCTCTGACCTGTATCCAAGGGCATTACACTCACGTGCACGCACACACACACACGCACGCACACACACACACACAGTCTAAGAGTAATAATAAAGCTGGGTGCAGTGGCTCACACCTTTAATCCCATCACTTGGGAGACAATGGCAGGTGAATCTCTTAAGTTTGAGGCCAGCTTAGACTACATAGAGAACCCCATCTCAAAATAAGGTAAAAGTAATAATCTTTTTTTAAAAAAATCATTTCTGATGTCATAAGGGTTTGTTTGTTTGTTTGAGACAGACTCACAAGGCAGCCTGGAACTCACTCTGTAGCCAAGAATGACCTTGAACTTCTGACCCCCCACCCCACCCCATCCCCGCCTCCCAAGTTCTGGGCTGACAAACACGCCTACCACGCTTGTTATGCTGTCCGTGGACTAAAGGAGGTTTTCGTGCATCCCATCCTGGTCAGGTACTCTGCCAACTGAGCTACATCACAGCAGCCCAGCTACCTTAGTTTAATTCGCAATCTCATTTTGCCTCTCCTTTTAAAACAACCGTGTGGTACCATCTGGTTTCCTTTTTCTGACTGTCTGGGTCCCTGCTAAGGACTTAGCTGCGTAGGACCATCCAGGGCTGCCAGGTTACATGTAAGAGCACTATGCCTGCTACTAATACCTTGCAGACACGACTTAAGAAGGAAGACTTATGTTGGCTCACAGTTCCAGGGGGTCTCAGTCCATCACTGCTTGGTAGGCACGGTGGAGTGGCTAGTTCATGACTGCAGGAAGCTGGGCAGAGGCTGTCCACATCATGGCAGACCAAGAAACAAACAGCACAGCAAAACCTGGGGCAGGCCGTACTCTTACTCCTAGTGACCTGTTTCTGCTAGCCATGCCTTACTTCTGAAAGCATCCACAGTGTCCTGGAAGGGGGTCACCAGTGAGGGACACACAACTGAAACATGATGCTGAGTGTGACTTCTCAGAGCCACACCACCGCAAGTCACTAACCCCACTTGAACACTGATAGGGTTCCCTGTGCAAAGGGCTTCACGAACCAGCGATCAGTGCCAGAGTGCTTTGCGAGACCAGAGAGAGGATTTGTGAGACCCTGCCTGGTGACTCGGTAAAAGCTACGCTGCATGTTCCATCATCCTGTGTCAAGAGCCTGGGTCTTTCAACATTTGTTTTTAATATTTATTTATTTATTATGTATACAATATTCTGTCTGCAGGTCAGAAGAGGTCACCAGACCTCATTATAGATGGTTGTGAGCCACCATGTGGTTGCTGGGATTTGAACTCAGGACCTTTGGAAGAGCAGGCAATGCTCTTATACACTGAGCCATCTCTCCAGCCCCATCTTTCAACTTTTTAAAAAATATTTATTTATGTATTTGAGTGGCCTGTCTTCATGCACACCAGTGGAGGGAATCAGATCACATTACAGATGGTTGTGAGCCACCATGTGGTTGCTGGGAATTGAACTCAGGACCTCTGGAAGAGCAGTCAGTGCCCTTAATCACTGAACCATCTCTCCAGCCCTAACTTTTTTCTCTAATCTCCCTCCAATTCCTATCAATTCCCTTCCTCCCTGCCAGCCCTTTTCCCTGACTCATGACTTTTGGTTTTGTTTTCTGCTCCATTTAATTTAACCAGGACAATACTATTCATTGGAACCTGGTAGTCTCTAGTGAACACACAACTGGCGGCAACAACTCCCCCCTTCCCCTGGATCTACCAGAAGCAAATAGTTCACAGTGATAGGTAGAGCCCCTAAGCCTCTCCTCCAGCCACACCTGACTAGACAGCCTCATTCCTGTGGGTAACCACAACCGCTGTGATAATTCATACTATGATGGCCATATGGTTCCCAGAAGATGTATAACTCTAGCTTCAGAAAATTCAGCACCCTCTTCTGGCCCCCAGGTCCACTGCAAGCACATGGTGCACATACATATATGCAGGCAAACAGTCATACACAAAATAAAAATACTTTTTTTGTTATTGTTTATTTTTTGAGACAAGGTTTCTCTGTGTAGCCATTGCTGTCCTGGAACTCACTCTGTAGATCAAGCTGGCCTTGAACTTTCAGAGATCCACTTGCCTCTGCCTCCCAAGTACTGGGATTAAAGGCGTGCGCCACTAAAATTATTACCAAAGGTATTTCCTGAACCATAGAGATGAAGGGTAAAGGTGTTTGCTGTACAAGGTTAGTCACCTGAGTTCACTCCTCTCAACCCACATAAAGATAAAATAAAGGGGACAGGAGAGATGGCTTAGAGGTTAAGAGCACTGGCTGTCCTTCCAGAGGTCCTGAGTTCAATTCCCAGCAACCACATGGTGGCTCACAACCATCTAGAATGAGATCTGGTGTCCTCTTCTGACTTGCAGGCAGATATGCAGGTAGAATACTGTATATATAATTAATAAAATGAAAAAATGTCCTCTGACCTCTGTACATACACCACCAAGGCATTTTGGAAACTAAGTTTTGTTTCTGCTTACCTCCAACTTCAAAATTTTGCTTAATATTTTAATTTTGAAAGAGCTCTACAATCAACAAAGAGGTTTCACAAACAATACGAAAAGACCTAGAGATGATGAGGTAGAGCCCGGGGGAAGCTTCAATGACACAGGCCCCGCCTGATCTAAAGGACAGCAGCAGATCAGCCAGAATGTTCTCTGCGAACAAAGGCTAATCATGTACCTGAAGAGACTACAAGGAACCCCCCAGACTTCCCCACCACAGAGCTCAGTACCCACACCCAGCTGACTGGATGGGGGTGTCTTAGTTACTCTTCTGGTGATGCGGCAAGACACCATAACCAAGGCGAATTACAGGAGAGCTTATTTGGAGCTGACGGTTTCAGAGGGTCTGTGACCATGATGGTGGGGAGCACGGCAGCAGGCACACTGCTGGAGAAGTGGGGGACACATGTCTTCAAGCACAACCATGAGGCTGAGACACTGGGAATGGCCTGAAACTTCAACCCCTGCTCCCAGTGACACATTCCTCCAGCAAGGCCGCATCTCCTAATCCTTCCCCAGCCGTTCCACACACTGGGGACCAAGCATTCAAACATGCAATGTTCTTCTTCCAAGTCAACTCGAAAGAGAATCCTACCTTGATCTTGTGATCACCCAAGACTCTGTAGACAGAGGCCCCTACTTGATCCTGTTACCCAGCTACACTCCCAGTCTGTCCGTCAGTCCGTCCATCCATCCGTCCATCCGTTCCCCCTCTCTCCCCCTTCTCGTCCTTCGAGAATGCTTGTCTTAGGGACAAGTCAGAGAGGGTCAAGTTTTCTTCAACATTCTTATCTATAATAGTATCTCTTCCGTACTCTATAAACCACCCCTTCCCCCAACCTACCTTTCCGGGACAGGCCAGTAAGGATGACCAGCCAAGGCCCTTCTGCCTGGGAGATTAAAGGTGCTTTGCCATCAGTGAACTTCATCCCACTTTTGCTGGCTGCTCAGCTCCTCATATGTCTGAAAAAAATGACAAGAGGAAGAACATTTAAAACACAGAATTTCCGAAACCAGTACATTCTGGTACAGGATATATCTCAGGGCAGTGGACACGGCTCAGCCAGAGTGCTTGGCTAACATGCAAAAGTCCCCAGCACTGCAGGGAGCCATTCAATCTCACTTGGCTGGGTCTTTCTTGCTCGCTACCTGGGTCAATGCCACCCCAGCTCCCTTTGGTGGCACAGAAGCATTTCCAGATCTGAAGTAGGAGTGTACACACAGGTGACACAGATGGTCTTTCAGAGCTGTTTGTTCGTTTGTTTTTGTTTTTTAAAGCAAAGTTAATAGATCTGAGCCATGTTTGAGCTTGAATTTCATCTCATGGCTGGGAAAAAAAAAGGTTTCTGAACTTTAGACCTTGACTCCCCATGAGGATCTGTTTTCAAAGTCAGGTCTAAAGGAAAAGTCATCCCTGTTGGGCTAGAGGCTAAAAAGGGGGCTGTGAGAAGAGGGGAGCACTCCTACTAAGAACCTGGTCCCTAAGAGGGGGATAACTGACGCCCTGGTCCCGAGCATCTGTGTAGCGGGGCTCCCAGAGCCTCCATCCCATTAGGCAGAGTGGGAAGGGCACAAAACAAACTTAGAAACTACTGGCTTCTCCATAAGACAAAAGCAAAGCCCTCGCGAGTCCACAGTGTGTTCTATAGACACACATTTCCCAGGGTCCCAGCTGAAGTCTTCTAGCGTGCCAACACAACCCGTGCTCAACAACGCTGCTGTGAGCCTGGGCAGGTGGGTGTGGATACCCCAGTTCAGCATCCAGGGAAGACCACTGGGCTTTCCAAGAAACTCTGAGTAGAGCCACCCAAGGCTTTAGCCAAAGACTAGAAAAAGAAATAGCTTACATGCTGACCCCTGAAAATAGCAAACAATAGTAAGACAGACCCAAGGAAACCTGAAGTAAGTGCGGAAAGAAGGCACTTTGAAAAAACGGGAAAGACAAAGCAGAAAGCATGATGGAGCTCAGAGGATTGCATCCTCAGGAATTCAGGACGGGAGATAAGGAGCCAGGAAAAAATGTAATGGGGGTTCGTAGGAAAGAGTTAAGTCCCACGGTGGAAGGAGGACAGGACCTCCAGGTCTGGGTATGACTTCTGTCAGCCCCTCTTGTTTCAAGGGCAAAGCTAGGGAGGGACCAAGCTTGCCGACTGCTGGGCTGGGAATCGGGGACAGGGGGAGGGGGGACGGGGGAGCGTGCACCGAACTGCTTTGGTTCCTGAGAAGTAAACAGCTCAGCTCGCCCTAAGCAAGCGCGCCCTTGTCCTGGGAGCCCTAGGCGGTTGAGGGTCCGGCTCATCCTGTCAAGGGCGGCTGAAGACACACCCAGGATTCCATCCTCAGAGAGTCACAAAAAGACGCAACTCAGCACTCTCCCCACCACCACCACACACACACAGACTAGGGAATCCTAGGCAGGCGCGACCCTATGTATGGGTCGACCTCTCCAGTGGGGTGCTGTTGCCTCCACGCTCCTGCCTCTCCTAAGCCCCTCCACCCTGGACTCCTGATGACCTTTTACCCTGCCCACCCAAACCCAGGCCAACAAAGCCCAGTGCTGGGCGGGGCAGAGCATCTGGCCAGTGGTGGTGGGGGAAGTACAGGGACCCCACAGACGCCCACATAGGTGGGTTTCGTACCCGGTGTCGGTGGCAGGGGCGGGCTCCGTCTCCCTGGAGACAGTTGCCCAGGGGATACGGCGGGAGGGTCCCGGAGTGACGGGAGGGCGCCAGCCTCCTGGCCCGAGTGCAGCCCGCAGGGGTGGCGGTGAGCAAGCGAGCGAGCTGGGCATCAGCGGAGGGGCGCGGCCCGGGGCGGGGCTGAACAACGAGCCGGAGAGGGCGACCGGGCGGGGCGCGGTCGGAGGCGGAACATCCCGGAGATGGGGCGGGACCAGAGCCCGTTGTACCACTGTGCAGTTAGCAAGCATTAATACCCCAGGTCTGGGGAGGAGAAATAGCCACCGGGCACTATGAAGTGGAGACTCCTTGGCTGCTTTTGCAGGAGGTCAGGGGCTAAAGCAGGGGTCTTCAGGGTTCTCCCCATCTCCCCATCTCCCCATCACAGAGCCCCAGAACAGCAGAGTGATCGGGATGGCAAGCATAGGCAATCCTAGCTAGGGTCTTTTACAATTAGAGGATAGACGGCGCTGTTTATAAAGTGAGATCCACCCAGCCTCTTTCTGTCTTAGTTTGTTTTCTATTGCTGTGATAAAACAGCGTGACAAAAGCAACTTGGTGAGGAAAGGGTTTATTTGGCTTACATATCCCTAGTCACAGTCTACTGAGAGAAACCGAAGCAGGAACTGAAGCAGAAGCCATGGAGGAATGCTACTTACAGGTTTGCTCCCCATGTCTTGCTCAACCTGCTTTCTAAGGATCACTGGGAACCACCTACCCAAGTGTGGCACTGCCCCCAGTGAGCTGGGCCCCATCAACCATTAGTCAAGAAAATACCCCCCAGCCCCACTTACCTACTATGTAGGAGGTGTTTTCTCAATTGATGTCCCCCTGCCCAGATAACTCTGGGTTATGTCAAGTTGGCAAAACAACCACCACAAAGACCCCAACTACCAGGAATCTGCCCCCTTGGTTCTGAGGGCATCCCCTGGAAGGGCAGAACATTCAGACCTGTGTCAGCCCTGGAGTTGCTGGCCCCCCAGGATTCCGTGAGTCTGGACTCTGGTTATGTCTGTCGGTGGGAAACCCCATACCACATGGACTTAGAAACAAGTGATTTATCCAAGACTTTCGCTCCACATCTGAGTTCCTTACAACAGCTACACCGTTCTAGGGCTGGCGTTCCATCTAGGAACCTATATGGTAGGTCTACTGTTCTCCCTGGGACAGTACATGAGGAAACCCAGGGTACCCTCCCATGCACACACCATCCTCACAGCCTTTCTGTTGTGCTTCATTTTAGTGCAGGGCATTTGCATTTGGAGCCTTGGGTGTGCTGAGCCAGCAGTAATACCATTCCTTATATCCCCACAAGGCCGCACCGTGTAGCCCCGGCTGCCCTGGGACTCATTAGGTGGATTAGGCTAACCTCGAACTCACAGAAATCTGCTTCCACTGCCTCCCAAGTTTTTTTTTTTTTTTTTTTTTTTTTTTTGGTTTTTCGAGACAGGGTTTCTCTGTGGCTTTGGAGCCTGTCCTGGAACTAGCTCTGTAGACCAGGCTGGTCTCAAACTCACAGAGATCCGCCTGCCTCTGCCTCCCGAGTGCTGGGATTAAAGGCGTGCGCCACCATCGCCCGGCTGCCTCCCAAGTTTTGAGACAGATTCACTAAGCTGCCCAGACTGGCTTGAACCCTCCAGCCTCCGTTTCCTCAGCAGCTACAGGCCCAGTTCACACAGCAGAAGTAGCATGGAACCCGTTTGGTTTTGCACTGGACCCATGAACCTTATGTTCTGAGACTTCATCCTTTGTGGAAAGTGGAGCTCAGAGGAGAAAGGGGTTCCAGGCCCACAACTGCCCCAGATGAGGCCAGGCCCATCACTGGTTCTCACTGTGAGTCCTAGGAATGGCTGGGCAGTGGTGGTGCACACCTTTAAGTCCAATACTCTGGAGGCAGAGGCAGGTGGATCTCTGTGAGTTCAAGGCCAACCTGGTCTACAGAGTGAGTTCCAAGACAGCCAAGGCTACGTAGGAAAACCCTGTTTCAAAGAAAGAAACAAACAGAGTCCTAGAAAGGTCCCTGAGTTAGTGAAGAATTAAAAGCCAAAAGTTGGGCCAGAAGTTCCCAGGGACTGCGGAGCCCAGCATGGGAGGACTAGGCTGCTGAGATGACCAGGATGTGGGAGGTCCCCAGGCAAGACTTAAAAAGCCCAGGCCAGGAGCTTCCCACGGCCCCAGCATCCCTGCCTAGGCCTTGGTGCAGGAGCAAACTAGGAGGAGAGCTAGAGACGGCAGGAGGTAATTCATTCCCGGTACCATGTCTGGATGTCCCATACATCTTCGCTTCCATGTCTAGACGTCTTAAAGACAACACCACTAGCTGGGCATGATTGTGCTTTAATCCCAGCACTCAGGAGGCAGGCAGATCTCTGAGAGTTCAAGACCAGCCTGGTCTAAAAAGGAAGTTCTAAGCCGGGCGATGGTGGCGCACGCCTTTAATCCCAGCACTTGGGAGGCAGAGGCAGGTGGATCTCTGGGAGTTCAAGACCAGCCTGGTCTACAGAGCTAGTTCCAGGACAGGCTCCAAAACCACAGAGAAACCCTGTCTCAAAAAACCAAAAAAAAAAAAAGGAAGTTCTAGATCAGTCAGGGCTACAGAATGAGACCTTGTCTCAAAACAACAAGATAAAAGCAAGATATCTCTCCAGGTACTATTAATGTAAACACACAGGCTGTGTTTGTCCCAAGGACGCAAGGAGCAAGTTTCGCTCACAAGCTGATCTCTGCAACAGATGGAACCAGGGTTCACTGGGTGGTCAGCCTGATGATAGTATGGGGACCACCCCAGGGTCCTGCCCCTTGGAGCCCTCTAGGCCTGTAAGTGAGTCTGGGAGTAGATCCATCCTCGGTGAGCAACCTGGAGATCCTGAGCCCACCTAAATTCTCCAAGGCTCAGTGAAGCCTGGGTCTCCTAGGCTACACAGACCCCAGAGTAGACCCCAGAGTTCAAAAAAAGTCATGGCTCTCTCTTGAACGAGGAGATGGAGGGGGAGGAATTCAGAGAGCAGCCTGGGTGCAGAGGAGAGAGAACTCTCACAGGTTAGCAAGTCCCACAGTTAATGAGTGTCAGCCACCAACGAGATTTTCCAAAGCAGAAAAACTCCAAGCTCCTCTACCCACTTCTCCATGTGTGGGGGCTCCCCTCACCCCACGGGAGCCACGCATGGTGCTACCCTTCCCCCCAACTTCACTTTTTTCTGATAGCATAGGTTTGAGTGAATTCTAGACTCAAAGACAAGATCCCCATTAACAATGAACCCCAGTGCCCAGCTTGGGGTGCAAAGTGAACAGTCAGGTACTAATTTCTCTTGGAGTCCAGGCGGAAGAAACAGGATTTCTTTGAAATGGCAAAATTCACAAAATGGTGACATGTCTGTATCTTAAAAATATGCCAGAACTGTACTGGCAAATATGGAAAAAATAGAAATCATTAAAACATTGGGAAGTCCAGAGAAATGGCCCAATGGGTAGAGATTTTAGCCATGCAGGCCTGACAACCTGGTTTGCCCCAGAACCCTTGTAAAAGTAGAAGGAGAAAAAGCCAACTCCACAAAGTGGTTCCCCGCCCTCCACACATGCACAATGGCATGTGTCCCACCCCCAACAGTAATAATACCAGAAAGTTTTAAAAGTATTTGGAGAGAAGCCAGGCTTGGAGGTGCATGCCTGTAAAACTTGAAAGACGAGGAAGGTGCCCATTGTTGACCTCTGACCTCCACACGCACCCCCACACAGATACACACTTAGGAGTTTCACTACTGTCAAAACTCAAGAGTAAATAGAGAAATTAGATTTCCGCCCCTGTTTGCAGCTGCCAAAAGGAGCCAATTCTCTGTAAGTACTCTAGCCTAAGAACAGGAAACCAAATACTCCCACTCACAGGAGCCCTTGTTCCACTCAAGACGTGTATTTGCTGCCATCACTCCTCCCTCCTGTCCTGACACTTCCAGGTCACCCCACTGTGATGCAATCCCACCTCGTTCAGCTGCCTGCGCACCCCAATGCCTTCCCTTCGGGAACCCCGCTTGTGGCTTCCTTCTCCAAGTGGCACCAGCATTCCTAGCTTTGCCAACCTGGTACAGCTCAGGGTCATCTGAGAAGGGAATAGGTATGTGTATGGTGGATTGTCTAGTCCCCAGCCCACTCTGGGTGGCACCATTCCCTGGGCAGGTGGCTCTGGGCTACATAAGAACACCAGCTAAGCACAAGCCTGTCGGTAAGCAAACTGGAGAGGAAAAACAAGCAAGCAGCATTTCCCATGGTTCCCTTGAGTGCCTGCCTTGACTTCTCCCAGTGATGAGCTACATGATGGATATCCTTGGTTGTCAACTTGACTACCTATGGACCCAAAGCCCCAAGATGGAATGCACACCTGTGAGGGATTTTTTTTGTTTTGTTTTGTTTTGGGTTTTTTTTTTGTTTTTTCGAGACAGGGTTTCTCTGTGGTTTTGGAGCCTGTCCTGGAACTAGCTCTTGTAGACCAGGCTGGCCTCGAACTCCCAGAGATCCGCCTGCCTCTGCCTCCTGAGTGCTGGGATTAAAGGCGTACGCCACCACCGCCCGGCCTATTTTTCTTATTTGAAGCAGGAAGAGTCAACTACTCTGGATCTGAGTTAGGAAGACATGCCTTTAATCCAGCTCTGAGGTGGGAAGAGACACCTGGGCCACACCGGCTGCTGGCAGCCTATATAAGGACACGAAAGAAGGAAATGTTTGCTCCTTGCCTGTGGCCCTCACCTTGCTAGCGCATCCATGTCTTCAGTGGCATTAGAGTTGACGTCTTCGGGATTCCGGCCTGTACTGAAGCCTTGCGGACCGAGCAACTACCAGATGCTTGGACTTTCCGTTCACAGCCAGCCCTTGCTGGATTAGCTGGACTACCGCCTGTAAGTCATTTTCATAATTTCCCTTTATGTATAGAGAGATTTATTCTATAAATTCTGTTAATCTAAAGAACCACGATTAACACACTTCCTAATAATGCTACTCCCTGGTGACCAAGCACCCACATCTATGAGCCTATGGGGCCGTTCTTATTCGAACAACCGCATGGTCATGGTGTTTCTCACAGCCACAGAACAAAAAGTAAAATGGAGACTAAAATTGGGGTGGGGGGTCAGATACAACTAACAATAAAACACATTAAATGCGGATGTTAAATTCTAATTGGAAAATAGGAGGGCAACGCAGGATTATCCCCTGAAAGGGATAAGATTCCATATTTATTTACATAGTCCACTATTGCTTTGTCCCCTTGATATACTGTTCTGTTTTGATTAGGAACAGGGTCTTTGCCGCACTGTCCAGGCTGGCTTCTAGCTTCTGAGTACCTGCGATCCTGCTGCAGCAGCTCCCTAAGTAGCTGGGACTAGAGAGATACATGTCTGTCTCTCTGCTGGTCTGTTCTTTTGATATTTTTCTGGGGAGCCTAATTACAAGAGCCCTCTCTCTCCTGCCGTCTTTACATGTTTTCATTAATCTTTCAATTCTCACCCTCCAGTTAATGAAAAAAGTCACTCAACTGTAGTTAAAAAGCCAAGTTAATTAGGACCTGAAGCTTCCATCTCCTCTGTGGTCAATTCCCTAAGCTCTGACTACATGTCTAGCTTAGTAGAAGCTCCCAGAGTTTGTGACTTAGGGCATGGAAAGGGGTGGGTAGGCTGAAGAAAATGATGCTTGATTTGGTGGTGTTCATTCTTTCATGTGTCTACCAAAAATGCATGAGTGTTTCCAGGAACAAAGTTCTGGAACATTCTTGGCTTTGGAGAGACCTGCTAACGACCCACTGCCTGGTCTATGGCAGGAAAACCAGCACACACAGGGGTGACCTTGACTCAGAAGCAAGGGTCAGTCAGAGATAGCACACACTGGCAGTATCTAGAAGCACTCACAGGAGTATCTGTCAGTTTCTGGAGTCTCGGGTTCCCAGCGAGGGCCTGTGAACCTGAGTCCTTTGTGATGTCCGTGAATGGAAAGAAATGCTCTCTGTTTGTGAAAAAGACCCACTGTGAATACTTCCTGAGGGAGAAGTTAGAATAATGGTCCAAGAGGCAGGCGGATCTCTGTGAGTTCGAGACCAGCCTGGTCTACAAGAGCTAGTTCCAGGACAAGCTCCAAAACCACAGAGAAACCCTGTCTCGAAAAACCAAAAAAAAAAAAAAAGAATAATGGTCCAGATAGGATGCTGAGTTCCTCATGAAAGGTTCCGGAGTCAGGTGGGTTTCTGGCCCTGATTTTTTAGAATTACCTTATAGATATGTTGTGGCAACTGCTGCGGACTAAGTGAGAAAATAAGTTTAAGACAATGAACCTGGCAGCATTTGCTAAACACAGTCGCAAAGTTGTCCTTAGCGAGCAGGCAAGTTTCCCAAGCCACAAAGTAATGGCAATAAGTGGCCTGTGTTAAATGCCAGATACCAGAGACGGAGGCATGGATCTGGTCCCAGGGTAAAAAGCCGGGTCGCTAGCCTGGTGGTATAACCTAAATACCTCCTCTTTCCTCCCTCTTCCCTCTCACACACAGTGGCTCATAACTGCCTGTAACTCTAGTTTCAGGAGATCTAATGCCCTCTTCTGGCCTGTGTGGGGATATACACACACGTGGTACACAGACATACACTCAGGTATACACACATGCACATAAATAAATCCAAACTATAATAAATAATCAAATAACATAAAACTCAACCGCCAAAGCTTCAGCAAGGTCCAAGGTGCTAGTTTGAAAGCATGATATATGTCCATTTTAGTGAGACTTTAGCCTCCCCTCCAGACAGTCTTACATGGATCACCCAAGGGAAGCCGATGGCTCTCTCAGCCTCTGTTGGATGGCGTGACCCACTTCAAGGTGGACTGAGTTTGAAGGGGCCAACAGACCATCTCACCCACTCTACACCCAGTCGACTGGGGAGGTGTGACGAGTTTACCCCACACCAAGCAGTCAATGGAGTCTGCGGTGGGTAGACAGCAGCTGATCACCGTCTAGTTCAACTATGACAACATCTAGCTGGAGATGACACACGAGACGGCTGCTCCACTTCCGGGGACAATTGCGATGCCCCAGCTTGCTTTACTCATGCCATAAAGAGGGGTTCCCACGACCCTTCCTCACTTGAAGCCCTCCTAGAGTGGTTGCAGCCCTCGTGGAAATGACAACCTGCGCTCCTCAGCGTATGGCAGGCGACACTGCTGAGGTCTCCGAGGAGTGCTTGCTGCAGCAAGGACAGAGGTAAGAGGGATGTGGACTGTCACACTCGGGCTGGGTGCCACCCTCCAGGACTCTGTCCATGTGCAGCTGTTTAAAGCAAACACTGAACTTTAGGATTTTATTTTTTTGTTTATGTTCTTTTGGGTTTTCAACATAGGGTCTTACTACCTTTCATCAGTTTGCCTGGAACTTGCATTTCGAAACGCTTTTGTTTAAGAGCTGACTAAGGGCAGGAGGAAAAGCCTGGCTAGCCTCCTCATTTCCTACTTGTGTGCCTCTTTTACTCTCGCTGAAGACAGAGCGAAATCTAAAGCTGAAGCCACCTTGGATTCCAGAAGAAGCAAAAGCTCACAGACAGATCCCCTCATACCCTCCCTGATCCCCCATGAGGGCAGTCACCTGTGAAGAGGGACAATCATCACCTGAGAGCCATCTTGTCCCCTCAAGCCATAAAGACTTTTCAGACCACCTTGCAGGACAGGAGCTGAGGCAATGGAGACCCACATGGGCCACAACTTTTTACGATGCACACCTGTCTCTTCAGGCAACCCTTCCCATTTAAACAGTGCACATCGGTGCCTTAAAGAGAAACTTGGGGTCCCAGAACCCCTTAGTCTATTCCTTTCCCCAGGGTGGCCACATTGAACACATCACATCATTCCTTTTTAATCTGTGTAACGGGGCTGGGTGGCTTCTCCTAGTTTGCTGAGGCAGCCACAGAGCCCAGGCTTTGTAAAAACTCTGGTTCCACTTAGACTTTTCAGTGACTAGTCTCACTTCTGAATCTACTGACGGAGTACCTATCAATCAACTCATTAGATGCAAAAAGACATTATTAATTAGCATGTTTCCAGGATTTTTTTTTTAGAGGTTGTGTAACAATACATAAGGAGGGGGGAAATCAAATACACACTTCATAATATCATAGCAACCCAGGGCTGCAGGAGGAACTACCAACTTCCATGCCCCCCGGGAGGCCTGTTCTGAACAACATTATCACTGATAACCAAAATGAAAAGCAATGTCCAAACTGGCTTTTTGGCTTAGAAATGCAAATAAAATCCACAGACATCTGGAGGTGTACGTGACATCTGTAAGGAAAGACTATGCTGGCAGGGGGAGGTGCGTTTGCAAAAACGGGTTCAAGGCCACATATGCCCACATCCTCAGCTCCCTGACTGTAAACAGGGATCAGTCACCCAGGTTTCAAGACAGAGGGGAGACAGAACGCCAAGCTGGTCCCCAGTGGGTGCACAGGTAGCATGGTAGCCCCTTCTAGAGCAAGCCGGGTATTGCCAAGGGCATCTCACGGGCCATTCTCTGTGTGAGAATCACACTTTATATAATATAGTCTCCACCTGGGAATCAAGCCTACGTTTTTGGGAGGCAGAGGTTGAGACAGGGTTTCTCTATAGCTTTGGAAACTGTACTGGAACTCACTCTGTAGACCAGACTGGCCTCAAACTCACAGAGATCCACCTGACTCTGCTTCCCAAGTGCTGGGATTAAAGGCATGCGCCACCGCTGCCTGGATTATTTTTATTTTGTAAACTTCCATCTACATTGTACATTTCCACGTTTTTATAAGTAACCTGCATTAAAATCTGTATAATAAAAATATATACCACAATGTACCAATGTCACGGATGACTTCATAATTATAAACGTATAAATATTACATACATACATAGTATCTAAAAGTCCAATATAGAAGATTTTAGTCTGTAACTCTTAAACAATGCAGCCACTTCAACTTCTACATCCCTGCAGTATTTAGTATCTTTTAAAATTGCAAATTCTCAAGGCAAGCTTGGTGTTGTTAGTTTGAGGCTAAACTGACCCACAGGGAAAGTTCCAGGTCAACTGAGGCTATATAATGAGACCTCTTCTCAATCTCTCCCAACCCGCTCCCCAAATTCTCAATTTCTCTCTCTCTCTCTTTGTATGTGTGTGTGTATATGATGTGTATGGGGTGTGTATGGGGCATGTATGGGATGTGGGGAGATTGTGTGTGGGGGTATATGCGGTGTGGTGTGGTGTGTGTATTTGTGTGGGGGGTATGGTGTGTGTGTTGGTGGGGGGGGTGTTTGGAGGGGGGTAGGTGTGTGTGTTGGACATAGGTCCAGCTCTCAGGGGCCTCAGTTACTTGATGCTTCCTCTCATATTTAGAGAGAACCCTGAGGCTCGCTCTTCACACTCTGACCCTCCTTCCTCAGTCTCCTGAGGTCCCAGGTCTCACGCAACTCTGCACCCACTGAGACAAAGGAAAAGTCTTGGGGACACACTCTGCACACCCCATTCCATCATTTATCAGGTATGGCTGTGTCTCCCTGGAAAGGATTATGTGTGTTCGTCCTTCCTCTGAACATGTCTTGAAGCCATTTCTGTCCTAGAACTTGTAAAAGTCATCTTGGTCTTTCGCTCCTTCCCAAGTATTAGGCGTGGCCTTGGGGCCGTGGAGGGCCATCTCATCTCCAGGGCCTGATATGTCAAGCTGCTCACAACCACGTGTCATTCCAGTTTCAGGGGTTACAATGCCCTCTGTCCTCCTCCAGTGCCCAGCACATGCATCATGCAGAAAAACTCATGTGGACACACATAAATAAAAATAAATATGGCACACGCCTTTAATCCTAGCACTTGGGAGGCAGAGGCAGGCAGCTCTCTATGAGTTCGAGGCCAGCCTGGTTTATAGATCGAGTTCTAGTACAATCAGAACTATGCAGAGAAACCTGGTCTTGAAAACAAACCAAATACTACTACTACTAATAAATAAATAAAATAAAAATTTTTAAAGATACACATTTCTCGGGCTGAGGAGATGGCTCAGCAGGTGAAGTGCTTGCCTCACGAGTGTAAAGACCAGAGTTGGGACCTAGAAGCTCTGTAAACGATGGGTCGGCATTGCAGACTACCTTGTAATTCCAGTGGTGAAAAAGTGAATTCTGGGGATCCCCAGAGCAAGCTGGTTGGCTAGACTGCCTGTGGACCAGCTCCGGGTTCAACCAAGAGAAGCCAGGTGGAGGCAGGAGACTGCTAACGTGAGCTTCCGGTCTCCACAGGCGCACGCCCCACCCTCGTACATGAGAACTCGTGTATCTACGCGTGCACACACCACACACATGCACAAGAGGGGAACAAACTATAGATTTCTTGTCAAAATTCTGTCCCATTCATACAATTTTTTTTCATAATCCTCATGTTTTCAAATTAAGGCTGGAGTCATGGCCGGGAGTAGAGGAAGTCACTGAAGAAAACATAAACATCTTTCTGGAGCAGCAATTTGACCGAAAAGGAGGGAGAAATATTCTTTATAGTAAAATAAACATGCACGGATCATGGAAGAGAATGTAAAATTGATGTCAGTGTTAAAAATAGGGCTTGAAGCTTCAAAGCAAGGTCACAGTCGGGGTGGGATGCTGCGGGCTGGGTTATATATCACAGAGCAGTGGGTGGGAACGTTGGAGCAGAATGGTCCATGTGGGTCAAGGTCACTGCTGCTGCTTGGCCATTTCCCAGTCAATTCCCCATGAACTTAGTGGAATTGTCTGCCCACCCAGAGGCACTGACTTATGTCGCAGCTACAGAGACAAGGTTCAGTTGATCATCCCAGAAACTTTATCACAGGTGTAAAAAACTGATATTCACACCACACCACGCAAGCTTTGTGTAAAAAGCTGATATTCACCCACACCATGCAAGCTTCCCATAAAAAGCTGATATTCACAACACACCATGCGAGCTTCCCGAAAAAAGCTGATATTCACACCACATCATGCAAGCTTTGTGTAAAAAGCTGGTAGTCACACCACACTGTGCAAGCTTCTTGTAAAAAGCTGATAGTCACACCATACCATGCAAGCTTCCTGTAAAAAGCGGATATTCACCCACACCATGCAAGCTTCAGCCATAACTGGCGGCATGGACACCTGTCACTGAAAAGCCATCCCCTCCCAGGGTGTGGGCTTCTAAGATTCGGACTTCAAATGACAGAAACTTGAAGCTTCTCATGGAGCTATACCCTGTCATGGGAGTCAATTACTTCTGATTATTGGCACAAATCAGTGAGGCACTGTCAATCCTAGGCTTTCAGACGAAAGCTTGTTGGCTTAAGCACTCGTCACATACATGTGAAGTGTCACAATACATGAACCACAGCTCCTTGCTAAGTAGCCTAGCGCAGCATCAAACCCCCAATCCTCTTGCCCTGGTATCTTAAGCTGCAGGTGTATGCCACTATGCCCAGCCCATTGGTCCAATTCGTTGTATTTAAGATTTATTTATTTATCATGTATACAGTGTTCTGTCTGTGTGTATATCTGCAGATCAGAAATCTCATCATAGATGGTTGTGAGCCACGGTGTGGTTGCTGGGAATTAAACTAAGGTCCTCTGGAAGGGCAGCCAGTGCTCTTAACCGCTGAGCCATCTCTCCAGTCTGTCTTTTTTAAAGTTTTAAATTACGTTTACTTGTGTGTGTGTGTGTGTATAGGCACGAGAATGCCACAGAGCAGGACAGAGGTCAGAGGACTTTGGGGAACTTTCCACTATGGATTTCCAGGGAACAAGCTCAGGCCATCAGGACTGACAGGCAACATCCTTACCCAGTGAGTTCTTTCCTCCCTCCCTCCCTTCTTCAGTGCTGAGGATCAAGTCTAGCGCCTTAGACCTGTGAGGCCAGTGCTCTACCCGAGCTTAACCGCTAGCTTTCATTTATGTGATCCCAAGGCTTCTGCTTAGAACACTAGCCTGAAGTTGTTTACGTTCATTTGCTCCAAGCCCAGCCCACTCAACCCCTGAAATGTCTCAGGCAATGGCTACTTGCTAGAAAAACAGCCTACACTTCACCACTTTCCAAAGGACAGGCAGGGTACCTCATTCAAATATTTGTTTCAGCATACAATAGGAGAAAAGCCCATGGGGGCGGGTGAGTCACCCCTGACTTCAGAGCTCCCAGAAGCAGGAGGCCTGTCCTATTCTTTTGTTGACGCTGAAAGTGAATATTGATTGATTTTTGGAATTGTTTTTAGACAACAAATAAGGGAGAAAGTGGGGGACTTCGGAGGTTTTCCCCCAGAAGGAATGTCTCATGAAGCAGATTATCTGAGAGCAACATCGGGTTGTATGAACTTCCTTACCAGCGTAGTCAGCCTGGAAGAGGTACACCTGGGCAGCTTTGCTCACACACCCCGCTCACCTGGTTGTCTCCCCACTTGAGGCTGCCCTGGGCCACTGGAATGGAAAACAGGGGGCACTTGATTCTAAGGGACTTCTGGGGCTGGAGAGATGGTTCAGCAGTTAGGAGCACAGACTGCTTCTGCAGAGGACCAGAGTTCAGTTCCCAGCAACCCTGCCCTGATCTGATGCCTCTGGCCTTTGAGGGTATATTACGCCCTCCCCAACACACACATTAAAAAGTGTGGGTGTGGTTCGGTTGCCTAGAATATACAAAGCCCTGAGGTCTGTCCCAGCAATGAAAAAAAGAGGTGTTGGGGAAGGCTTCAGTAATTAGCACCACGGGCAAAAAGCCAGGCTGGTGCCCGAGCCCCGGGTTCTGCTGTCTGAAGTCTCTGGGTCATCCATAGGGCTGCCTCTGCTTTTGTTCTGTTTGTTTTTATTTTGAGACAGGGTTTCCTGTCATCTAGGCTGGCCTTGAACAGTCTATGCAGACAAAGGTGCCCCCAAGTTCTAGCATCATAGGAGTATACCACTATGCCAGGCTTATGCGATGGTGGGAAGGAACACAGGGCTTCTGGCATGCTAGGCAGACATTATCAACCGTGCCCCCCACCCCCAGCCCTGACCTGAGTTTCTCAAACAGCACACTGGAGCGTGCGCATGCAAATAGCAGAACAGCTCCCAAGATGAAATCTGCTCTTGACAAGAGCCATTCATAATCTCCACTTCTACTTTCCATACCACAGAGCAGCAAGACCACAGGAGACCCAGGTTCCCAGAGAAACAAAGCCCATCGGAACCCTCCGCCTGCTCTGTGAGGCACACCTGGCCACAGCACAGGTCACTCACGTGCTTCAGAGCAACCACCATTGAGAACCAGCCGGAGAGCCAATCAAGAGGACGGTCCATTTGGACAGAAAGGCTTTGCTGGCTCTCCCTCCAAGATCATCCACCCTTTGGCAGCTGATGCCTCTGCATAAATCAGTCCCCTTAGGCCAGCCTTGAACTCAGAGATCTGGCAGCCTCTCCCAAATGCTAGGATTACAGGTCCACCATGGTCTGGCTTTAGAGACCCTGTTTTAAGAGAATAAGGAAGACAAAATGATAGAAGACAGCCTGTGTCCTCCTCTGGCCTCTACATGTGTTCACATGGGTGTACACACACACATACACACACATAAACACACACACATATACACACATATATACACACACACATATATACACACACACACAGCCAAACACAAAAGCACATGCCTAGCTAGGCATGGTGGGAACAGCCTGTCATCCCAGCCCTAGGGAGACACAGGCAAGGAGACCAGGAGTTCAAAATCTTCCTCAGCTATACAGTGAAGTGAGAGGCCAACCTGGGCTACCTGAGACCATGTCTAAAAGGTAGAGCTGTATTATTCTATATTATTGTATTACATATGGTACCCAGAGTTGTGTTACATTTATAAAAACAAAAGCGCAGTTGTTAGTGGCTAGAATTGGGGGTGTTTTATGTTTGGGATAAGGGACCTGTCTCAGCTACTTTTCAGATCTCATCTGTCTCAGTGTCTACCCCTCCACCCATCCATGGCATTCTAAAATCTGATAAGTATTGCTATACCACAGTCACAGCAACTGCCTCTGAGGCTCAGAGGGGTTGAGCAGTTAACTCAAGGTCACTCAGCAGGGGGAAAGGGGGACTGGAAAGATGGCTCAGTAGCTAAGAGCACGCACTGCTCTGGGAGGGAAGCCCTTAGGTTCAGCACCCACACAGGGTGGCTCACACTGCCTTAACTCCAGCTCTGAGGGGATACAATGACACCACTACCCATGAATCCACATACAAATCATTTAAAAATAATTTTTTTTTTTTGATTTTCGAGACAGGGTTTCTCTATAGCTTTTGGTTCCTGTCCTGGAACTAGCTCTTGTAGACCAGGCTGGCCTCGAACTCACAGAGATCCGCTTGCCTCTGCCTCCCGAGTGCTGGGATTAAAGGCATGCGCCACCACCGCCCGGCAAAAATAAAATTTTTTGACACATGGTCTCTGTAGCCCTGGCTGTCCTGAAAATGCTATGTAGACCAGGCTGCTAGCCTTGACCTCAGAGATCTACCTGCCTCTGCCTCCTGAGGGCTGAAACCAAGGTGTATACAAAATAAATCATTTCTGTTTTTTTTTTTTTGTTTGTTTGTTTCTTTGCTTGTTTTTCTTTCTTTTTCAAGACAGGGTTTCTCTGTGGTTTTGGAGCCTGTCCTGGAACTAGCTCTTGTAAACCAGGCTGGTCTCGAACTCACAGAGATCCGCCTGCCTCTGCCTCCCGAGTGCTGGGATTAAAGGCGTGTACCACCACCGCCCGGCCTTGTTTTGTTTTTTTAAGTAGCTAAGGCTAAAACCCATTTCTGGGGTAGGGTTGCTCCTCGAGGAAGCTTGTCTCACAGAAGACCCTGGATTCCACACTGAAACAAAAAAGCCAGCTATGACCCTGAAGACAACACTTTTGCCATTGTGTGGTAATCCTGCCCTGCCCACTGGGCCATCTTCACCCCCTTCCCTTCCCAATGTTTCATCATGGCTCTTCCCAGAAAGAACATCGCTCCAGCTTCTACAACAAGGAAAAGCAATGTCCCATCTAGACCCGAGGCAGCAGAGTGGCCCAGCGCTGCCAAGGCCCCTGAGGAGCCCATGACCCGTCATGCTCCCTCTTGCTTTCTGCAGGCTTCAGTAATGGGGGATCCCCAAGTCCCTTCCAATACCACAACCCCATCTCATAAAATCCTTTTGTCAGGCAAATTACAGTCCCCAAGAAGGACATGGGGACTCAAGTGGCAAAAAAAAACAAGAAAACCTTGCCTGTCACCACCTCAGATTATAAAGAAGGTCTCAGCCAACAGGTGCAGAGAATGTGATGCAGGAAAGAGAGGAGGCAAGGGCACCCACTCCTCCCGGGGTCCTAGACGTCCACTCTCAGCAGAACTGACAAGAAGTCTTCTGCGAGTCACAGAGCCAGAGGAAGGGAAGCAGGAGGGAGGCTTGCCGTGGCCATTCAGCAGAGATCACTGGAAACTGAAATAGGGCCGAAGGTCACCCTGCGTAAGAGGCAGGACGGAGTAGGACGAAGACACCAGCTTCTTTCTTGGAAAACATGAACAGAATAGCCCCTTGGCTCTTGTGAACTGGGGGTGGCCCCCAAAGCTATGCCATGGGTGCCTTTACCCTAAAACCTCGCCACTGATAAAGATGTTCATGTTAGGAAGCACACAAGTATGGGTGTGCGTGTGGGAGAAGCCAGCAGCACTGGTCTCCCTGTTTTAAGATAAAAATCTTAAACGCTGTGGTGGCACACACCTTTCATCTCAGCACTTGGGAGGCAGAGACAGCAGATCTCCAAGTTCAAGGCCAGCCTGGTCTACAGAGCGAGTTCCAGGACAGCCAGGGCTACACAGAGAGACCTTGTCTTGAAAAACAAAACAAATTTATTTATAAAAATGTATGTGTAGGTGAGTATATGCTGTGTGTACAGGTGCGGTGGAGGCAGAAGGAACTGTGAATCCTCTGGAGCTGGATTTACAGGCTACCGAGCGTGCGCTGTCCATGGTGGGTGCTGGGAACCAAACCCTGGCCCTCTGGAGAGTAGCAAGTGCTCTTCATGGCGGGTTCACCTCTCCAGCACACAATTTTGATTATTTTATATGTGTATGGTGGTGAGCCACAGCACATAAGTGGGGGACAGAATACAACTTCTCCTACCTGTATGTGTCTCCAGGTCATCACGCTGGCATCTTTGGGCAGCACGACCTTTACCTGCTGAGTTAGCTTGCCAGCTCAGGAGAGCCTTTTTCCTTGGTAGGGCTTACCAGCTTGGTTTGGCTTGCTCATAAAAAAACCCCTAGGATCTGCTGCCTATTTTTGGCTTCCCAATGTTCGGACTGCCATACACACCAAGTTTGTTATTTTTTGTTTTTTTTTTAAAAAAATTTATTTATTTTGTATATAGGTTTCTTCCTTCATGTATCCTGCAGTACAGAAGAGAATACCAGGTCTCATTACAGATGGCTGTGAACCACCATGTGGTTGCTGGGAATTGAACTCAGGACCTCTGGAAGAGCAGCCAGTGCTCTATTCCTCTGAGCCATCTCTCCAGCTACCTTGTTTTGTTTTTTGAGACAGGGTTTCTCTGTGCAACCCTGGCTGTCCTGGAACTCACTCTGTAGACCAGGCTGGCCTCGAACTCAGAGATCCACCTGCTTCTGCCTCCCCAGTGCTGGGATTAAAGGCGTGCGCCACCACAGCCTGGTTTGTTTCTAAGCATGGGTCTGGTTCTTTGGCTCCAACTCGGGTAAAGTGCGCTCTGCTGAACTATCTCCCCAGCCACTGAGAAAGGATCTTTGCATATATAAGTTAAGGACTAAAAATGACTTATTCCTGAATTACCTGAGTGGCCCTAGGCAGGGACAAGTCTAACAAGAGAAAAAGCCACAGATAGGAGGAGATGGCCATAGGCGGACAGAGGCAGAGACAGGAATCATGGGAGTCACAGCTGAGGGCCACCTGGAACCACTGGCTGCCCGATGCAGCAAGGTCTCCCCTGGGGTTTGGAGGACGACACGGATGAGCACACGTGGACAAAGTGACACGGACCTGCTGGAACCTTGACTTCAAACTTCTGGTTCCAGACAAAAATCCGTTCGGTAGAAAGCACAACACTTTTGTTCCTTGGTTACAGCAGCCCCTTGAACCAATACAACATCCCTACAGGACTTAAATTGACAAGCAGGTTCCCCGACCCAGCTCTATCCTCCCTCCTTCCCTTCCTCCCCGCTTCTGGCCTCTCCTTTCTTCTCTACCCCTATTGCTCTCTACCTACCCCCTCACATTTTCTGTAATGGAAGCAATTTCCCCACCAGGGTACTGCCTGGAGCTCCTGGTGGGAGCTGCCACATGCATCAACCAACCCAGATCACACCCAGCACAGGAGCCCCTCTAAGGCACCCCTCTCCAACGGCAGCCTGACCCTCACTCATCCCCAAAGCTTTGAAGGCTACATGCACACTCAACCGGAAGGGGAACTTTCTTAGGCTTCAGGGACATCACTGAGTGCTGGAGGAGGGGGGCGCAGAGTGAGCCATATTTTGGTGTACCCCATATAGAAAGTCACACACAGTGTTTGGCTGCAAAGAAAGAGCAGGGAGGTTCCCGGGGTTGATGTTTTTCCACCTTGAAACTGGCAGCATTTTTGATATGATGGCTGGGGATTTCCACGGGCCGCTTCAATGACCAGTTTGAGGGCTGAACACAGGACCACGCAGAGATCTGCAATCTGCGTGCTGTTTCGTTGCTTCAGAGGCACGGTTTCCAGAACAAAGCTTGTGCTTTTCTCAGTGCCCAAACAAGCCTGGCTCCTGGTGTCCTGCAGGCTGGCGGCTAGTCATTCATCACTGCAACACGTGCCCTGCTACAGGGCTCTCCTTGCCCATTCTCCAGGGGCACTTGCCTTTGGGACCTGCCCTAACATCAGCCCTCTTGAGAAGCACGCGGGTTCCCTGGGGAGTGGCGGAAAGTTTCCTACTTAATGAAACTTTTGCTGGGGCTCTGGACCCACAGAGACAAGCTGGGGAACTGCCCTCTAAACAAACAAACAAAAAAATTTTTAAAAGCAGCCAAAGGGGAATTGCTTCATACATTGTACATTCACTTCCCTCTCCTACTGTGCAGATGAAGAAAAACACAGCCAGCAGGAAGCAACCCCTCACCATCCACAACCACTTTGGCTCCTCTCCTTGTGGACCCCTGTCCTGTGATGACCCTCCCAGGCCCATCCCCAGAAGACTGTGCTTTCCCTACCTGCCTTGGCACAGTCCCCAGTCCTGACTGATCTCAGTGAGCATCTGTACAATGCAGCTCAGCCAGAGAAGGGATGAAGCCCGCAGCAGATTGCTCAGGCATGCTTTTGCATGTAAAACGGCTGAGTTTGTAGGGGAAAGCCCCGATGGTTGAATTAAAGTGCCAAGAACCCAGGGGCACTGTCAGGAACCGGTGGTGTCAGGGATGAGACCCGGGGACTAGATCGTTACTTTGAAATCCCTCTGGAAGTAGTGAGTCACTCCCTGACCAGGAAACATTCCCGCCCCCGGCCCCACCCCACACTCATCCCACATACATGTGAGACTGTGCCCCAAGTCTCAGGGGTCACTTAGGCATTAGCTTTTTTGAGTCCTGGTTCAGAAGCTCCACGGACAGCTTGGCAGGGTTGCAAGCTGACAGGTCCCTGCTCTGGGCAGAGTCTAAACCCAATGGAAACGGCTCAGAGAACCTCGGATTCTATCTGCAAACTGGGGGAGTTTTAAGGGAGCTAGGTGAGGCCCCAGTGTGTGGGCCCTCCACACGGTGACATTGGAAACTCCATCCCCAGCCTCCACTTCCACCCTAGAGCGTGCATGTCCTTGCCAGCCATTAGTCCCTTGCAGGGTCTCTCCTTGCCCAGGGTCTCCATCTCTCTGCTAGGAAGTACATAGCTATCTTAGCAGCGAGCGCCTCTAGCTGGGGACCCACGAAAGGCCATCCCAGTCCCTTTTTTTTTTTTTTTTGGTTTTTCGAGACAGGGTTTCTCTGTAGCTTTGGTGTCCCCACTATCTCTTAAGGATGAGGTGCAGAGGAGGAAGCCTAAATAAGAACAGGAAACTGAATTAAAAAAAAAAAAAAGAGCCCCATTCAGGCTGATTTACCGGCAAGAGTATTTAAAAAAAAAAAAGTCCGGAAATGCAAAACTGGAGGCGGTTTTGCTGCCGTAACCCCTGCTCAGCCGCAGATCTGGAGAGTGATCTCGCCCTCGGCTGGGTCCAAAACTCAGCGGGGTGGCACCAGCGGAGGGGAGAAGGAGGGAAGGAGGGTCCAGAAACTTCAGTGTCTGTCCCTAGGCAGCCCTGACCCGCCGTGAAGAGGCTGGGAGGATCGCAGAGCCTGGGTGCAGAGGATCTTGACATGCCCCGTCCCCGCGCTTGGCTTGGCCATACCTGAGTGACCCTGCTCGGGCTCAGCCTCACTGCTACCAAGACCAGGTAGCCCGCACTATCCCAACACTTAGAATGCAACATGCACACTACCATCGGGCCGGGAAGCCCTTGGTCCCTTGATCGGGGCGCTCAGGGACAAGCGTAGGGGAGATGCTGGCACAGGGAAGATGCTGGCACAGCATCAGGCTCAGGTCCCGGTAGACAAGCTCGGAAGGGATCCACCGTCCGCTTGCCAGGCGCCAGAAGGCGCCCAAAGTCAGGGCGCACAGGCTGTGCATGTTGGGACACGTGGGAGAGCCGGCCCCTCGCTGCCTGAACCACCCCCAACCCGGTCTTTCTTCATACTCTGTAAAGCATCCCGTGGAGAACACTTACCGGACCCGCAGCGGAGCAGCTGAGCCCCTTGGAGCTGGCAGCCCCGAGGCTGGGCGCGAGTGAGCTGGAGGCGGGGCGCGTAGCTGAACAGCCCGCCCACTGACAACCCGCACACTCCACTTCCCACTTTGTTTCCTTTCTACAGATAACAGGAAAAACAATGGGTCCCCTACCCCTAACCCTCTCCTGCGCTGCCTCTCCAGCCCCGCCCACAGTCCCACGGGCCCTGCAGGGGCTGCATAGCAGGTGCCTCTGAACCAGGCAGCTGCTCGTGCTGTTTAAAACTAAAGGCTTCTCTTGATGCAGAGGCACACCGTCAGAACCACCACCACGGTCACTCAGAAAACTACAAAACCAAAAAAGAAAACCCTGACAGACCCGGATCTCTAGAGGATGAATGCCTGCCGTCCTAGGCACCCAAGAAGTTAATGCAGACAATCACGCAAGAAGGAACCAGAAAAATGAGAGAGACAGCCTGGAAATATCAGAGGTCCTTTAAGAACATTAGGCAGTCAGACAGTGGTGGCACACACTTTAATCCCAGCACTTGGGAGGCAGAGGCAGGCAAATCTCTGAGTTCTAGGCCAGTCTGATCTACAAAGTTCCAGGATGGCGGGGGACAAAGAAGCCCTGTTTCTAAAAACAAAAAAAAACACAGAACAGAACATTAGGTAGCTGGGCATGGTTGAGTGTGTCTTTAATCCCAGCACTAGGGAGGCGGAGAGGCAAGCAGATCTCTGTGAGTTCCAGACCAGCCAAGGTTATCTAATGAGACTCTGTCTTCTTTCATAATTACCATGACTTCCTACCTCTTTGGGATCCTGTGCAGGATGGTGAACCTGCCTAACCCACTTGATCCTTTTCAACTCAGGCAGGGAAGTAAAGTGCCTTTTTTTTTTTTTTTTTTTTTTTTTACATTTTTGAGACAAGGTTTCTCTGTGTAGCCCTGACTGACCTGGAACGGAACTCATTCTGTAGAGCAGGCTGTGTCTGGCTTTTGACTGATGGTTTTGAAGGCCCGTGTCACCATGCCCAGAGGAAGCTCTTATTCTTATCATTAATTATGTGGGTGCTGAGGGTGGAACCTGGGGCCTTCAATGTGCTAAGAACCAGTTCTACCATGAAGCAAGCCCTGCTCCCATAAAGTAGCCAGTATCGTTCCTATGAACAAATAAGACAGATGCCCCAAATCTCGAAAGGGTATTTGGGACTGGGCTGTTCACGTCTGGCTGATGCAGAAGCTCCGCTGATCCAGGACGGTGGGGTTGGAGGATGGATGGTCCTTGCTCCTAGCCTCTCTTGAGACTGAAGAGTCAGGACCAGCACCAGTCTGGATCATTAGACACTGCCCTATTTCTATCTAGAGGAAAGAGGATTTGGTGCGAGTTACTGTATGGTAAAGTGCTCACCTTGAATACACAAAGTCCTGGATGCAATCCCTTGCACCAGATAAACCAAACATGGTGGTATATGCCTGTCATCCCAGCATGCTGGAGGATCAGCACAAAGTCATCTTCATCTCTATAGCAAGTTCAAGGCCAGCCTGGGCTGCATGACATCTTTTATCTTAGGGTTACTGTAGTGGTGATGAAACACCATGACCAAGGCAACTTGGAGAGGAAAGGGTTTTGGTTTTTTTTTTTTTTGTTTTTCGAGACAGGGTTTCTCAGTGGCTTTGGAGCCTGTCCTGGAACTAGCTCTCGTAGACCAGGCTGGCCTCAAACTTACAGAGATCTTCCTGCCTGTGCCTCCCAAGTGCTGGAATTAAATGTGTGCACCACCACCACCCAGTGGAAGGGTTTTTAATGGGTTTACACTTCCATATCACTGGTCATCACCAAAGGAAGTCAGGACCAGGAACTCAAACAGGAGCGGAAGCTGGAGGCAGGAGCTGATGCAGAGACCATGGAGGGCTATTGCTTACTGGCTTGCTCAATTTGCTTTCTTATAGAAGCCAGGACCTTCAGACCAGGGTAAGCCACACCCACAATGGACTGGACCCTCCCCCATCAATCACTAATTAAGAAAATGGCCCCCAGGCTTGCCTCCAGCCAGGTCTTATGGCGCCGTCTTCTCAGTGGAGGATTCCTCCTGCCTGATGACCCCAGCTTGTGTCAAGTTGACATAAAACTGGCCAAGACTGCGGACCCTTTCTCGGTCTGACACGCAAATGCATCACTGTTAAGCCACAACCTTTCCTTTCTTGTTTATCCCCAAGATTGAACTTTAATAAAGGCATCGCAATGTAAAATATTTTACAAACCTAAAGAAGGCCTGCAGCCTGACAAATTCACAAACATGCTGCGGTCTCCAGCTGTAACTGGGTTGCACCGCACTGGTAGCCTCTCCGGGCCCTCCTCACGGTGCCAAGCCTCTGTTTCTGCGCAACCCCTTCAGTCCTGGCCTTCAATGGCTGCTGAGGCTGCACCTTCACCAAAGACAGCACCGAGTCTCAGCAGCTCTCCATGACCCTCCATGCCTTCAAAATCCGTATCAGCTGGGTAGCTCTTACACTACCAAGTGCAAGATATAACCCTGGCGCCTTTGAACCACAGGTCCGTGGGCCCACTCTCAGAAAACACTTCCCAGATTTCTCAGTGATGCTGGTCTCTTTGATCACCGCTAATTTCTTAGTTCCAGCTGCCAGCATCAACTGCCCCAGTAACGCAAAGGCTTCACTTCAGTGGTGCCGGTCTCTTGTTAATCATGGCTGACTCTGTAGCCCCAGCTAACCAGAACCACAGAATCCTAAGTCAACACTGCAAACAGCCCTGATACTCTTTAAACTTCCCTCTGAAGCCTCACAAGCCAGGCCTCCACCTTCTGCACTGCTCTCAACGTTCTTACCTTCCACTCTCCTACAGAGCAGCCCACTGGGCCCTCCACACTCGATGGCTCTTCCGGCCCAGAGTTACAAAATCCTTCCACGATCCTCCCGAAACATAGTCGGGTCTGTCACAGCAACACCCCCACGGCTGGTACCAACCTTTCTTAGATTACGATTGCTGGGACGAGACTCCACGACTGAAGCAACTTGGGGAAGAAAGGGTTTGTTTGGTTTACCCTTCCACGGTACTGCTGTGCATTGTAGAAGTCGAGAAAGGAACCTGGAGGAGCTGATGCAGAGACCACGGAGGACTGCTGCTCACGTGGCTTGCTCAGCCTGCTTTTTTATAGAAGCCAGGACCACGGGCCCAGGAATGGCACCGCCCACAATGGGCTGGGTCCTCCTCCATCAATCACTAATTAAGAAAATGCCCCACAGGCTTGTCTACAGCCAGATCTTATGGAGGCATTTTCTCAGTTGAGGCTCCCTCCTGTCTGATGACTTTAGCTTGTGTCAAGTTGACATAAAACTACCCAGGACACCTTGTTGGTTTTTGTTTTGTTTTGTTTTTAAAAAAAAAAAAGCTGTCTCGTAATTGGAGTAAAGACAGTTGCTACCAAACCTGACAACTTGAGTCAATCCTCAGACTCACGTGGTGCAAAGAGAGGACTCCCAAAAGTTTCCTCCGAACTTCACGTTTATGCCCTCATCACCATCTCTCTCCCACACACACGTGCAAACAAAAATAGAAAAAGTCTTAAATGGGTCCGTATGGGGACAAGAGTGCAGATTATGCCTTTCCTATGCAAGATGCTGCCCTGGACTAGTACGTGTGATTCCGTTCTCCTCTTTGGTCTCCACGGCAGCCCAGGACAATTAGTCTCACCATTAACAAGGACACTGTCTCTATAGGAGGCCACAGTCAGTAAACGTCCAGCTTGGCCCAGATCCTCATGCCCCTAACTTGTTTTGTTGCCATTGTGAGTCTCTCCACCTAAGAAAATGCCACCTTCCTCAAAGTCCAACAACGCCCTTCTTTATTGAAAGCCTAACCACAGGAAACTTGAGGGTGTCCCTCCTTTTTTCTCGGGGTGCCAGAAAACTCAAACTAAATTTGACATTTGAGTAGATTCATCCTCATTCCTCAAGTTCCTGATAGCGTGGCCTCCTGCCTTCCCCTCTCTGGTTTCTGATCTCTCTCTTGCTCTATTTTTAACTGCTGTCATGTGTGTTAGAGGAAGCTATCTCAACTGTAAATACAATGAATTGGTTATGGTGGATACCTTACAGCAATCCAAGAGAAGGCGGTACTCTCGCCACAGGAAAGCCACTGCTGGCGTCTCACGTGGGTCCTGTTCTCTGGAAGCCCTCTGGCCCCACTTGATGGGAGAGAAAGGAAGTCCTAGCCTGAAGAGTGGCACAGGTCTTTAAACTGTACCCTTGGGTTCCCAGAACCTTCTCCTGCAGAATTTCCCCTCTGAAGCCAACCAGCTTCCGCAGCTCTCCCGGATGTAGCAGAAAGCAACCAGTTTTGCTCTGCTCAACCTCCAGTGGCTTCACCATGGACACCCACACATAGCCGCAGGCTGGGTTATCTCAGGGCAGCTCCTCTGAGCCCTGGGCACACAGGTGGGGCAAGAATGAGAAGCCCTTCCCTGCACCGCCTGTCAGGATGCCCACCTTGCTGCAGATCCCATCCTGCCAGGCAGGGCAGACACTACCTAGATCATGACTGGCCCTCTGAGCAAGAAAAGCACGGGAACCAAAGCTGTGTTTCAGTTAAGAGCAAGACTCTTCTTGCAGCCGACGGGCCTGGGGCTGCAGCTGTGGCTCTGAGTAACTTCAGGCAAATGACTCGACCTCCCTGTGCCTTCCTTTTTCTTCCTGTTATTTGGCAATGCTAGTAACAGGGTTCCGCTTTTGGAACGCTCTGTAGGACTGAATTTTAATACATATAGACTCTTTATAATGCAGGCTCTGGAGATGGTTCAGCGATAAAGAGCTTGCTGTGTAGGTATGAGGATCTGAGTTCAAATCCCCAGAATCCACATGCAAGCCAGTCAGCGGAGGGCACATCTATAATCTCCATGCTCATGAGGTGAGATAGGAGGCAGAGAGAGGAGAACCCCAGAAGCTGATGGGGTTGTATGGAGTACACAGCAGTGAACAAGAGACTGTCTCAAAATGAGATGAAAGATGGTGAAAGACATCTGAGGTTGTTGTCTGACCTCCACACGTATGACATGGCATGTGTGTGTCCCCTGACATATACAAATATTTACAAACATGCTTCTATTTGTGAAGCATTTGAAACAGTTAGTTTCAAAGATGTGGTAACAGTTTTCCCAGAATGTGTTTTTGAGTAATTATCATCATCTTAGCCATTCTAGAATTATCTTTGGACCTTGCAGGATTGGTCAGTTCCGCTCTAGAATTCGGTTCTTTTTAACGGTGGCAATGGCAGGTGTTTGATACATCTGCAGATCTGGTCAGCAGGTTTCAAACAAGCCCCATGGTGCAGGTCTACCACACTGGCTACTTGAGAGGCTGAGGCAGGAGGATTACAAGCTCAAAGCCAGTTTGGGCCACAGAATGAGCTCAAGGCCAGCTTGGTCAATTTAGGCAGACACTGTCTTGAAATATAAATGAAGAAAGGGTGGGAACTGGGGACACGCTCAGCCCCATCCCACACCAGTTCAATCCTCACTATGGTGAAAACAACACAAAATGCCTACACACACTCCAAAGTCCCAGGTCACCAGGTTCAAATCCCAGCCACCACTCTGTGACCCTGGGGAAGGCACTTCAGCCTTAGTTCCCATCTCTGGCTGGGGGACTGGAACTGTACTAGAACCAGCAAGTGCAGGCTAGAATCCACGGCTCGGCTCTTGGTACTGAAGCCAGGCATCAATAGTTTCAAAAGGTGTGGTAGCAGTTTTCCTAGTCCAGGAGCTGGGGGACCTGTGGGGTGGGGTAAGAGGCTGATGTGGGGTTCCAGAATCAGGAGACTTCTACCCTCATACCCTAGGACTGACCCTGGATCTGTAACACCAACTCTTTGCACCAAAGTATGTCCTGCACTGGGGTGCAGACTAAAAAGATACAGTATCTGACTGTAAGCCAAGGAGACCAGGAGGGCCCTCTGAGGTCAGGGCTTAAAAAACAAAAGAAACCAAAAAACAACAGCAGCGCCGGGTGGTGGTGGCGCACGCCTTTAATCCCAGCACTCGGGAGGCAGAGGCAGGCGGATCTCTGGGAGTTCGAGGCCAGCCTGGTCTAGAAGAGCTAGTTCCAGGACAGGAACCAAAAGCTATGGAGAAACCCTGTCTCGAAAATCAAAAAAAAAAAAAAAAAAATCAACAGCAGCAAAACCATCTTTAAAACTTTTTTTTTTTAAAAAAAAAAATTCTCTCTGTGTAGCTCAAACTAGCTTTGAACTAACAGATTTGCCTGCATTCCCCCCCCCCCGCTTCCCACCACACACGGAACAAGAGCTGGACTTAAAGACATGTGTCAACATACCTGGCTATCTATTTTATTGGATTAATATGCTTATCAGCGCCACAGTGTGTGTGTGGAGGCCAAAGGACAACTCTACCGGAGCCGATTCTCTCCCTCCACCACGTGGGGCCTGAGGATCAAACTGCGGTCATCAAGCCTGGTGGGAAGGTCTTTACCTGCTGAACCCTCACACCAGCTCAGAGGTCAGAAACCTTTGAGCAAAACCACAGCCTCAATAAGGTGGGGGTCATGAGGGTGTTTAAGTCTACAGCAGCCCAGGCTCTGAGAAGGCCCCCAGGGCAGCAAGCTGGAGCGTGGAGGCAGCAGGGGGCTGTGAGTAGGCTGGGAACAGGTCAAGGATGGGGAGGAGACAGAATAGAGAAGCTTCCAGTGGCCAAAGCTAAAACAGCGTGAGCAGTGAGCCGTACAATAAATAAAGTACGTTATTTGTAAGTCAGAGCAGAAAATGAACATCTAAGCTGGGTGGTGGTGGCGCATGCCTTTCATCACAACACAGAGGCAGAGGCAGGCGGATCTCTGTGAGTTCGAGGCCAGGCTGATGTACAGAGCACGTTCCAGGACAGCCAGAACTACACAGAGAAACTCTGTCTTGAATAAAGACAGAGAGAGAGAGAGAGAGAGAGAGAGAACAGGGAGACAGGGAGGGAGGAAGGAAAATAATGGAAAGAACACAGAAATGGAAACCATGGCCAGGCATGACGGTGCGAGCCTCTTAATCCCAGGTGGAGTGTGAGGCCAGGAGTTCAAGGCCATCCTTGGCTATGTACCACACAAGAGGCCAGCCTGGACTAGCTACGTATTGCATCGGAGGCCAGCCTGGACTATGTGAGTCCTTGTTTCTAAAAGAAAGAAGGTAGGAGGGAGGCAGTGGAGAGATGGCTCAGGGTAAAGAGCTTTTGCTGCTTTTACAGAAGGCCTGGGTTAAGTTCCCAGCACCCACATGGAAGCCCACAACCTTCTGTAAAGGGAT
This sequence comes from Chionomys nivalis, assembly GCF_950005125.1. NCBI lineage: Eukaryota > Metazoa > Chordata > Mammalia > Rodentia > Cricetidae > Chionomys > Chionomys nivalis. Next base: position 6,629,723 of record NC_080096.1, on the reverse strand, counting down.
CAGACACCCTCTTCTACCCTCTGCGGGAACCAGGTGTACACACACATTGCAATTACATTCAAGCAAAACACTCATACACATAAAGCAAAAATAAATATTATTAGCTAAAAGGAAGCCCGGTAGTGGTGGCGGCAAGTGCCTTTAATCCCAGAACTCAGGAGGCAGAAGCAGGCGGATTGCTATGAGTTTGAGGTCTGGTCTACAGAGTGATTTCCAGGACAGCCAGGGCTACACAGAGAAACCTGTCTTGAAAAATAAATAAGTAAATAAATAAACAAACAAATAAAAATGTCTTTAAGATAGAAGGGAGAAAGAGAAGGAAGGGGAAGAATGGTTAAGCCTTCTCCTCAGATCAGGGAATCGTCTTGACACTGTTTGACCAGGAAAAGCCGTGACTGTAGCAATCTGGGCTCCAGTGGCTTCGGGCTGCCTTCAGGTGCTCATTCGTGTGCCTCCTTATCTGTCACAGGATGCCAGTGTGTGGGCATAGCCATGGCACCCCTCCGCTGTACTGGCAAGGCTGCCTAAGTTGACACAGGCTGGGTGGTCACCCAACCCAAGGTAGTCAACCAGTCATTTCCCTGGGAACGCTGTTAGATCCAAGGAGCAGAATGAAGTTCTTCAAGGATGCAGCGCTGAGGTGCAGCAGTGAGGAGGCTGGGAGCTGTGCACAGAAAGGGTAGAAACGTCGAGAAGCTGATATACAGGGAGACTGAAAGAGATAAAAAGCAGGCCCTCAGAGAGGAATGGGGCAGGGAAGATGGAAGGCTCCAAGCCAACTTTCAGCTCCAGCTCACTGTGTCTGAAGCCCTATTGCATTCTTCCAATATCAGTGCCCAAACTTTATAAAATCCCTCCCCCTAATCCATCACAACCAATCAGATCACCTACTGTAGTTTGAATAAAAATGGCTCCCAGAGGCCCAAAGGGAGTGGAACTAGTAGCAGGTGCAACTTGGTTGGAGCAGGTGTGGCTTTGCAGGGGACAGGCTTTGAGGTCTCAGTGTGACATTCACTTCCTGCTGCCTGGCACCCCAGATATAGAATTCTCAGCCCCTCCTCCAGCATCATGTCTGCCTGCATTGCCACCGTGCTCCCCACCATGACATAATGGACTGAGCCTCTGAACTGTAAGTCAGCCCCAGTTAAAGGTTTTCCTTTATAAGAACTGCCATGGCCATGGTGTCTCTGCACAGCAATAATACCCGAACAGAGACAGCCCTGTTTCCAATTCTGAGGTTCTGAGAGAGTATTTCTTTTTCTTTTAAGAGAAAGGAATATGTTAAATTGAATGTCTGGTTATTGGGATTCTGCTTCTGCTGATGTCATAAGCTAATTAGACCAAACTAATAAATCCAGGTTTATTCCAAGCAAGCATCCCTGGGTGGCCCCAGGAAAAAATGAGAGAACCATCAGGGGAACCCATGGGGTGGGGGCTCTTAATACCCTCTGGGGGTGGAGCCGCAGATGGCAGTTTCTTGGGGGCAGAGTCTGGACTGAGACAACTTCAGGGGAGGGGGCTTGGAGGGGAGCTGCCACCGAAACATTCCCCGCTGTGGGCATATGGATGCCAGGGGCTGGAGTGGAGCGTCCACCTGAACAGAATATAGTTCAGCCCAGAAGAAGCTCTGCCTTGATTACTACTGTCTGGAACCAACGATCTCAATTGCTACGGATTTTAGTGTCAGAGGTGGGGTGTTACAGGAACAGTTTGTCAGAGAAAAATAGGAAATTAGTTGACTTGATACCAGGCAAGGGGCAGTGGAGAATTGTGTTCTTGGCTTGGAGGCTGGCTATTCACGCTACATGGTAACATGTAGCTCAGCTCAGCTAGGTTCATTGGTCTCTTGGGACTTACAGGCTGGGACAACCATTAAACAACTTTATAGCAAGATATGCAGGCTCTGATTTAACGTCCGCCAGCCTTCCCAGGTGCTGTAAGACAAGCTTCAGTTTCACAGTGTCTGTTCAGGAAAAGCAAAAAGAGGACCGGGACGCAGCTCTGCCGTCCAGTGATTACCCAGCATGCCCAAGGCCCTGGGATGCAGCCCTGCGGTCCAGTGATTGCCTGGCATGCCCATGACCCTGGCTTTCATCTCTTGCACCACAATGATTAAACAAATTTTAAAAAGTCAAGCAAGTGTAGTGCCACCCTACCCAATACTTGGGAGAGATGCTGAGGCAGGAGGATGAAGAATTCCAGACCAGGGCCAGTCAGATGGCTCAGCGGACTGTATACATGCCTCATAGCAAGAAGGTGTTCTCCCATACAGAATATATAAATGGATGTAATAAAAATAAATTTTAGGGAAGAGTTTTAAGCTAGCCTGGGCTATATCCCCAGTGCCATATTTTTAATTTTGTAAAGGAGAGTTATTTTTTCCCTATAGTCAGAGACTACCAAGGGTGTCAAATACCTACATGTTTGCTACATGGCAGAAGCCACATCCTGCATGTAAGTTGGTACACTGCACCTGGCAAGGGAACAGATTTATTTTCCTTAGGGGAATGGTGAGAGCCATAGGGCCGAATGATTGACCACTGGTCCCTGTAAATGGGCCTGATGTCTTCTGGCAGCTGCATGCAGGCAGGCAATGGGTGGGGAAGTCATTTCCCAAGAAACGAAAGAAAAAATCCTTCCACCCCCATCCGGAACATGATTTCCTCATCCTACCCTTGAGCTGCAAGAGGCCTTAATTCTACTCCCCTGCTAGGAAGCCCACACCCCAGGGCCTGACCCACGGTAAGGCTAAAGGTTAAATGACAGGATTTCAAGGCGTTGGTACAGACAACTGGCAGGACTCCAAATAAAAACTGCAGAACAGGGCTGGGGAGATGGTCCTGACCTCAGTAGCCAGGACGGTACTCACTGTACAGCACAGAACTCACACTGTAGGCCAGGCTGAGATCCACCTTCCTCTGTCTCCAGAGTGCTGGGATTAAAGGTGTGCTTCACCATACCTGGCTATTGCCTTGTATATATAACAAAAAAAAAAAAAAAAAAAAAAAAAAACTACCAAAGAAATTTGAGATAATCCATTAGAGTTTTCTGATGGGTGAAGATCTGAGAAGCCACGTCTGGCAATGGAAGCTGTGACATCCCATCCTCAGGGACGTGACTCTGCCAAAGCCCCAGTGCCAGGTTGCAGATTGCTGTGGCAATTACAGCCCCGGGAGAAAAGCCTGAACAAGGAACTCTCGGGCAGAACTGGGGAGAGTCACAGAGTGGCTACCTTCTCAGTGGGAGGAACCTGGAGATGCCATGCTTGCTGGCAGGAGAGTTGTGGAGGTGACCAGCAACGTAAGCACAGGTGACAGCTTGCAGCTAACATCAGAGAACAGCTTTCCACCCTGCTTCCACGTCTTAATCTATAAACCAAGTTTGGTATGCAGTTAAAGTGACTGGTTGTTCATAAGGTGTGGGGTCCTGGGGAGCTGTCTTCGAGGAGGGGCAGCAGACACAGGGGAGGGAGGTACAGGTGGAGAGGGTAGGCCTGCAATGGCACCTTGGACACCGTCATTAACTATCACTCCATCACCTCATGTCTGACCCGGGGACATGGCTAATTCTGCGGTAGAGCACAACTAGGTTAACAAGGGCAACAGGAATGGGGATGTCTTAAAAAAGGAAAGTAGGGCTAGAGAGGTGGCTCGGTGGTTAAGAGCACTGTCCGTTCTTCCAGAGAACATAGGTTCAATAACCAGCAGCCACATGGTGGCTCACAACTGTCTGTGACTCCAGATCCAGGAGATCCAGCACCTTCTTCCAGCCCCCACAAGCACCAAGGCACATATGTGGTACTCAAGCAAAACACCCTTACACATAAATACTGATTACAAAATAATACAAAACTATTTATTAAGTCAGGCAGTGGTAGCACATGCCTTTATTCCCAGCACTCGGGAGGTGGAGCAAGGTGGATCTCTGTGAGTTCAAGGCCAGCCTGGTCTACAGAGTGAGTTCCAGAACAGCCAATGCTCCACAGAGGAAACCCTGTCTCAACTATACCCCACCACAAAACCAAACCAAACCAAATTACTTATTAGAGACATCTATCTGTCTATCTATCTATCTATCATCTATCTATCTATCTATCTATCTATCTATCTATCTATCTATCTATCTATCTATCTTGGTTTTTCTTGAGACAGGGTTTCTCTGTGTAGCCCTATCCTGGAACTCTCTCTTGTAGGTGGAGGCTGCTCGTTCATTCCCAGCTGCCCAGACTTGAAATAATCACTCAGAAACTGTATTATCTAAATCACAGTTTGGCCAATAGCTTGAGCATATTTCTGGATAATGCTTACATCTTAAATTAACCCATTTCTATTAATCTGTGTATCACCATGTGGCTGTGGCTTACTGGCTTACTGTGGCAAGGTTCTGGTGTGTCTGTCTCCTGCGGGTGGCTACATTGTGTCTCCTGACTCTGCTTTCTTTCTCCCAGCATGCAGTTTAGTTTTCCCCACCTAGCTCTATTCTGCTAAGCCACTGGCTGAAACAGATTTATTCATTAACCAATAAAAGCAACACATAGAAGGACTTCCCACATCACCCTCTGTAGACCAGGCTGGTCTCAAACTCAGAGATCTACCTGTCTCTGCCTCCCAAGTGCTGGGATTAAAGGCATGTACCACCACCACCTAGCTGGGTCATTCTTTTTTTAATGTGCTTGGTGTTTTGCCATAGGTGTTGGGCTCCCTGGAACTGGGGTTACAGACAATTGTGAGCTGCCAAGTTGAGTAGGTGTGCATGTTCTGTGTGTGTCCGTGCCTACTTGTGTGCTGTTGTGTCTGTGTGTATGTACCTGTTTGCGTTATATGTGTGTGTGGCCTGTGTGTGTATGTGCCTACTTGTGTGTTGTTGTGTTTGTGTGTATGTCTGTTTGTGTTACATGTGTGTGTGCCCTGTGTGTGTATGTGCCTACTTGTGTGTTATTGTGTTTGTGTGTATGTGTCTGTTTGTGTTACATGTGTGCGTGCCTTTTGGTATGTTTCTTGTTTCTGCATATGTGTCTGTTTATGTGTTGTGTATGTGTGCTTCTGTGTGTGTTGTGTATGGTATATGTGTCTCTATGAGTGTATTGTGTTTGTTCATGTGTTGTGTGTATATGTCTGTCAGTGTGTTATGTGTCTCTGTGAGTTCTCTTTGTGTGTATGTGTTGTATTGTGTATATGTGTACATTAAATATATATATATATATATATATTTACATGTCTGTGTGTGCTGTGTATATCTGTTTGTGTGTTGTATATGTGTGTGTTGGGCAGGGCCAGAATAGAATGAACTCACAAGGACATTAGCTAGCTTCTAGCCTGTTAGCCTGGCCCCCTTTCAGGCAATTCTTCCCCATGTAACCAAGAGGCTAGGCTTCCAGCAGACAAACTTGACTCACGGCCAGAACTGACTGGGCCAGAATGGAGTCAGGCCTGACTCCAGTGAGGGCAATCCATCAAGTCCTTCCCAGAAAAGTGGACTTGGGACCAGGGTGAGGGACCCAGGGTAAGTCAGCTGGGTAGGTGTGGCAAGTGGGGGCAGGTGTTGAAGGCTCTTCGGTCTCAGTGGGGCAGGGTTTGGCCTCTTGGTGTCACGAAAGCAGCCTGTACCTGTACTCCTGTGACAGGCACATTTGACCTTTGTCCAGTCTCCTGCAGTTGGCTCCTAGCATCCTGGGAAATTCTGTAGGGGCATCTTTCTGTGGGTAGCGGAGGGCTGCTGGACAATCTCAGGATGGGGCTGGCTGCCAAAGGGAACTAACTAGCCTTGTGATGATAGAGACTTTCAGCCCTGCCCCCACCCTACTGAGAAGGGAAGATGGTCTAGATTTCAGAGCCACTCCCACGCAAATACTCAAGAGGACAGCGAGGTATTTGGTGGTGTTTGCTTTGAGACAGGGTCTCACGTATCATAGACTGGACCCAAACACAGAGCTAAGGAGAACCTTGAACTTCTGATTCTCCTGCCTCTGCCTCTGGAGCGCTAGCATTTCAGGCTTCCTGTGTGCTAGGCAAACACTCTATCATAAGAGGGCAGTGTTCTCAGTTGGTCATTGGAATTCAAAACAAGACAAGAGAGTGATCTTTGGGTAAGCCCTCCCCTGACCTCACCTCTAGTCCTTCATTACAAGTCAGAAAGAGCAATGGAACATTTCCCAGAGTTCTCAGAGCTGCTCCAGCAAGCCAGCAGAACCTGGAGGGGGCATGAGCACTTGGCTTTTTATCCCCACTCTTCCAGAAACACTGGGGTCTGTGTGGGCATCCAAAGGAGGGACACCTACCGTAAGGTTCCCGTCCCTGCTCCAGCTTCAGGCTGACTTCTGATCGTAGCCTGGGGTGTAGGGTGAGGCTGCAGGATAAGAAGAAGGTTGATGTGAGATGGAGTCACACAGCCAGCCTCCCAGAGTCCCCTCCCACTCAGTCCTCCCTGCCTGCCCCTGATGCTGATGGGGACTTGAAGGTCCAGCTCTTCCCAGGCTTGTTGTGTGCTCTGGCCTTTGAACATGCTGCTCCCTTTATCTGGAGCACCCCTCTCTGCAACTGGGTACTCAGGAGAATCAGGCCCCCAATAGATGTTACTCAGTCGACCCCTTGCCCAGAGGGCCCCCACTTTGCCCCTGGCTGTGACTTGTTTTGCAGTAAATCAGTCTGGGTGTTGGCTCAGTTGCTCTCTAGAGACAAGGGTCTCCATGGACTAGGATGGGCTTCTTAGTCACCTGGTCTCTGCCTGGCACCCAGACAACACTGGAAGAGAGTGTGCGGAGATGCCACTGAATGAATGAATGAATGAATGAATGAATGAATGAATGCTGTAATTTTGAATGGGCTGGTTAGGGGTTGTAGTCAATGAATATGAAGAAGGGGCCACCTCTAGCCACTGCTCTTCAAGCTAGATTTTCCCATCAGTGATTATGGAGCCCAGTGCTCACCCCTGACAGCAAGGAGGCTGGAGTCGTCTTTGTGTGTAAGCATGTGTGTGTGTGTGGGTGTGTTACACACATTTAATGTTCATTTCTGGTGTTATCCCCTATCTCTTATCACCTTAGTTTTGGAGACAGGGACACACCTTGAATGTGGAATTCACCAATTTGGCGAAGCTGGCCAACATTGAGCCTCGAGGCTCTGTCCCGGCCTCCCCAGCACTGGAGTCTCTGATGCCCACTGTACCCAGCTTTGTTTGTCTGGAGCCTGTCCTGACACTTGATCTCTAGACCCGCCTGCCTCTGCCTCCCAAGTGCTGGGATTAAAGGCGTGTGCCACCACTGCTTGGCTTGTACCCAGCTTTTTACGTGAACACAGGGTACAGAAATCACATACTCATTCTTTTGTCGCAAGTATTTTACCAGCTGAGCCAGTTCCCTTGTCTTGTACCAGCTTTTCACAGTGGTCTCTCAGCCCTTTGTGTCTCCAGGGAAGAGCCTGGGACAGTGCTCAGCTCCTGAATCAGGAGCTTCAGTGAGAGGCCACGGAGGGGCACCCAGCCGCCTCCTGACAGCTTCTGCTCTCCCCCAAAGCCCATCCCTCTGGCCAGCCTGGGTTCCTGGGACCCCGAGGCTTCCTCCCCAGTGGCCTTCACCTCCACCCCTGTCCCTTGATGAAAGCACCAGGGGCAAAATTCGTTGGGGGAGAAAAACAGGAAGTGGAGGCAAGAGCAGGGGTGCAGAAGTTCCCAGGTAACTGTGGCAGTACACCCCCACCCCACCCCCGCACGCCACAGCCCTATACGGAGTGCAGAAGTTCCTGGGTGACTGTGGCAGCGCGCACACACACACACACACACACACACACACACACACACACACACACACACACCAGCTCTAAAGGAAGGGGATTTGCGGGTAGCCCTAGTCTGACTATGGGCATGCAGTGGGGTTAGGCAAGGCCCTGTGGTGAAGGGCTTTATTTGGGGACCACATACCACACCTATGCCTCAGTCTTGCATCTGACCTCGACCTCAGCTCCACACAGCTAGCTGTCCTGTTTCCAGAACAGACCAGAGAAGTTCATGCCCAGTCAGTGTTGACCAGCTTTTCCCATGGCGGGGTCAGGGCTCCTTGCTCTCTTCTCAGACTTTGATTTCTATTTGTGGGGTGTTTTTGTTCTAGGCCTGTGAGTGCGCAGTGTGTGGGGGCAGGGCAGGGCAGAGTAGGGTAGGGTAGGGCAGGGCAGGGTTGCTGTTTCTGGATCCATCTCAGTACTTGGAGAACAGGCAGCTGAGCAGTTGGGCCTGAGACTCTCTTGTTCCTGAGCTGTGTCTACCAGGAGGTTTGGTGCCCAGACTCTGCTGGAGCTGTGGAAGGGACGTCAGCCAGAGGAAGAAACAGAGGAAGGGACAGCCTTCCAGACATAAGCTCGGCTTTGTAGGTTCTCGGCAGACTGAGTAGGAACTCCCGTGACTTCAGGATCCTCCATCCTGTGCCAGAGCTCAGGTAGCCCTAGTCTGTCGCTTTACGCTCTGATGACATAATCAGGTTGAGCCCTCAGGCGGGAAAGGGACCCGGGTGGCCTGAAGGAGATGGTGAGGGTACAGTTCCCTACTCAGGCTTGCTTCCGGTCATGAAATCTGTTCACCCTGTTTGTTCCACTACAAGCCAAGAAGCCAGGCTTCTTTCTGGGGACCTCCTCACAGGCCTTTCCCTACCTGGGAGCCCTGAGGCCTCACGGCATTGGGATCACGCTGCTCCCGAGCCCCCCAAGCTGTGCCTAGAAGCACCCACCTTCCCCTTTGCCAGTTGCTTCAGCATCCTGACCATCACTTCGGTCTCACAAGCAGCCTCCAGACATTTAAGAGAGTGCTCAAGACATCTAAACGCCAGCTGCCTGGGCCCTCCTGGCCTGGCCACTCTTATTGTCCTTCTTCCCATGGAGCCCTGCTGGCCAGGCTGTTCCCAAGGTCGAGAGCCTTGTGACCCCCCATGCATCCATACCCACCAGCCCGTCTCGAGGCTGTCAAGCAGGTGGGATCTATTTCCTTTCCAGGCTTCTGTTCCCTCTTGAGACGGCCTGGACCTGGCAGTACGCAGGGTTGGCAGCCATGTCCCTCTTCTCTACCCTCTTTGGATGAAGTCTTCCTCTGCTATGTTCTGCATTCAGGACGAGGATGGAAGGTAGACATTATAAGGGCGGCCCACGTGAGAAAATACTTGGTCCCTGGTCCCCATGTAGAAGGGAACTATAAAGAATTACTATAAACTGGGAGGTGGTGGTCCCTGGTCCCCATGTAGAAGGGAACTATAAAGAATTAATATAAACTGGGTGGTGGTGGTCCCTGCTTTTAATCCCAGCACTTGGGAGGCAGAGGCAGGTTTATCTCTGAGTTCGAGGCCAGCCTGGTCTACAGAGCAAAATCCAGGCCAGGGCTACACAGAGAGACCCTTTCCTGAAAACAAAAACAAACAAAAAACTATGCATAAAGTGCTTAGAAGCCGGGCGGTGGTGGCGCACGCCTTTAATCCCAGCACTCAGGAGGCAGAGGCAGGCGGATCTCTGTGAGTTCGAGACCAGCCTGGTCTACAAGAGCTAGTTCCAGGACAGGCTCCAAAACCACAGAGAAACCCTGTCTTGAAACCCCCCCCCCAAAAAAATAAAGTGCTTAGAATAACCGGCTCTTGATGAGAACCCAAAACTTGCTCCTTATTTTTTATTGCTGTCATCATTTTTTTTCTTTTTGTTGTTGTTGAGATAGAGTCTCATGTAGCCTAGGCTAGCCTCAAACTGTGTATCCAAGAATGACCTTGAGTTTCCAGTCCTTCTTCCTCTTGGTCCATCACTGTCAATTCTAATTCCTTTTGTTGTCTTGGTCTTCAAGGCAGGGTTTCTTTGCACAACAGCCCTGGCTGTCCTGAAACTCGCTCTGTAGACCAGGCTGCTTTCAAACTCAGAAAGACTGGCTTGCCTCTGCCTCCTAAGTGCTGGGATTAAAGGTGTGCACCACCACCACCCAGCATCATTCTAATCCTTACACCAGTCTTTTGAGATAACGTCACACCCCATCTCGAAGGTGGGAAGATGGAAGCAGAGACCCAGCTGCACGCTGAGATGACATGGCACCAAGTGGCCCAGAGTTGTGGAACCTAAGCCGGTTGGAAGCTCATGCAGGTCTTTTTAGTTTGTCATCAGCTTTGAATGTCCACAAACTGCATCCTATTCGCAAGTCTGCGAAGCTCCCACCTCGTCAGAACTGGCCGAGGCTGGAGACTGCCCCCAAGACAGAAGCTGAGGTGGGTTCTCCCACGTGTGAGAGTCTGCCCCTGCCCAGCACAGCCCTTCTCTCAGGGTCTGGGTTCAAGGGGAGTACCAGGACTCCCCTAGTGGCCATGTGTAGTACTTCAGGTGGCACAGTTCAGCTCTGGAGGTACAGGCGGTGCGCCGTGTTTTTTGTTTTGGTTTTCTGAAACAGGGTTTCTCTAGTAAACAAGGCTGGCCTCAAACCCAGAGATCTGCCTGCCTCTGCCTCCTGAGTGGGGTTAAAGGTGTGTTCCACTACACCCAGCTCAAAAGGTGCTTTCTGCAGCAAGTGAATGCAGAATTCTTTCCCTCCTTACATCAGCCAATGGGGCGGGCCATACCACAAGCCCGCGCTGCTAACTGCAGCAGGTGCTGGCGTGCAAGGCTTGTTCTGAAACCGGTTCCTCCTTCCACAAACTTCCTATTTCTTACTTCCCACACTGCAAGTGACACACTATCCAGACTGTTCCCTTTGTGGGTACTGGGCACAATGGCCCTGGTAACATTCCCCCTCCCTTCACCTCCTGAGGCCCTTACTGCCAATGGCCAGCTTCTAGAGCCCCAGCTGGGTAATGTAGCTCCTTTCCCCCTGCCTCCCCATTTGACCCATCCAACCTCATCTAGCCTGCTCGCCCTCCTACTGTCCTCTCTGCTGTAGTGACAGAAACACAAACTGGCTTTCCTTTTCCCTGTGCGCTGGCACGTACGTGGTGTGAGACCATTAAGGGCCAGGGGTCACAGGTTTGCTCCCATGCCTAGCCTGTTACTAGAGGATGCCATGCATTTCACCTTGAGATGCACAGCCTTCTCTATTCAGAGGGTACAGCGGTGACCAGTGTCCCTGACCTCAGGGAATATAGGTTCTCCTTCACCTCTTCTGCCTAGCTCTGACCTCCCTCACCCCCCTTATGTGCATGCAAAGAAGCTGCAACGTGGCCTCTTTCCCCCCAGTTTCTTTTCTTTCCTTTCCACAGAAGACAGGGTTTCTCTGTGTAGCCCTGGCTGTCCTGTAACTCATTTTGTAGACCAGGCTTACTTCAAACTCAGAGATCTGCCTCTGCCTCCAGAGTGCTGAGATTAACTGTGTGCACCACCATTTGGATAGTTCCATTCTTTTTTAGACTTTTTTTTTTTTTTTTTCTTTTTGGTTTTTCGAGACAGGGTTTCTCTGTGGTTTTGGAGCCTGTCCTGGAACTAGCTCTTGTAGACCAGGCTGGTCTCGAACTCACAGAGATCCACCTGCCTCTGTCTCCCAAGTGCTGGGATTAAAGGCGTGCGCCACCACCGCCCGGCCTGGATAGTTCCATTCTTAAAAACTGAGACAGGGTCTGTAGCCTGGGCTAGTCTACTCAAGACAAACTTTACTGCCTCACGTCCAGGGTGTAAGCCACTAGACAGCCCCAGTGACTTTCTGAGCGAACTGCGAAGAGAAGGGGAAGAACAGAGGTGCTCAACTTTAATTTCCAAGTCTCTTTCAGGCCAGCATGGCACTATGCAGCCGACCTTCGACTCTGGACTCTCTGGCTTCCATCTTACAGGTGTGAGGATTACTGGTGTTTGTCACCAGACTCAACCTTAATTAAAAAAATTTCTTTTAAATAAATTTTGTGTGTGGAGTTCCAGGCACCAAACTCAGGCTGTCATGCTCGGGGGCAAGCACCTTGCTCACTGAACCCCTCTCACTGGCCTTTTAACTCACTTTGCGTTGAGTGCGCATGAGCGCACACAAAAGCGGAGGTCTGGAGCTGTTCTGACCTCCTTCTACTTGTAGGTTCCTGGAAATGTAAACACACCTTCAGAAGGCCGAGGGTAGCAATTGGGACAGGAATTTTCACACAGGCGGGAACAACCTTTGTGAACTGGGGCCACAGGATCCCGCACAGGGCAGGATGCTACAGAAAAGGATATTTAACCATGGCAGCTTCGTCTGATGTAAACCACCATAGGCCCAGCTCAGAAACAATCGTCAAATGACAACCGTAAAGGTTTGATCTCACTGATGGTGGGAGAGACAGGAAAGGCACGGGCTTTTTGAGGGATGTCAGGGCAGAGTGGACACTGGACACCCCTCCTACCTACCTAGGCAGTGTTCTGTTCTGTGCCTGCAGGTTCTAAGCTCAGGGGCCAGGAGATCCATAGGGCTAGTGTGAGGGCTTCAGACAACCAAATCTTTGCTGACCTCTAGCCCTGGTTAGTTCTGTCCACTTGACATCCTAGAATTAATCTGGAAGAATTTCAATTGAGGAAATTCCCAGATCAGATGAAACTGTGGCAAGTCTGTGGACCGCCTTAACTGATGCAGCCTCGAGAGCCAGGCCTATGTGGGGCGGCACCATTCCCTAGGCAGGGGTCCTGAACCTGAGATTAGTCAGCTAGCAGTACCCTCCACAGACCCCACCTGACTCCTTGGTTAGAGGAAATGACTGTGTAGATTGGCAATGTAGGCCTGTTTGCAAGCTCCTGTCTTGAAGCCCCTCAGTGATATTCTGTGACTCGGAAGTGTAAGTTAAATAAACCCTTTCCTGTCTCCTGTGCCTCACTACAGCAAAAGAAGGACACCAGAACATCTCTCGAGCCTGAGGCAGGGGGCTGGGTGCCACCTTCCATGCATGCCCACCCACACCATTTCCTGTTGGTCTTCAGGCATGCGGATCAGCAGCAGGATGCAGCTACTAGCTCACTCCTGCCGGAGTCAGGGCTCCAGGAACTCTCTGGACCAAGCCCTACACAGCACCCACACCCCTGGACGGGTGCCTTTCTTCCAGGGAGTTGTTCCCGCAAACAAACACAAACAACAGAGCCTGGTTGGTTCAAGTCAAAAGTTGGTATGGTTTTGTTTAAGTTGTTTTGCTTTTGTAAAGAAAAATAATGTGTTTTACGTATAAATCAAAACGTAAGTCAAAGCCCCTTGTGGGTGCGCAGTGTGCCAGGCTGGCCTGCTGCGCTGGTGCGAGGGGCCAGTTTCTCCCTGGGCACTTCCTCAGGGCTGGAGACAAAAATGCTGGGGAACAATTTGGTTTCATTAGGAGGAAAAAAATTTTTAACTTGATGTACCACTGTACAAATGGAGACCAAGAAGCGCCACGCGCAAGCTGGAACCTTTGGTGGCAGCTGGACTCATGGAGTCCTGACACTGTCCTGACTGCCTACAGGCTGGGCTGTCAGGAGTGTGGAGGTGAGGCCAGGCCTCCTTCCCTGTGGCAAAAAAAGAAAAGAGGACTAAAGCACCCGAAGCTTAGGAAACGACCTCCCTTGGCCGGGAGCTGGAGGCCAGCACACGCCTCACCTGGCAAAAAATGTGTACAAAAATAAAGTTAAATTTTATCCCTGAATGACAGTGAAGACCCTTCCCTGCCCCATGCCCCCCCCCCAAAACAAATCCCAAGCGGTGTAACACAAAGACACACAAAAACACACTCACACCCACATACACACGTGCCTGGGGTCAAAGCCTGGGATGGGGATGGGACTGACCCCACAGGCACGTGGCCCCAGGGTATCGAAAGGGCCAGTGTCAGGCCTAAGTCCCTCCTCCTTCCTCATGGGACAGATGTGCACCCAAGCCTGCAGTGCCCTCAGCAGGGCCATGATTGGGCATGAAGGGGACACAGGTGGGGGCAGATGAAGGAAGGAACAGTAGGGCCTGAGGACCAAAGGAGAAAGGGGTCTGAGTGCAAAGAGGGAGAGGGGTTCAGTCTTGTCTAAACTGTGCAGCTCATGCGGAACTGGCGGCCAGGCATGGGGGACTCTGGTGCTCTCAGGGCAATGGAGCTGCCTGCTCAGCCACCAGAACTCACCGAACAGGTGAGTGGGGCAGGACTCAGGAGGAGAGGGAACACAGGTACTTCTTGTGAGTCCCAGGCTCCCACCTGCTCAGCCCTGCCTGGAGCCAACAGTCAGGGGCAAGATGGGCTGCCAGGTGCCTGCTGCAGGGAGGCTTGCTCTCTGGTGTGGGGCCTTCTTCATCTGGGTTTTTGGCGGGGCACTGAGGCAGATCTCTGGTGTCTCGGAGTACAGAGAAGATGTGACCGGGTGGCAGCAGCAGGGCAGAGGCAGCTGGCCCCTGCTGCCTCTACAGCAGCACTAGTATCCCCGGGGCTGGGCAGCTGTCAGAAGTCCCTGCTTCAGGGTCAGAGTGTCAGCACCAAACACAGCTGATGTCGGCAGTCTGTTGGGGGGACAGCAGGTGTCCTGAGGTTAGGGACTCAACAAGGGCCCTGGTGTCAAGGCGGAGACAGAGCCCTCAGGGAGGGGTCTGAGCGGCAGTGGTGGAAGCAGCATGCGCCTGGGCAGTGCCCTCCAGAAGGGCAGTCAAGGTGGTCAGCGCAGGCTCTGGTACAGGTAGGCTGAGGTGAAGACTGCATTGACGGCCAAGCTCACAGCCAGGAGGCCCCGGACCAGAGAGGGGCCAACACGAGCTGTAAGCAGGACACAAGTTAGAAGCAGTGTGGCAGGCACCCCAATCCTCATGTAGGGCGCTCAGACCTACCCCAGCTGGCCAGGCCACATCTAATCTGCCCTCCAGCAAAGTCCTCCCTATATGGAGGACCGGGGGCCCTTCCCAGGGTACTGGTTGGCCCTACATCTCTGAAGGCATATCTTTCCAGAACCCGTGTAACCACATGGACCCTAGGTGAGGCTACACTCAGGTAACAAGGGGGCAACCAAGATACCCAGAGATACCCATGTCACAAAGGAAGAAATGTGGTCTCGTGGAGGGCTACCCTGCTCAAGTCTCAGCTTAAAAAGTAGACTCAGAGCTGGGAACGGGGTACTTGTCTACCATCCCAGCACAGAGGAGACAGAGGCAGCGGATAAGGAGATCAAAGACTTCTCAGATTAGTGAGTTCAAAGCCAGCCTGGTTTACAGGAGACCTTGCTTAAAAACAACACAGCAGGGCGGTGGTGAAGTACACCTTTAATCCCAGCACTCCCAGAGGCAGGTGCAGGCGGATCTCAGTGAGTTCAAGGCCAGCCTGATCCTCAAAGGGAGTTCTTGACAGCCAAGGCTGTTTTGAGAAACCCTGTCTCGAAAACACAAAAACCAAAAACAAACAACAACAACAAAAAACCTAACAATAACCAAAAGTAGAATGAGGTCATCATGGCCTCAAAGTCACTAGCACAGACTCCTGATCTGACTCTGGGGCAGCAGTGCCCCAGTCAGGAAACCTCGCTTGCCAACTTGTCCCTTCCACTAGTGTTCTGTCTCCCTTATGTGGGGGAGCTCACCAGGATCCACGAATGGTCTCACACTGCCCCCATCAGTAAGCCAGTAAGCAAGGAGCCAAGTCACCCAGGAGGCTGGGGGCGCTCTGGCCCACACCTGCTATCATGCTGAGACTCCAGAGAAGTACATCCTGGATGTCTGCAGTGTCGACTCTGAGCACACGAGCCCCGAGCTACCCATGGCTACTGAACGTCTCAAGTGGGGCTAGTGCAGCCGAGGAGATGAACTAGTGGAGTTACCACAGGTGTGGCGTTCTAGGAAGTTCTTTGTCACAGATACTGTAATCTCCAGAGAGGGGGTTTGGGGTTGGTTCTCCCACCCTGGGGTCACAGACCTTTCCAGAGAGCAGTCTCCTCGGAGCACCCTTTGGTGGTGGTGTCTACCACACAAGTGGAGGACTGGGACGAGTCCTCCTCTTTCTTGATGGAGCGGCTGCTGCAGGCACTGTCTCTAGCCAGCATCGATCGCATGTCTGCAGAAGAAAGAGCGATATGCCGCTATGCTCACAGCTCAACCCCAGGACATCCCCAGAGCTCTGCTTCAGTCCACGACAAGGTCCTCACAAGTCCCAACTGCTCCTCTTTGGAGCAGCAGAGGGCCAGGGCCTTGTCTGGACTGTGTGCTGAGGTCAGGGCAGCACACGTGCCCACTGGCACCAACCAGTAAGTCCCACAAGGCAGTAAGGACTCATTTAGCCCAGGTGCTCAAATCTACCCACATTTACAGACCCAAGAAAGCCACATTTTTTTTTAATTTCTTTTATTTAAATGTACCTGGAGGGACAGCTGTGGGTGCTGGGAACCGAAGTCTTGTATTTTCTGTTGTTAGCTTAGCCTTTAAGGGCTGAACCATCCCTCCAGGCCAAAGTCTACATTTTTATTTTCGAGACAGGGATTTTCTTTGTAGCTCTGGAGCCTGTCTCGGAACTGTAGACCAGGTTGGCCTCAAATGCAGAGATCCACCTGCCTCTGCCTCCTGAGTGCTGGGATTAAAGGCGTGTGCCACCACCGCCTGGCTCAAAGTCTAAATTTTAAGGGAGTCCAACCAACTTTTAAAAATGTTTGGTAGAGCCGGGCGATGGTGGCGCATGCCTTTAATCCCAGCACTTGGGAGGCAGAGGCAGGCGGATCTCTGTGAGTTCGAGACCAGCCTGGTCTACAGAACTAGTTCCAGGACAGGCTCCAAAGCCACAGAGAAACCCTGTCTCGAAAAACCAAAAAAAAAAAAAAAAAAAAAAAAAAAAATGTTTGGTAGAGGCCGGGCGGTGGTGGCGCACGTCTTTAATCCCAGCACTTGGGAGGCAGAGGCAGGCGGATCTCTGTGAGTTCGAGACCAGCCTGGTCTACAAGAGCTAGTTCCAGGACAGGCTCCAAAACCACAGAGAAACCCTGTCTCGAAAAACAAAATAAATAAATAAATAAATAAATAAATAAATAAATAAATAAATAAATAAAAAATAAAAATGTTTGGTAGAAAATGAAAGCACCCATGATAGGCACAGGCTGAGAGTGCACAACAGGTTTTCTGAGGTCCCAGTAGATGACAGCCAAACCCCGAGAGTCACTTATAAGAAGAAAGGTCAAAAGCACCCATTAGAGAGGGTTCAAGATCACTAGAGCCACGCTGGGCAGTCACTACAGATGCCCCACCGCCCCAGCACCAGGTGACCTCTGAGATCAGCCAAGAGCTCCCATGGCAACACCTGCTGCACGCTTCAGGCCCACATACCCATAGTATGCTTTGTGTCCCGTGTGCGATTCCTCTGGGGGAGCTGGGGAGGCTCAATGAAGAGGCTGCTGTTGGGCGGTGAGTGCTCTTCTGAACTGCTGGGAGTACTGGGCCCTTCCCCAGGGGCTGGGAAGAGCAGCAGTTTCTGCCCTTTCAGGTTGAGCCGGGCAGGGCTGATGAGGGGCCTGCGGTGGCGCAGGGAGCCAGAGCTGGAGGCCATGGAGCTGGCCACAGAAGGCGCTGGAGAAGGGAGAGGAGAAGAGGGGAAGCTGCCCGACAGCAGAGAGAAGTAATCTGCAAGAGGGAGGAAGACGAATCAGGGACACAGCAGCACAGGACATGCACCACAAGCTACTCGGACCCAATGCTTCCCTTGGCGCATGAAGGAAGGATAAGGTGTGGGCTGGGGATGGGGGAAACTCTACAGGAACCTGAGGGAGGAAGGGCTGGGGCCATACCAGGAAGTGAGCAGGGGGCGCGGGTAGGAGAGGAACGGCCCAGAGTGTGTGTCTAGACCTCCCTGGGCTGAGGGCTGGGCCCTGGCAGCAGCGGGCTTGTCTGGTCTCAGGTCAGCTGGCCTAGCCTGCCAGGGCTGCACCTGGCTGACCCCCAACCCACTTCACATCAGAGAAAACCTAGACACGTCCATGTCTCTTGCCCAGGGTTGGGGTAACCTGCCTCGGGGGCACCTGTTAACAGCTTTCCAGGCCCTTCTGCCAGCTCCCCTTCTTACCTGAAAGAGAAACCTCCCCAGGTGGAGACACCCGAGATGGTGGGCGGCTCCCGCTGAACAGGTATCCTGAGTCTAGGCAGAAAGAGAAATGCATCACTGACCTGAGGGTAACGGCCATGGCCCTGTGTCCCCACACCCGACACATGGCGCTAGGTACTTTCATGAAAACAGCAACCACCATCCAGTCCCCCTCTGCCGAAGAAGTCACCGAAGCCTCCAGTGGGCAGGGGAAGGCAGTGGCTACGGTCTGCCTCTTCATCGCTTGCCCTTCTTTCCACACGCGCAGTGTTTTAAAAAAAATCAATCTTCACTTTTAAAGTTTAAGTACGTGAGTGATTACTTATATGCCCTATAGTTTAAGTACACGAGTGTTTACTTGTATGCACTATAGTTTAAGTACACGAGTGTTTACTCGTATGCACGTGCACTATGTGAACCCAATGCTGGCACAAGTGGGCTGCAGATGGCCTGAAACTGGAGTTACCAAAGGTAACCAACCACCAGAGTACCCTCCACTGAAGTCTGCCCACTGGAGTACCCTCCACTGAAGTCTGCCCACCAGAGTACCCTCCACTGAAGTCTGCCCACTGGAGTACCCTCCACTGAAGTCTGCCCACCAGAGTACCCTCAAGGCAGGTCTGTGGAAGCTGGGAAAAGGAATCTCTGAGCACGAGTGTCAGGATTTAGCAGCTGGCAGAAAACAGAAGCATGGAGGAGAGGGAGAGACAGACAGAGACAAAAGGCCCATGCTGATACCTGAACCCTAGACCTGTTTGGTCTCCTAGTATGTGAGCCTTAGACCTGCAAGAACATGTTCTCGGACCCACTCCTTTTGGAGATCCTGCTGTTACCAGAACCCCCGTCCTGACTGAGACCAGCAGCCACTTCGTAGACTGAGTGCCGGGCACCTAGTCCACTTCCTTTCCTCACAGTCCCAGCCGCAGCTGCCTTATTTTATTGCTATTATCATTTTAGATGCTGGGGAGGATGCAGGGCCTGTATACCCTAGGTAACTGCTCTGTCATCGAGTCACACACCTAGTCTGAACCCAAGGCCCGGCCCTGTACCCTCCTGACACTTGAGGACATGCTAGCAGCAACCCGCTGATGTACAGGCTAATGCCTTAGTTTCCTGCATACAATAAACCCTCACAACGCCCAAAAGTGTGCAGGACTGGCCTATGTCAGACAGGGAAAAGAACACCTTGGCAACACAACTCTCACAGGTGGCAGTAGCGCCCCCATTTAACCTCCAAAGAGCAGCAAAGGGGGAGAGGCACACTGGCAGCTGAGTGGGCGGTAGGCAGAGCCTGGAGCTAGGTAAACGGGCTTAGGGAAATTGCTTCCTGCACAAGGAAGTCCTGCCTTTCGCCTTGGTGCTGGGTATCCTGAAGCTGAAGTTACAGAAGTGATAAGCTGCACGACACGGGTGCTGGGAACAGAACTAGGGTCCTCTACAAGAACAACGTGCACCCTAACCCTTGAGCCATTGCTCCTTTTTTCTTATTTATTTACTTACTTAGAGACAAGAACCTGATATGTAGCCTGGACTGGCTTTGAACTCTGGGGTTCCTCAGCCTTGCAAATGCTGAGATTACAGGCAGGCACCACCAGGTTCAGTTTGGGTCTATTTTTTTAAAGAACTAAGACCTGCATTCGGAGAGGGCTAGGGGCTCCCTAGCTCCCAACTTCTGGCAAGGGTTTTAGGAAACGCTCCCAGTTTCAGGTTTCCCATCAGGACCTGCACCACAGCTGTCACTTACACAGCCCAGAGAGGCCTGCCAGCACCTCCAGCTGTGGCCACCTGCGCCTGTGCTCTCAAGCTCTGTGAAGAGCTAGACATGTGCTCCAATGAGTAAGTGAGAGAGGCTGGCACTACGCTCAGAGGAACCTGGCTCACAGGGTTACCCAAGCCTCCACGGACGGTAAGGACATCACCATCTCTACCTACCCCTACCTCAAGGCCTGGCACTGGCCCTGCTTAGCTCAGATGCTGTCTCCTCAAGTGTCCAGTATCTCTGGCAGGTAAAACACTCAGCGTGCACACAGTAGGAGAGAAGCAGCCTGCATTAAGGGGTCTGGCTGCCAGGCTCACACAGATCTAAAAGGCAGGAGGACCTTGAACAAGTACCAAAAACTGGGGCTTCTGATGATGTTGTTGATGGTCTTAGGAGGGAGCCTGGCTACAAGACCAAGTCCAGTGCCCATTTATAGCTTAGTAAAGAAGAAAGGGGGTGAGCCAAGATGCACCCACATCCCTCCTTGAAGCTCATTCGACACCTGAGATTGGGGCAAACTCTCAGGTAGGTTCTCAAAGGCAAATGAGAACCGTCACTAATGCACCTGGATTAAGCATGTTTAAAACTGGATATGGGGTTGGCGAGATGGCTCAGGGGGTAGAAGCCGTAAGGACAGGCTTGACAACTTGAGTTCGATTCTCAGATCCTACTGGTGGCAGGAGAGGTGCCCCTCACATGTCCCTCCAGACAGGGCCAGGGCTTGGTCTCTTCAGGCTCCACAAGACAAGCAACCAACAAATGCAATTGACAGAGACAGAATCCTTGCTTTCCAGGCACACATTCTCCAGATAGAAAGGCAGAAAATGATAAAACTCAGTAAGCACTCATTTACTGAGACACAAGGGATGCTTGTCACTCTTTGAGCACTGTTTTTTGGGGGGGAGGGCAATGACAGGGTCTCACATAGCCCAGGCTGGCTAGTAGCTGAGAATGACCTTGAACTTCTGATCCTGGCTTTACGTAGTGTTGGGGATTGAACCTGGGACCTTGTGAATGCTAGCCAAGTACCCTACCCACGTAGCTATATCTCTAGTCCCCTTTTGAGCCCTTGAAATATATCACTTCAAATAACACAACTGCTCATGAGGAATCCTTCTACAGGCCCAGGCTTTAAGGAGGGAAACAATGGGATGTGATTGGTCACTGTGGGTGCTGAGTGGGCTCACCTGGGTCTGAGCCCAGCCCTGCCCATCTCCTTAGCTGGAGTTCAAACCAACTCTTTGGTATTACCCCATCTCCTCCTTACAAGATCCAGGCCTACTTGGATTCTGTCATCAAAGCTGGCAAGGTCTTACCTGTCCGGGTCAGAGAAGGTATGGTTCCCAGTGAGAGGGCCCGGCTGAGGCGGCCTGGCAGCGAGGAGGGTGAGACCCGACGAGGAGATCGGAAGAGCTGTTGCTTGGTAAGAGGCAGGAAGCCGGGTGGGGTGGGGATGAAGAGAGATGCTGGTGAGGTTGTGATGCTTGGGCAGGGCACGGCCAGGCTGGGGCTGGAGGGGAAAAGGTTGGCAGAGTCTCCTGAGAAGTACCTGCAAGGGCCAGGGCCATAGAGAGGAGAGAGTAAGCCAGGAAGGTTCTGGAAACAGCCTTTGCACAATGGGGCCTGTCCCCTCCCAGGGTGTGAGGTGGGTCTGAGTCGGGGTCCCAGAGGAGGCGTGCGTTAGTTGAAGCAAAAGAGCAACTGTCCACTTATTAGGAGCGGGTGGCTGGGAGACGCCAGCATGACCCACCCCACCCCGCATGCCCCCTCCGGCCCTCTCAGGCTCACGGCAATCTACCTCCACTACATCTCCGCATTAAAGTGACACTGTCATCTGGCCAGCCTCATGCCAATCCCTTTTGCCCTCAAGCCAACATTCCATCTCCAGACCAGGCACTCGGTGAGGCTCGAACCTGGGTTCTTCCGGCCACCTCCCAATGGAGCATCCAGCCGCAGAGACGCTTTGGGTGGTTCCCAACTGGGCTGAGATGCTGTCACATCCCCCTGGGGCCAAGCCTCACGAAGCCAGGCCTTGGATCCCCAGAAAAGGCTCTTACACTGTGCACGCCAAACTCAATCTTAGGAAAGACCCCCAAACAACCAGCAAGCTGCCCGAAAGACAGAAGGTGACAGTGTCTCTTTAACTCGAGAACAGTACAAATCACACAACAGAACCTGATGGCCACAGGCCACCCATGTCAACCATGCTTCTGATTAAGGCACCCGATTACAGAGGGAGAGGGGCAGAGGCAGTTAATCCATTAGTCTGCCATCTGGAAGGATTCGGGTATCCAGCCTTACCTCAGTCCCAAGGGACAAATGAGCCCAGCAGACAATGTGCCGACGGATGGGCTGGCAGGGTCAGGCCTCATGGTGAGCAGGGGCCTGGGTCCCCATGCCGTCATGGCCGAGGGCTTGGGGTGGGAGCTACTGCTAGCCCAGCTCCACGCCACCCTCTCCCCATTTTTCAGTTTTGTGAGAGAAATGTATGTAGCCACCTGGTGAACGCCCAATCACATGACCTTCCCAGTCTCTTGTAAAGGACCGTGATGCACCTGAACTTCTAGCTCAGTGTTTGGGGAACACAGGGAAATCAGGGCACAACAAAACTGCAGAGGGGCCTTTGTGGACACCCTAACTTTGCTCCTTTTGGGGGCTGTCAGAAGCCCTACTCCTTGCTCTAAGACTAAGGAACGTCTTGTCTTAAGCAGAAAAGTTGACTTTTGTAGGATGGGGTTAACCTCAGTGGTAAAGTATTTGCCAAGTGTGTGTGTGTGGGGGAGTGTGCGGGTGTGTCTGGGTTTGATCTCCAGCACCAAAAAACCAAAACAAAACAAAAAAACAAAAAAACAAAAAAAAAAGGCAGTTTCTCGTTCCATTTCAGGATTATGACTGAGTTTGTCTGGCAGGACCTCAAGGAATGGCTCAGGGGGACACATTCAGGCTCTTTAGGGCCAGCAGAGGTGAGGCTGGAACCTGGGTACCACACGCTTGACTGTGGGAAGACACTGGGCCTTGCTGAGAATTTGGTGGAAGTTGTGGCAGGTGTCAGTCTCAGAGCAGGTGCACAGGCATGGCCAAGCCCTTCCAGCAGGTGGCAGCAGGACACTACACTAGTCCTCCTGTGCCCATTCTTTGCCATAGCCAGGAGCCAAGGGTGACCCTGAAATAGACAGCCCCCAAGGGTCAGCAAGCAGTGGGGGATGCAGTACACAGAGAGGGTCCCAGTTAGAGAAGGACTATAGCCCTCTGGCCCCATATGGGCTGGCCTTTGCTAGCATATCCTCCTTCCCTCCAGCTCTGCTCAACCCTGGGGCCATGCCATGGTCAAGCCTGACAGTCCTAGCCACTAAGCACAGGGACATTGAGGGTCTTGAAGCCTCTGACAACACCAGCATTGTGAGAGAGGGCTTTGGAGGTCTGTTCCCTCTGGCTGTGACACAAGGTAGCATCATCAGATGAGTGGATCCCAAAGGTGGGAGCCTGGCAAGGGCTCAGCTCTGCCCTGCCCTGGGCAATCCCTGAGGCAGCATTCCCTGAAAAGGACCCAGTGATCCTTTAGTTAGGTGGTCCCTGAATCCCTGCAAGCTCGATCCCAACTCTCTGAGTCACATGTTTCCCGGAAGTCCTGACTGTGACCAGGGCTATAAGGCTGAGGCTGGAGCCTCAAGACTTCCTCCTCATAGCTAGCCCCATCAAGAGTGTAGCTGCTAGCTGGGTGGTGGTGGTGCACGCCTTTAATCCCAGTACTCGGGAGGGAGAGGCAGGCAGATCTCTGTGAGTTCGAAGCCAGCCTGGCCTACAAGAGCTAGTTCCAGGACAGGCTCTAAAGCAACACAGAGAAACCCTGTCTCGAAAAACAAACAAAAAAAGTAGCTGCATCAGCTTATTCACATGGGAAAAACACTGGGCAGCAAGACAGAAACAGCTGTGCCCTCAAGCCATCCGATGTCATCACCAGCTCCCCAACCTGCTCCCAAGCCCAGACTCCTGTGTAAATGCAGTGCCCCCGAAACCCACCCCTCCCACCCTGGCACAGAAGCCCTTCTGAAGAATCATGAAAGAAAAAAGGACGCGGTACCTGGTGCCAACCCGAATGAGGGCCCAGGAGGCATTTATTGAAAACACAGCATTCAAAACATGACGTCTATGGCCAGTGATGGTTACAGTGATTAGGGCGCTAGACAATTAGTCACAATCCTACTACACGACACAAGACTTATACTGGGTGCAGAGAGACGGCACAGCAGGCAGATGGGCTAGCCAGGAGATGGAGGAGGGTGGTCCTGGGCGTTTATCCCAGGGCAAGTGTTACTAGTCTGCTGGGCCAATGTGGGGATTCCAGACCCAGAGCTGAGTACGGCTCCCTCCTTCCTTTTTCAGGGATACAATCTGTAGGTACCCGGGACGATTCCACTCTGACCAGGGACAGTCTGGTGGTCATCCCCACTCAACAAGCCACAATCCAAGGGTGCCCACATTTCCTCAGCTTCTGCCAGCAACGTCAGAACATGCTGGTATTTTCTCCAACTAACTTTAAAGGGCTATTAATGTTAAAAAGTAACACAAAACTCTTTAAAATGCCAAGAATCCTGTTCCACCATGTTTTCTACACCCACCAGCAGGCAGGAGAGACATGCTTAGCAGGGATCCTGACTGGCCAGAGCTGGCTCTGTGTACCATAAATAATTTAAATACATACACACACAAACACACACACCCACATACCTTGCTTCTATCCAAAGCAAGAATGCAGAAATCAGCACCCTCCTGCTGGCCTCTTTCAGAGTGAAATCCACAACACCACGCAAGAGGACGCAGGACACGCAGACAACGGCCCACTACCTGTCCCGTCTTTTTCTGGGGCCAGTTTCTTGGGAGAGTCAGGCAGGTGTTCCCTGTTCTCTCAGGAAGCTGTGCCATAGGGCCAGCAGGTCTACACCTCAACTATGGCCTCATCCACACCTCTTCAGAAGGGCCTTCCACACCCTTAACTGAGAGCAAGCTGAGCCTGAACCGCCAGAAACAAGACCCGTCTTCTGACACTTCCAGCTCACCACACATGGAAGCGGGGTGAGACTTGGCTTGCTGCCTGATTACGGAGGGTCGAGGGCAGAATGCCTTTTAAGGACCCTCAAACAAGCTTACCACAGTGGGGCCTGGGTACCTCTGTCAAGCTCCCAATGGGGCTCTAAGAAGCTTCCTCACAAAGACCCAGCAGCTGATGGCCACGTTTGACGTGACACTCATTCATGTGTAATCTGCCTGCGCTCTGGCGCAGAGGGGGACAGAGGGGGACGGAGCCTGCAGCTCAGTGGGATGTATGTTAATATAAGTGATAGGACCCAGCAATGGAGGGAGTGTGCAATCCAATGGAGCCACCAGAGGGCAGCATGTCAGAGGGGTATAGCATTGGCCTACGCTCTGGATGGCCTTAGACAATGAGTTTTTATTGTCTCACTGAGGCCAGTACCCCAAGGCCCTACATAAGGACCCATTTCCCACTTCAGATGGTTAACCAAGGCTAAGGGACAACAGGGGTTTGGCCAGAACCACACAGCTAGCAAGGGCCTGATCTATGGTCCTTCCCCTAAGGTGGAGACTTTTGGGAGTGGCATCCTAGGAAGCTGTGCCTGAAGGAAGGGTGAGGCTGAGACATGGGTCCTGCAGCTGCCCCTAGAGAAATTGAGGGCCGAAGCCTTGGCACCCTCAAAAATTTATTCCAAGGAAGCTACTGATGCTAGAGATGGACAAGGTGACAATGACTTGGTGTCACCAACAGTCCTGTTTGTGCAGAGCAGCTACTGATCTGGGATAATCCGTCCTCCTCTTGCCTGGCGGGCTACAGGTGCCTGCTGACCACACAATGATGTACTCTCCACTCCCAGGGAACAACCCTGAGGGACCGTTAGGTCTCAGGAAGGTCTTAAAACAAGGAACTGGGAATAGATTCCAGGAGGGAACAAGGGACCAGAAGGGGCAGCTCTGCTCTGGTCCTGGCTCACCCTGTTGAGGCCACAACCTTGTCGACCAGCCAGGGTATAGCAAATGATAAGGATACAGCAGGCAGGAAGCCATGAGTCAGAAGCAGATCACGTGTGAGCTGCCATGTTTGGATCACCAGGGCTATGAAAAGGTCTTAGGCCAGAGAGGTGGTGGCAGTTGTGAGCACCTACAGGCGCCTAGGAGCACCAAGACTGGGGTGTGGGGGCTTGGAAGTGCTGGGAAGTAAAAGGGGAAACGGAGGGGTAAGCACGAACTCAAGGCTCTGCTAAAGGTGTGGGAGTGGGGCGGGTAACAAAAGACAGGGTTGCCTGCTCCAGAGAGCGGGGCCAAGGTCCATCACCTGTCCTCCTCCCCACCCCCCGCAGTCACTGCTGCTTCTCTGACCTTCGGGGCCGGAACCTCCGTGGGCCCGTAGCTTTCCTTGTAGCCACAGCTGCAGTGAAGCCCACCAGGCAGCACAGGGACGTGGTGCTAAGCTTGAGTGTGTCGAGCCAGCTTGGTGAAGCAGCCTGTAGATACTGTTCTGCCAGGTGCAGTCCCAGCAGCAGGGCCCAGAGACAGGTAGAGAAGGCATCGATCCGTCGGAGCCTGCTGGAGAAAGCAAGGTGAGTGTGTGCCCGGCAGACACTACCAAACCCTGAGCCCCACCATTTCCTGCCCCCACACCCCATCCACACTGGGCCCAGCTAAGAGATGATGACAGAGAGGTCAGTGGAGGGTCTGAGTTCATTCTATGACTTAAGGCTGCCTGCACTAAGCAAGCCGGGGCTCCTACACCCATGACCTAGCCTGGGAACCGGGGGCAGGTGGCTGCTACTACTCTGACTTAGAGACTGTGAGGAGGCCGGACCGAGGCAGCGGAGGACTGGCTCAGGGCTGCCATCGCCTGTGGTCCTGTGCTGTCCTCCTGGCCCCGGAGAAACTAGACAGCTTTGTCTAGCTGCATGGAGTTCAGTCCAGAGCAGGGGACCAGAAATACCCTAGGCAGTATTGCAGACCTCTGCCCATCCACGCCCAAGGCCCCACAACACACCTGATACGGCCAGCCAGCAGCATGGCCAGCAGGCAGGTGAGCAGGCCCACTGCCACAATGCTGGTCTGGTGGCTCTGCCCAAAGGCCCAGGCTTCACGTAGCTTTTCTGTGGCGTGCTCTGGCAACAGGCCCAGCAGCTGCTGCCAGCCCTCGGCCTGAGCAGTGGTGTTGTCGGATGCAGCAGAGCTGTTGCCCCCAGGAGGCAGGGCCAGGGGCAGGGTGGCTCCTGGGGTGAAGGGTTCGCTGGGGCCATACAGTGTAAAGGACAACAAGAAGGCACAGGCCAGGAAGGCCAGGGCACGGAGCAGGATGACCTGGAAGGGTGCCTTCATTGCCGAGGAACTGAAGCTCTGAGGGAGGGAGAGGCGGGTCAGTGAGAAGCCAGAGAGCCACCAATGGCCACCCCTGTGCCCACGATGTGGGGATGCTGTTCATATGCCCCACTCCAGACCTAGGCTACTGCCCCACTGGGATGGTCTCCAGGGAGGGCTCTGCTCCTTCTCCTTTAGAGAAATCCTTTCTATACACTGGTGACTTCGCTCTTTCAAATGTTTCCATCATTGCCGAGTTTTCATCAAACATTCCTATCCCACCCGGCTAAGGCGTGTGATAGCCACATCACGATCCTAGTCACTCTTTTTTTTTCTTAAAATAATTTTGTTTGTTTTTTCGAGACAGGGTTTCACTGTGGTTTTGGAGCCTGTCCTGGTACTCGCTCTGTAGACCAGGCTGGCCTCTAACTCACAGAGATCTGCCTGTCTCTGCCTCCTGAGTGCTGGGATTAAAGGTGTGCGCCATCACCGCCCAGCCTTTAAAGTAATTTTTATTTTTATTTTATGTGCATTGGTGTTTTGCCTGCGTGTATATCTGTGTGAGGGTGTCGGGTCCCCTGGAACTGGAGTTACAGACAGTTGTGAGCGGCCATGTAGGTGCTGGGAACTGAACCCAGGTCCTCTGGAAGAGTAGTTAGTGCTCTTAACTGCTGAGTGGTCTCTCTACCCCCCCCATTCCATTCCCCCCAGTTATTGTTAGGGAGAGCCGATGACAGCAAGGGGCCACCAGGCAACTGTTTCTTAGAAATGTGGTCTTGGCATGCTATGCTATGTCTCAGTTGCTAGGGTCCAACTCTCAGATCATCTTCCCACACACTCAACACCCAAATACCCCACAGCCTCAGACCTGCCCATGGGCCTGGTCAGCCTCCCGACGTCGGAACTGGTGGCTGAGCAGCAGGGCGCGCAGCTGGCGGTTCTGGTGTTTGATGTAGTACTCAACAGCTGCCTGGCATGGGCGGCACAGCTTGTACATCTGCTCCAAGTGGTGGCGGTACACCTCAATCTCCTCATCATACCGGCCCTGTAGGTAGAAGGTCTGTGTTATATGTGGGAACTGGGTTTAAATGCTGGCCCTGCCTGTGAAACGGTCATAAGAGCTCCTGGGAGTAAGGGCTAACTAGCAGAGGCTAGGAGCCCGCTAGACAGTGACATTAATGTCACTCTGTAGCTCAGGACCCACTAGGTTCTGGCAGGAGGAAAACCTAGGATTAGACCCCACCTTTCTGAAGGTCTAACTCAGGGAGCAAGCTAGCTGCTGGCTCAGCCTGGGTTTGCCACAGCCGACCACTCTCGTTCCACAGCAGCTCAAGAGAGATGCCCCATCCCTTGCTCCCTCAGAGACACAGCAAGGCCCAGCCAGTGGTCAGTAGGAATGGCCATATGATCTCTTGTTGGGCCCAACTGGAAAGTCACCTCACGTCCTCACTGTAAAAAACATTCAAATCGCATTTACTCGTTTCATTACTATATGTGTGTCAGCGTGTGAGTGAAGGCTGAAGGGTAACTTGTGGGAGTTTTTCTCCTTCTACCATGTGCACCCTAGGAAGCAAACTGAAGACAATCACGCTTGGCAGCAAGTGTCTTCGTCCACTGAGCCATCTTGTCAGCTCTCCCTCCTGATCTTCTGGCTCATTCCTGACTTCTCCTCTCTCCTAGGCACCTTTGAGCCTCAGGTGGGATTTGCCTCTTTTTCCCTGGATGCCATGTTAGGCAGGACAGACTACTGAATGAGACCAGGATGGAGCCCCTGAAACTGCAGCCGGAGCTCAAGGCCTCTACCTCCCTCTGCTCAGGGACAAACCCTTCTCGCCTGACAGGCCTTGGTTTTCACCGTGTCTTCCCAGGGGTCACCAGATCACGCCGAGGGCAAGCTGGGCTCCCACTGAGAAGGAAGCCCCACACCCTAGAATGTTGGGACAGTAGGAGGCAGCTATCTGGCTCTGCCTGCCCACCTGTGCATGCTTGCATGCTCACCTCCTCACGTGGTGTGAAGGCAGCCAGCTGCTTGATCTTGGTGGTCTGGTGGTGGCTGCACCGCCGGCAGAGCAGGACCTGGCTGCTCACCCATTGCTGCGGCTGTGTGGGGTCACGGGGACTGGGCACACTGCTCACCACGTGGTTCAGGTGTTCCAAGTACTGTGCGGGGATCGGCTTGTTGTAGTCTCCATTCTGGGCAAGGGAGGGGGCTCCGGTCAGTGCGGCCCACTCAGGGATGCTCCAGGACTTCAGACAACCCTACCCTGGCTTCTTCTTCTTCTTTTTTTTTTTAAAGACTTATTTATTTATTATGTATACAGTGTTCTGTCTGCACGTACACCTGCACACCAGAAGAGGGCACCAGGTCTCATTACAGATGGTTGTGAGCCATGATGTGGTTGCTGGGAATTGAACTCAGGACCTCTGGAAGAACAACCAATGCTCTTAACCACTGAGCCATCTCTCCAGCCCCCTACCCTGGCTTCTTTACACATTCCTTCTGATGCTGCCTCACATGGAACCCTCAACATCTAGGTGCCGAGAAGCCACCCAATCTGTGCATCAGGGCAGGCTGTGGGGTGCCCCTGACCCACGTCTCCCACCCTGGCTTTATCCCTAAGAAACACTCTGAAAACTAAGCCTGCCAGTGGGCCTTTGGGTAGGCTGTCTGTTTTAGCTTCAGTAAGAGCCATACTCAGACACTCACACACTATGGTAGCTGGACAGACAAAGCCGTGACAGAAAACAAACCACCCACAAAGCTGAATACTTAGTGTCTGCAGCAACTGGGCTGCAAACCTGCCTGACTCTGGACTTGAACTCCGATCCTGCCACCTGTTGGTTGACACAGGACAACTGGCCACAGCTCCCTGCACCTGCTCTTCCTCCTCAAAGGGAGATGTGGTGGCAGGGCCACAGCTAGACTATAGTGGCATGGTACGTGTCAGCAGCAGCCTGAGCACCGGCCCTCCACCCGGCGCCAGCCCACACCTCCTGGAAGCCGTTGTATTGTTCGCAGTGGGGGCAGTCCCAGCAGTTGCGATTCCCATAGGGCACCAGTGTATCGTGGTTGCAGAACCAGCAGTTGACCACAGTATGCGTTGGCTTCACCCTGTGGACCAAGGACAACAGAGTTGGCCTGGAAGACCCTGGTGAAATGAAAGATTATCCAAGCACAGGAAGTGATATCCAAGGTGGAGATGAAGGCCCAGCCAGAAGAGGAAGTCATGGCGGAGGGAGGCGGGCCCCTAGATGATGCTGTGTTGATAACTGACAGTACTTCACGAGAGGCCGCTGGGGACTCACCGGCTCTGTAGGCTCTGCAGTAGCCACCTGGGAGCCCAGGGCCACCAGCCCCCACTATTTCAGGGTCTCAGACATTAGGGTGATGGGAGAGCACAGGGCCAGGGCTAGCTAACCAATGGACCAAAAGAGATGAAGCTTAGAACCCCTTATCCTCCATAAGGTCTGATCCTAGGGTGTAGAAGCCATATTTCCGGAGAGTTCTAAGCCTGAAGGGAGCCTTCTGTTCTTCCCAGGAAAAAAATCCCTAGAGAGAGAGAGAGAGCCGAGGACGCCAAGGGGTAGGGACTGGTGACGGGCAGTGACAATTCACAGCTGCTCAGCCAGGGGAGGAGGCCCACAGTGGGTTTTGTTGACCACACGTCTGTTAACAGGTGGGGCCTGAAGGATAATCCCGGCCCAGACACTGGGGGATCTGTGCAGCATTGCAGAGGTCACACAGCAACAGCCCAGCAAATCCAGGGCCAGGAATCTAGAAACAATACCAGCAAAGGCAGCCAGTGTGGAGCCCTGTACCCTGACCTTGCCCTGTCACTCAGGTCATGTCTAGCTCAGGGGCACTGCTGAGAGCTGGGCAGAGTGAGCCACCCCACAGAAAAGCCCAGCATGACTTTCTGGCCTTAGCATCCTGAAAGAGGAGGAGCTGGATCCTGGGTTATGGAAGCTTATGTATGTGTGTCCCCACAAGATTCCCATTTGTCAAACTCAGTATGTAAGCCATGCCCGTAAAATGGACCAGGCACAGTGCTAGCTGCTTCCAGAAGACAACAGCACGCAAAGACAAACTGGGAGGAGCTGTGTGATGGAAAGGGTCACCTAGTCAGAAGCCCAGGGGGGAGGACAGCCTTGGGAGTGGGCTCTAGTTCCTGCAGGACTGTCTACACCGCCTGGCCAGCAACTCTACTCCCTTCCCCCTCCCATGGGCAGGTTAAGAAAGGTATCCTGTCAGCTGGGGTATGAACACCCCCCTCAGAGGGCTTGCTCTTGGGAAGCCCTGAACAGTGCTCTAACCTAGTCAATACCAATAAATGACAGGGACGCAGGATGGTGAGGCTGGGGTCCCTAGCAGCCTCACACTTCCTTCTGCCTCAGTTCAGGCCTGATCCTGCCACTCAGCAGGAAGGCGTGTCGGAGAAATGGCTCAGCAGTCAAGATTGCTCACTGCTCTTGAGGACCTGAGTTTGGATCCCAGCAACTACTTCTGGTGGCTAACAACCACTTGTAACTCCAGCTTCAGGTGATCTGATGCCTCTGACCTCCATAGGCCCCTGCATTTACACACACACACACACACACACACACACACACACACACAGAGCTTAAAAACAAACAAGCCAGTCCACAAAGAAACAGACCCTTCGCAGCGCACACACTGGGCAGGGTCCCCTGTGCTAGCATCTCAACGGTTACTCTACCTCCTAGAAGCTTCATTCTAAGCCCTCACTTCTCCAATGGGTTGCTCAGACTTTGCCCTAGAGAGTCCGCTGCCAGTACCTGGTACTCGACAGCGTTACTGGCCTCATCACAGAAAGAGCAATGCAGAAAACTGCGGCAGGGGCTGCAGCTGGAGGTTTGGAAATGTGCTCTGCCGGGGTGCCCACGTGTGTGGTATTCCCGGGCAATTAAGCACTTACTTTGTGGTAATTTGTACATCTTTTATAGGCCTCTTTGTAATTATGTCCAGGGTATGCCTCATAGCTGGTACTTAGGCAGTGTGACCTCTCATATATGTCCCCGAGTCTGAGACACACACCCATCTGCCCATAGGGCTCCTTAGCTCTGTTCTATTTGCTGGGAAAGGCCCATTCCGGGCTTGCTCTGGGTACCAAAGATAGACAAGCAGGGGCTGTTGCTCTGGAGTGCCAAGGCTGCCAGGAAGCCCCTCCCACTCAGGAAGCCATCATTTCCACTCTGGGTCTCCAGCTCTGTTGCTAGGGAATGGCTCCTGGCCTCTGACAGAAGCCTGGTGTGGAAGTGGAAGGCGGGGGATTCATCCTCCCTAAAGTTGGAGGGGGTGGATGCTGCAAGGGGGTGTTCTTTTGTGGCCAAAGAAACCATTGTTCACCATGGCTAGGTGGGATCTCTATACCAGAGGCTATCTCCTTCAGGGACAGCCCCAAAAGGTATGTGGCAGGGGTAGCAGGCAGCCGGCCAGAATCTTGGACCCTCCAGCACCAACCAGTGCTGCTGCATCATGTATGAAAACTGTCCCAGCAGCCACTTTACAGCTCCCACACTGTCCCCGGGCCAGAGCAGGCAGTTCTGGCCTCAGAGCTCACCCAGCTTTTGCTCAGGGAAAGTCCCCTTAAGTTTCCCTTGCAAACTCCTTTGCTTCCTCAAGCCAAAAACCTCAATTCCATGATAAATCACACCGAGGAATAAGGTGGAGGTGATGAGACACAATGTCCCTTTAACACAGGAAGGAAGGTGACTTGGCAGAGGCAGCATCTCAGCCCATCGCCAAGCCCAAGTCACATTCAATGCCACGGGTGGGTGGGGGACCTGGAAACCATTTCCCCAGCGGGTCAGCTTGACTTTAACTCTTGGGATACCAGAGGGAACCTGAAGGAACCATGGTGGACGGATCTTTATAGAAGGGGACAGGGGCGACTACATGCCTGGTATCCTCTCCAAGGGCTTGGACACACACAGGGGAAACACGAACATGGGCCTCTGGTAGTGTTCTCTCCACTAGCCCAGGACATTTGGGAAGAGCCAAACTCCTGTCCCCACACCTCTGCACTACTTTAAGTCCCCTGGCCCGAGAACCACTCAGGGCCCACGCTACATCACACAGACACTGGATGGGGCTCAGTTGTCTGTGGGCTACTCTGAGTCTGTGGGAGGCCGGTATGCCCACCTCTCCCAAAGGGGCCTGACAGGCTACGCCTGAGAGAGGCAGGCCTGGACCTCAGGGCTCCAGGGAAAGTTCACCTTCACAGGATGTACCTTCTCTGCGCTTCCAAGTGTGACCTCACCAGGGAGGCCGGGCAGTGGTGGCGCATGCCTTTAATCCCAGCACTTGGGAGGCAGAGGCAGGCGGATCTCTGTGAGTTCGAGACCAGCCTGGTCTACAAGAGCTAGTTCCAGGACAGGCTCCAAAACCACAGGGAAACCCTGCCTCGAAAAACCAAAAAAAAAAAAAAAAAAAAAAGAGTCCAGGGAGGCACACCCACGCTTCAATGGCAGCAGCAACTCTGTAGAGCCTGGACCAACGAGGTCCAGATCTCTGGCCCAATCTCACAGGAATCTGCTGACGAAACAGAGACTCCCCCCCCGAAACTGATCCCTTGGGGACAGACACATCACCCACCCTGTCCATTGAGCACCACTCAAGGCTTTCAGAGATGACACATGAGCAATACGCACCAACTGGGCTAGGATACAAGGAGAAGAATGACAGTTCAGAGTAGCTGGCAACAGATGCCACCGGACTGACTAGCCAACCTGCGGGACACATGCTGCCATCCACAAACAGGTGCCCTCAGCAGCGGGGCAGCAGGCAGGAGAGGGTCATATGAAATGTGCACATAGGAGTGGCGTCCGCTCAACTGGAGCGGGCAGCTCAGAATGGTGAGTGTTGAGGTGAGCCTAGACACAGTAACTGCCAGAAGGCCTCTGAATGGTGGGATAGGCTTTGCTATGCATCCGGAGGCTGTCTTCTCCTGAGTTACAAACACAGAAACTACGATCTCAATAAACACCAGCTGACGCCACAGGCTGTGCACGCAGGATGGCGATGTGTGCCAAGATGCACTCACAAGGGGCGAATCCCAAGTACATTATGCAAACCTAAGACAGGCCAGAGCAGTAGCATGAAGAACTGTGGCACCTAAGAGAGATGTGGGGCCTCCACCCCAGAACTACAGGTTCAGAGAAGCTGCTTGTGGGTGTGAGATGGGGCTCTTCCACCTACAGCTGGGTGATGAAGGGCATTTCTCAAGGCTTTGTTTCCCCAGCTGTGAAATGGGTGAGAACGGCAGTGCCTGCCTGATAGGAGCGGCTGCTTAACGGCAGATACTCACTGTGTGTCACCTGTCACCAATACAGGAATGGCAGTTGCTCTCATCATTAACAGGGACAAGAAAACTCCACGGGTAAGGAAGCAGGGGGGCCGGATTTGGGCTCTAGAGGACTTCCCAGCAACCACTTTGGCTACTTGTGTGTGTGTGTGGTGTCTGAGACAGGGTTTTTCTGTATAACAATCTTGGCTGTCCTAGAACTCATTTTGTAGACCAGGCTGGCCTCGAACTCAGAGATCTGCCTGCACCTGCCTCCCGAGTGCTGGGATTAAAGAACAGTGCCACCACGCAGACACTCTTTAGCCAATTTTAAAAGTCAGGAAGGACTGACCTGAAGAGAGCTGATGAGACTTCTTCGCATGGCTCCCAGGGCCACACCGGCTTGCCCTATTAGCTCTGTGCTCAGTTTACAAGCACCCACTCCACCAAGTGCCCTTCCAAAAACAACTCCTTGGAGGCTTCCTCCGGCTTATTCAACGCCCATTCTGCCACAGCTGATGATTCTTGCCTGCCACAGCATCCCCCGCTAGGGAAGGCGAAAGCTGCAGCCTCTGGCTAAGCCAGTGTCACTTCAGAACTGTGAGTGGCCGCCGGGCGGTGGTGGCGCACACCTTTAATCCCAGCACTCAGGAGGCAGAGGCCAGCCTGGTCTAGAAGAGCTAGTTCCAGGACAGGAACCCAAAAAAAGCTACGGAGAAACCCTGTCTCGAAAATTAAAATAAATAAATAAATAAATAAATAAAATAAAAAAAAAAACTGAGAGTGGCCAATTTCCCTCCAGATGAAGACACCACGCAGCACCACGCTTTGACCAATCTGCACCAAAGTCTCCGCCTTGACAGTCTGGTGTGAGCACGAAGGGACTTGGCTCCCACTGCAAAAGTATGCCTTGCACCTCACCAAGGCCTTGGATTCCTGTCTCCAGCCGAGGGCACTAAGGGGTGACAGGCGGTGACCCAGTACTGGCCACAGTCAGTTCCACTCTGCTCTTGCAGCCTGTCCTGGACTGGGAGAGAGGCAGTGGCACCAGATGGAGCCTGGGCTCTGGGCAAGCTCTGCTTGGGACATGGACAGACCACAACTCCTTGTTGGTAAGAGATTAGGGACAAGTCCTGAGCTTTGCACATCCCTGGCTGTCTCCAAGAAGCTCCATAACGCCGCATATATTCCTGTCCTCTGTGACATGATGAGGCGGGCTATTTCTTCACCATTCGTTAGAGGCTATTCCATTTCGGGGCTTGACCAGGGAGGCGAATGGTCAAGGCCAGCTTTGAGTACTAGGGTCCCCGTGATCTCTAAGCCATGACAGGGCAGAGGTACAGCCCCCAAACCCATCCCAGACAGGTATCCAGAGAGTACAGCGCTCCTCACCTTTGGGCAGTAGACAAGTTCCCTAAATGTCTGTCTCAGGCTGCTACTGTTCACACGTGCCTCTTCTAAGTATTTAGCTCGAAAGCTACTCCGGGGGAAGCTCCCTTGAGGAGTGTTACTGCCATAGCAGGCTGACCAAGTGCCAGCTCTCATCACCCTAACCGACGGGCTGCAGAGGCCCAGCAGGGCAGTACAGCCAGGGACTCACGCCTCGAAGGAATGAACAAGCAGGCTTCCCCCTCCCCCAACCACGCTCCAAGGCTGCCTCCCGACGAGGTCTTTAGGGCAGGGAGGAGGTGCAGAGGGGATCTCGCGCACTCGCAAGCAGGCCTGGCCCGCACCGGAGACTCCGCCGTGGCCTCGCGGGGGCGGGGCGGCAGCGGCCCGGGCCGCGTGCAGCGGGGCGCGCACTCACCTCCGCGCGATCCGGTAGAGCAGCACGCCGGCGGCGGCGCACGCCGTGATCCCTAGGCCGCCCGCCAGGCCGGCGGTGGGGTAGTTGGCCAGCAGCGCGCTTACTCCTTCCATGGCTCCCGGGCGAGGTCGGTGGGCCGGGGGCGCGGGCCGCAGAACGGATTCCCGGCGGCCCGCGCGCTCCAGCTGGCGCCGTGACCTTCGCCGCTTTGTAGCCGGCGCGGGCCCGCCCCTTGACTCGGCGCGCTCCCGCCGTGCAGCCAATGGTGGCTCGGGGCGAGCCTGAGTGGGCGGGGCGCCGGCGGAAATGCTCGGCGCCCGCTCGGAAGCGCCCTCCAGCGGCTGGAGTTGGAAAGCCAGGCTCTAGAGCTGGAGGGAGCCCCGCCCGCGCCCGCTCCCTGCGCAGGCGTGTATCTTGCTGCGCTTCGGAGAGTCTGCTTAATCCAGCTATCCCGAGCCAACGCTTCCTTCTGCTTTCCTCCGGTTAGTTCTGTTTTCCTGGCGTCGGGCCAAAGTCGCCTGTGCCGCTCCAGAGGCCACCGTGGTTAAAAATTAGCTTGCACAAACACAAACTCCAAAGATTG
Source organism: Chionomys nivalis (assembly GCF_950005125.1). Taxonomy (NCBI): domain Eukaryota; kingdom Metazoa; phylum Chordata; class Mammalia; order Rodentia; family Cricetidae; genus Chionomys; species Chionomys nivalis. Next base: position 6,592,988 of record NC_080096.1, on the reverse strand, counting down.
GAACGAGGTTAAGTAATCATAGGGTAGGTATGTTTCAGAACATAATGCAGCCGTCGTAAAGAATGGCTGAGCTCGGGGTATTAGCCCTCACGGGGTGGTACTTTTTTTTTTTTTAAGTCGCTTGTAGATAATTTTCATAGAATGCTAAGTTTGATGAAGCTTATGTACTTCAAATCGATTACCTTAGGGGGTGAGTTCGAGGGTGGAGCCACGTTATAGGAGTGTTTCAGCATTGACGTGAGCTAAATTAATGATCAAGAAAAACTCACTGAGGTTTAGTGGTGCACAGCTTTAATCCCAGTAAATGCAGGCGGATTAAAGTGTAAATTTGAGGTCATCCTGGTCTACATAGTCATTTCCTGGTCATCTAGACAATCCAAAGGCTAATACTGAGTCCCTGTCTTAAAAAAGAAAAAAGGGAGAAGGAAGAAAGAAGGAGAAAGAAGAAGGAAGGAGGAAAACTCTAGCAAGAAATATTATTTCGATCATAGTGGCTAGTGGCACACACCTTTAATCCCAGCACTTGGAAGGCAGAGGCAGGCCAGCCTGGTCTACAAAGTGAGTTCCAGAACAGCCAGGACTACGTAGAGAGGCCCTGTCTCATAAAATCAAAAAATTAAAAATAAAGGAAATATATATATATTTGCACGTTGTTTCTGTGGAACACACACCATTTTATGAGTGCTTTTAGGATCGAGTTCTCTGAGCAGTGGTGGGCTGAGGGTCACTAATCTCTTGCTTTCTGTTGCCAGTTCATCTGTCCATATACCCACCTATGTGTGTGCATTCAGGAGGTGGGAAGGAGGAAGCAGGATGGGCAAACAGTGAAATCACAGGGCTGGCGGCCTTTCTTGTCTTTCTTGCGACTTTCACTAGCTCTGAGCGTGTCTAGGTTGTGCTGGCCCATAACATTTGTGGTGCCATATTTAAGTATCATTCCCTTTCTGGAAGTATCATATATGAAGCATCATTCCCTTTGGTGCCTGCCTTGAGTTCCCAAGCGTTGATAGATAACATTTGTCTGAGAACTGCCTAGACATCATTGACACTCTCAGGCATTCCATGTTAAAGTTCTGGTCTCTGGCTGGTAAAGCTACTGGACGGTGACAGGAGGAAACATTTAAAAAACAAAAACCATTTTATTTGTATGAGTGTTTTGCTTGCGTGTGTGTCTGTGGACCACAATGGTGCCTGGTGCCCAGAGGCCAGAAGAGGGCACTGGGTCTCCTGGAACCTGAGGTTCTGAGTCATTATGTAGCTGGCAGAACCTGAACCCACATCCTCCAGAAGAAAAGCCAGTATTCTTAACAGATGAGCCATTTCTCTAGCCCTGAGTGGTGAAAACTTTTGAGGTAAGGCCTAGTAGATGGCCACGAGGGGCGTGTCTTACAGGGGGCTTTACCAGTAGATGGCCACGAGGGGCGTGTCTTACAGGGGGCTTTACCAGTAGATGGCCACGAGGGGTGTGTCTTACAGGGGACTTTACCAGTAGATGGCCACGAGAGGCGTGTCTTACAGGGGGCTGTGGGAGTTTAGTCTCCTGCTTTCAGGCCATCAGATGGCTTTAGCTATGCTGTGCATCTGATATTGTGCTGCCGCCTCTCTAGAGGCCCCCAACAATGGATCAATCAATCATGGACTCGAACCATTCAAACAGCCAAAACTAATCTTTCTGCCTTCTAAGCTGACTACCTCAGGCATTAGCTACTGGCCTTGAGTTAGAACATCCACCAGGCTTTCTGGCCTCCTGGCCCTCCTTCGTTCATTTATTCAGTAGGAAGGACATGTATTCCTGCAGGTCAGTTTTCCACCTGCAATCTGCGTCATCTCAAGCTAGTCATGTACAGTCAGTCTCTGCTGACAAGGTTGCCAGGATTAACTTTCATGGGAAAATACCTGACCCCTTGGTCCAGTGCTTGGCAGATGCCAGTATGCAGTGAGGGCTGATAAAGCCAGGAACATATGCATGTACATACAGACATATGGATAAAGAAAGGGAATGGATTAGGCTAGCCTATTGCTCGTACAGAGGACCAGGTTCAGTTCATGCAAGCAAGAGGCAAAGCACTCATACACAGACAATAGTAAAATAAATCTTTTTTAAAAAATTATTTTTATTTTATGTATATGGGTGTTTCGCCATGGGTGTCAGGTCTCCTGGAACTGGAATTATAGACAGTTCTGAGCTACCATGTGGGGCTGGGAATTGAACCCAGGTCCTCTGGAAGAGCAGCCAGTGCTCTTAACCACTGAGCCATCTCTTGAGCTTGGTAAAATAAATTTTTAATAAAATTAAAATGAATCTCTAGGGCTGGGTGTGGTGGTGAACACTTTCAATCAAATCACGCAGGAGGCAGAGGCAGGTGGGTCTCTGAGTTTGAGGCCAGCCTGATCTGCAGAGTGAGTTCTAGTTCAGCCACAACAACACAGATCCTGTTTAAAAGTAAAGTTTTTCCAGTGACTGAACTTGTGAAGGAGAAAGGAATACACGATGGTATTGCTCTGTGGACAGCTCCACGATCTTTTCTACTTTAAATCCAACGGCTTCTTTCCCTTCCTTTTCAGCTTCTCCCTTCCTGCTCTGGGTGTTGAAGTTTGTCTTCCAATGCCCTGGTGTAGGGGAAGCAGAAAACTAACTTATACTAGCTCATATAAAATGTATTTATCCATATCCAAAAAAACAAGTGAAAATGAAGCAGTCTACCAAGTATGGCCACACAGTTGGGGAAGCAAGGTCCTCCTCAGCTACATAATGAGTTCAAGGCCAGCCTAGAATAATTGAGATCTTGTCTCAAAAAAACAAAACCAAGAAACTTGGGCTGGAGAGATGGCTCAGTGGTTAAGAGCACTTATTCTTTTCTTTCCTTTCTTTTTTTCTTTTTTGTTTTTTTTTTGAGACAGGGTTTCTCTGTATAGTGCTTTTTTTTTCTTCTTCTTCGAGACAGGGTTTCTTTGTAGCTTTGGAGCCTGTCCTGGAACTAGCTCTTGTAGACCAGGCTGGCCTCAAACTCAGAGAGATCCACCTGCCTCTGCCTCCTAAATGCTGGGATTAAAGGCGTGCGCCACCACCGCCCGGAGAGAGCACTTTTTCTTGCAGGCCTGGGTTTGGTTCCCAGCACTCGCATGGCGGCTCACAATTCACTTCAGTTCCAGGGGACCACACGCCCTCTTCTAACCTCGAGGCACACCCGGCATGCGTGTGCTTGTCAACAGTTGAGCAAAGCACTCAGACACGTAAAGTACAGAACAAAAACCAAACAGAAACCAAAACAAACGAAGGAATTAGGATAGATGCAATTATCCAGGTTTTACTACGAGTATTAAAAACAGGGGCTGCTGCCTCATACCGCGTCAAGCAGCTATGAGTTTATGGGGTGGAGACCGCTCTCCTGTGTGCAGTCATGCAGTTCAGGAATATGGAGAGACAGTTACTTGTTTTGACCTCTAGATTCCTCCTGAAGCAAATCCTGCTAAGGAGCTGGGGAACACCCACCCGTCTCCACGACAGGAAGGACAAACAAACAGAACAACACAACTGAAGATCTCCTCTTGGCTGTTCCAGAGCATGTGCAGCTGAACCTGAAAGCCCTCAGGAGGCTGTGGCGTCTGTGAGATCCTGAGACATGCCCTCCCTTGTGTACTGCTCAAGCTTCTGAGTCAAAGTTGGACTGACCACTGATTTTTCTGGCCACCCTTCTTCCTGACACAGGGTCTCAGTTATAGTCCTGGCTGACCTGGGACTCCTTATGTAGATCAGGCTGGCCCTGAGCATCTAGTTACACTCAGGTATTAGCCTTCCTATGGTCTTTTTGATCCAGTTGCATTCCTCTAAAAGTCAGGGCAGAGACTGATGATGTGACCTGCGGGCAAAATTGCTTACTCAGCATGCACAAAGCCCTGCACTGGCTCTCCAGCACCCCACAGACAGAGTGTGGTGCACAGCCTAGTAATTCCACCACTCAGGGAGTGAGAAACAGGAGGACCGGAGTTCAAGGCTGTCTAGGCATGGTAGTGCACACCTTTAACCCCAGCACCTGGGGGACAGAGACAGGCAGATCTCTGTGGGTTCAAAGCCAGCCTGGTCTATAAAGGAGTTCCAGGCTAGCCAGATAAACAGGACTACACAGTGAGACCCTGTTTCAAACAAAGAAATAAACACAGAAGAAGTTCAGGGTTATCGCCAGCTACCTACATGGGAGTTTGAGGTCAGCCTGAACTATACAAGAGCCCCGTTTTAAATGAAATCCTAAAATTTACTTATGTCATCTTGAGACAGAGTCTCATGAAGCACAGGCTGGCCTTGAACTTAGTATGTCTGATTCTACCACTTACCTGAGTGCTAGGATTATACATGAGCACCATCTGTAATCTGGTTAAAATTCCAGTTATTTAAAAGAACTTAGGCTGGGCAGTGGCAGCTCACACCTTTCTCACACCAATCCCAGCGGAGAGCGAGGACGATCTCTGAGTTTGAGGCCAGCCTGGTCTACAGTGGGAGTTCCAGGACGGTCAGGGCTACACAGAGAAGCCCTGCCTTGAAAAGGAGGTATCTAGGCAACACCGTCCCTGTCAGAATGAATTCTGCATTCCTCCTCAGCAGAGTGTTGCACTGATCAACACACTCAGTGTTTGAAACCAACCTTGGAGGCTGCAGCACCCCACACTTGCGAGCGCACCTGGGCTGAAGCAGATTTCACTCCTGCAAATACACTGAGGAGGCGAGCAGCCAATAAGCAGTGCTTTCAAACTGACTGGGGTTCAAATGTGGAAAACAGTGTTTCTTGTCAAGTCAGTCAGGCCCAGCGGCACACAAATGCATTTTCAGCACTTGGAGGCTGAGGCAGGAGAACTAATGTTTGAGATCAGTAGCAAGACCCTGTCTTCAAAAAAAGGCGGGGGGGGGGGGGGGTGCTAAAGTCACATTTTCCCCCATTTCAGTGCCTGGAAACCTAGATTATGGATAAAACTACCTGGGAACTGGAAATGTCCAGAGGGAAAGCTGTGGGAAGTTCACCACAGTGCCACCAAATGTGACTGCTTGTCCTTGTCTGTCAGGGAGTCCTCACAGCTGCTTAGAAAAGAGGTTGTGGCTGGTTTATGGTACAGTGAGCACAAAAGAACACAAACCCAGCACAAACTTAAATTAAATAGCATGATTTAATTTACTTGCTGCTCAATCCTCAATCCTCTTAAGTTAAAAAAAAAAGTTCTAATTAACTATTAACGTTAATGAATTAAAACCTTCCAGAAACATGAATCCAAAAGGAAATGTCCAACAGGTGAGACGAGCCGGGCAGTCTATGGCCTTTGCTGTTTCGGTGTGGAACACTACACATCAACGGAAAAGAAAATCTCTAGGTTTTCAGTTTTATTCTTCTAGAGCACAACTGTGTGGCCTGTGACTAAGCTCGCTCTCCCAGCAGGTACACGATGAACTCATAGGTGGACAGCACAATGGCAGTGTTGGGGATCTGCCGGATGAGCTGAGCAAACAGTCCCCGGTAGAAGGCGAGGTAGCCTTCCTCCCGGAATACTAGGCGCGCCGTCTGCACGAATGACTTGTACTTGGTGCCTTCTTCCCGGAGCCGTGTCCTGATGACCTCTGTGGGAGAGACACAGTGTGAAGAAGTCAAGGCTCTGTGTCTACTGGGCATCGTGGTTCTCACCTGGACAAGGCAGTCACATGTTGAGAGGGACAAGGAAAAGCTAAGTTCTTCTTTTTTTTTTTTTTTGGTTTGGTAAGACAAGGGTTTCTCTGCAGCTTTGGAGCCTGTCCTGGAACTAGCTCTTGTAGCCCAGGTTGGCCTCGAACTCACAAAGATCTGCCTGCCTCTGCTTCCTTAGTGCTGGGATTAAAGGCTAAGTTCTAATAGGGCATAGTGGCACATAAGTTTCCCAGCACTCAGGAAACAGAATCTGGTGGATCTTTGTGAATTCAAGGCCAGCTTGGTTTACAAAATGAGTTCCAGGATAGCCAGATCTACACAGTGAGACCCTGTCTTGGAGGAAAAGGGGGGGGGGGGGAGAGGGAGGGAGGGAGGGAGGAAGGAAAGAAGGAGAAAAGACAAGTTATTTTTAGACCATATTCTAATTGGTCTAAAAGATTTCCTCCGGTCTCCCTACTCTGTCTAGCTGAAAAGCCCCCTGGTCTCCGTCCCGGCACACTGGCCCAGTGCTGGTCATTTCTGCTTGAGCAGAGCTCAGAGCTGGGAGGGACTTCTGATCTCCCCGCTCAGGCCTTTGTGGCTTGCTGGGTGGTGCTCCGGAATACAACAGGACATAACCCTTGTTCCCGAGCATCTGTCACTGCTGTGCCGGGGGCTCTGAACACAACCTGTTCTCACAGTGAATGAACTGGTTAAGCAGGTGGGTGGGACAGTAGTTATCTCGCTCTCGCATCTTGGCTAAGGGTGCAGTTCAGCAGCAGTGTCCAACACACACAAGGCCCGTGGCACAGTCCCTAGCATTCTGACAAAGGGGACCTGGTTTGGGAGGCAGAGGCAGGTGGACCTCTGTGAGTTCTAGGTCAGCCTGGTCTACAGAGCAAGTTCCAGGACAGCCAGGGCTACGTAGAGAGCTGTTTCAAAACAAAAACAAAAACGACCAACCAGTAGATTTATGTAGCATTCTACTCATTCGTCCCCCATAACTTTTTCAATCAGGGAATTTTAAGTAAAGTCCAGTTTTGGGCTTCTTTGAAAACAGAGGTTCAGTAACCCACATTTCGGCCCAGCAAACTCTTGCCACACTGGGGTGGAGCTGAGCAAGGCCAGCACTCATATGACCTGTGTCAATGCAGACAATGATGGCGTCACTCTGTCCTGTAGGGACAGAGTAAGCATCTCCTAAAGTCTAGAGCGTCACTTTGACTGGATCAGACATGCTTCACCAGGAAAACTCTGCATATACTCCAAGTGAAAAATCTCTAGACTCAATCCTACTGTCACATGCAGCTCACATAAGGGCCACTCAGCCTGTGTCACATGCATTTCAGTCTGTGCTACCAGAGCTGTGGTGTCTATGCACAGTAACAAACCTGACATTTTTGCTTTTTGTTTTTTTTTTTTCAAGACAGGGTTTCTCTGTGTAGTTTGAAACTGGCTGTCCTGGAACTCACGTAGTAGGCCAGGCTAGCCTTGAACTTGGAGGGAGGCCACCAGCCTTGGCCTCCCAAGTGCTGGGATTAAAGGCTTGCGCCAACACGGCCCGGCTCCTCCCACCACCAACTGTTTTGCTGCTCCGGGAGAAAAGAGCAGAGCCTACCGTGTGGGTAAGCGATGCAGGAGGCGCATCCCTTAGAAAAGGCCGCAGCTGCCATGAGTCCAAAAAAGCCGGAGGAACTTTTCTCAGCTCCATCCGAGGAGACCACCGGAGCTTCTTTCAGATACTTCTTTAAACTCTCATAAATAGCAAAGCAGATGATCGTTTCTGAGATCCCAGCATAGGAGGCAGTCAGCCCTCTATAGAAGCCACGGATGCCTTCTGTCTGGTACACATGGCGCGCACACTGGAGTGTATTCATCTGCTTGCAGCCTCTCACCCTGTCAGAGGGGAGCAATAATAAGTGCTGAGAGACACATCACACACAAGTCACATAAGGGTCACCCATGACACAGAAATGATGAGGGAGAAGAAACCTGTCTTTCTTGTTCTGAGGCCGCCTTACCTCTGACCCACTGTGAGACAAGTTCAATTAGCTGAGAAACCTAACGGCCACAGAATAGATGGCATCTGGAATGACAGTCACTGAAGTAGGCTTGTAGCCTTTGACCCAACTGTAAAAATGCGAATGGAGGATAATATTTGTCAGAGAAAACAGTTGGGATCACTGAAATACCTAAAACAGGACTAGCTAGGTCAACTGTGCCACAGACAAGATGATAAGTTATGACAGCAAGAGATAAGGGAAAGGTAAGTGGAAAGTCAGAGACGCCTTTAATCCCAGTGCTCAAGAGGCAGAGGCAGGCGGCTCTCTGAGTTTGAGGCCAGCCTGGTCTGCTGCGTGAGCTCCAGGACAGCCAGGGCTACACAGAGAAACCCTGTCTGGAAAAACAAAAGTTGGACAAAATGACATACAGAGTCAGACACTGTGACACCAGAGGAACTGCTCGGGGAAAGGCTGCTGAGACGTCTCCTTTTTGGTATGCTGGGGTTTGAACTCAGGGCTTTGAGCATGGCAGGTAAGTTCTGTACCACTGAGCTATCCGCCAGCCCACGGTGCTCCTTAACATTGTTCTCTGGAATGTGATTTGTGTGCACGACAAGGAACAAACCCATGATCTCTTATATGGGAAAAAGGTACACACATGCACATATGTATGGATATATTTATATGTGTGTACATGGATATATCTATATTTCTTCTTAGCTATGCTGTATAGAGTTTTTAATCTAGACATATTACCTTATATTTTACTCATTTATTTACTTTTAAATATTTACCGATGTATTTACTTTACATATAAGTGTGTGTGTATGTGTGTGTGTGTGTGTGTGAATTGTGTGCAGGCATTAGATCCCTGGAACTGGAGCTATAGGCTGTCGTGAGCTGCCTGATGTGGTGCAGGGAACTGAACCTGCGTCCTCTGTAAGAGCAGAAAATGCTCTTGGCTGCTGAGACATAGCTCCAGCATACAGTGGTAGATTTTTATTCTGTCCTTTCCAAGGTTGGTGAGAACCCCTGCCTTAATTATTTTTTAAAAGATGACAATTCAGAATGAGCTAATATTCTCCATTTCTTACTATTCTTCTGACTCCTCATTTTACAAGGAAAGTAACAGAAATATCAATCTACTTTTTGTTTCTTTTATACATATTCCTTTTTGTCTCTAAACAATGTTCTCTGCTCAAGAGTCACTGAAGACTCACTCTGTTTTATAGACTAAATGCTGCTGATACTAGACTCATGAATGGAAAACAAGAGCTTAAACAGCTCACGCCTGCCTGTAATGCCAGCATTTGGAAAACAGATAGGAGAACAGATTGAGTTTCAGGCGAGCATGGATAACAGAGTGAGGCCTTGTTTCAAAAAACCAATGAAGCCGGGCGGTGGTGGCGCACGCCTTTAATCCCAGCACTTGGGAGGCAGAGACAGGCGAATCTCTGTGAGTTCAAGGCCAGCCAGGTCTACAAAGGGAGTTCTAGGACAGGCTCCAAAGCTACAGAGAAACCCTGTCTCAAAACAAAACAAAACAAAACAAAAAAACAATGAACTAAAAAAAAGAGACAAGCTGGGGCTGGAGAGATGGCTCAGGGGTTAAGAGTATCAGCTGCTCTTCCAGAGGTCCCAGGTTCAATTCCCAGCACCCACATGGCAGCTCACAGTTGTCTGTTAATTCATTTCTGGGGGATCCTATGCCCTCACACAGCAAAACACCAATGCACATAAAATAAAAATATTTAGAAAGAAAAAAGAGACAAGCTAAACTGCTGAACTTCTGGACTCTCTTCTCTCGCTCCCATCTTTTTGTGCGCCCCTCCCACCCTGCACCTGCACCGAGCTCCTTTCCTCTGATCCTCAGGAGGCTCTGCTATCCTCTTCTCACTCCGCCCTGCCTAGGCTGTACTATGGACCCTCCAGCATGCTGGGTGCCTCACACCCCTTGTCCCTCTGGACTCCACTCTCTTAGCACATTGGTTGTAATGTTGTATGACAGAAGGCAGGAGCAATTTCCCTGGCAGCCACTGGAACAAGACATGATCACAGATGTTCACTGAGCCCACCTAAATAAAGGTCTAAAATGTCCTGAGCACTAGAAAGGATCTCAGTCAACTGATGCTAAACACAGGTAACATCGGGACACTGAACACTTAGCACTGAGGTGATACCACAGGCTGCCAGGAAACAAGGCTTGCCAGAAGCTTGAAGCACAATCATAGAGAGGAAGGGCCCAGTAAGGGACTGCATACTCAGGAAGATGGACGTGTAGGGCACACACGACACTTTGGGAAAACTTTACGCAAAGTCTATCTCGCGCTCTCCCCTCTTTCTTAGAGGCAGCTAAGGTAAGATGGGCTTGCTAATGTTTCCAGAGCTCACCTCTGGGCCACACAGCACAAGGGCTTTTGGAATCCAGGCAGTTCCTTGAACTTAAACTGGGAGAGCCCGAACCACTGGAGACCAGCATTCCTTCAAGAAGTGTGAGTGTGGTGACGGCCTGCAGAAGCAGTGGCTGTGGCTCACACATTTCCCTACCACACTGTCATAAAGTTAAAAAGCAGTGGTCAGTGTCCTGGATGCCCTGGAAATCACAGAAGTTCTGGCCTGCTGAGACGTCTGATTTTTGTATAAAAAAAGCATTATTAGTATATTACATTTTTTTTGTTTTGTTTTGTTTGAGACAAGGTTTCTCTGTGTAGACTTGGCTGTCCTGGAACTCACTCTGTAGCCCAGGGTGGCCTTGAACTCACAGAGATCTGCCAGCCTTTGGTTCCTAAGTGCTGGGATCAAAGGCGTGCAACCATCATACCCATCATATCACAGATTTTTAAAATATTGATGACTTTATTTCAGTTGGTTTTCATTTCTTTAAAAATCTTTGTTCTAGCCAAGGGTAGTAGTTTAACCTGTAAGCCTAGCCCTGGGGAGGCTCAAGGCAGCAAGACTAAAAGTCTGAAGCCTCTTGAACTACATAACACGACTGTCTCGTCAGAAAACAAAGCTCAGTAGTTCTGTAGGCTTCAGCAGCACATAAAGGAGCACAGCATAGAACACATTAAGAACTCCAGGCTAGGTTCAGGGCGGACGGCCGGCCCATCTGGGGCTGCAACTAAAGTGCTCTCTCGTGTGTCATTGGCGCCGTAGACAGCCAGGCCTCTGTGGAGTCCACAGCACACCTTCTGACATGGGGTCCACAGAGAACCCCAGAGAGAAGACCCATGGAAGCTGGACCATGGAGAGGACCTCTGTCCATCTTCCTTTGTTCTCTGTGCCCTTTTCTCCCCACAATACCACCAGTATAGATCTCAGAAGACATGTCTACATACACATACAGAGAATCCAGAGGGGACAGCTAAGGACCTCTGCTTTTAATCCACACTTGGCAATGGGAGAAGGAAACAAACCACACCAGAACTCTCAGATAAGGAAGGAACTATTAACTTACTTCCGTTCTAGCTGCATCCTCGTTTTAACCATCCAAATAGGATTCATTAAGGTATTTGTGACAAAAGCTGGAGGGAAAAAACAATTGTCACTGATACAGTCGGTGTGCAGTGGAGCTGCCTTTACCATACAGTACTCGGAAGTCAAGCTGCATCCATCCATCCATGTATGTATGTATGTATGTATCTATCTATCTATCTATCCATCCATCCATGTATGTATTATGTATCCATCCATCCATCCATCCATCCATCCATCCATGTATCTACCTATCTACCTACCTATCTATCTATCATCTATCCATCTATCTATCTATCCATCCATCTATGTATGTATCTACCTATCTATCCATCCATCTTTGTATGTATCTATCTATCCATCCATCCATCTATTTATCTATCTATCCATCCATCCATGTATGTATTATGTATCCATCCATCCATCCATCCATGTATCTACCTATCTATCTACCTACCTACCTATCTATCAATCATCTATCCATCTATCTATCTATCCATCCATCTATGTATGTATCTACCTATCTATCCATCCATCTATGTATGTATCTATCTATCCATCCATCCATCTATCTATCTATCCATCCATCTATGCATGTATGTATGTATGTATGTATGTATGTATGTATGTATGTATCTATCTATCCATCCATCCATGTATCTATCTATCTATCCATCTATGTATCTATCTACCTACCTATCAATCAATCATCTACCCATCTATCTACCTATCAACCTATCTATCCATCCAACATCTATGTATCTATCAACCATCTATCATTATCCATCTATCTATCAATCAATCATCTATCCATCCATCCATCTATCTATCTATCAATCATTATCCATCCATCTACCCATCTATCTACCTATCTATCATTATTTATCAATCATCTATCTATCCATCTTTCTATCTACCTATCATTATCCATCCATCCATCCATCCATCCATCCATCCATCCATCCATCCATCCATCTTTCCCACAGTGCTACAGCTGTTGGTACTGCCATACATAGCCTTTTCCAGCCTCTAGGTGGTGCTGCTAGCATTTGGTTCATTTGAATCCTAGGGCAAAAACTATTTAAAATTTCAATTCAGAAATAGTTTGTTTTTAAACTTGCTGATCTCTATGTTTTGGTTTTTTTTTTTTTTTTTTTTTTTTTTGGTTTTTCGAGACAGGGTTTCTCTGTGGTTTTGGAGCCTGTCCTGGAACTAGCTCTTGTAGACCAGGCTGGTCTCGAACTCACAGAGATCTGCCTGCCTCTGCCTCCAGAGTGCTGGGATTAAAGGCGTGTGCCACCACCACCCGGCCTGATCTCTATGTTTATCTAACACTGAAACAAGTGTCAAGTCTTCAGTTACCTGAATTGAAACTTGGAAACTTAAGGAAACAAAAATTTTAAAACTGATGGACCCTCAGGAATCATTACTTTGGTTAAGCCTTCTGCAGCATTTTAACATTCCAGATCAGCCCGAATGCCAGTGCCCAGCTCTCTCTCCTGCACCCTGTGCCCACAGTCCTGAGGAAGCAGGCTAGTTAGACACTAGGAGGGCAGTACTTGGAAAGGCTGCCTTGAGGTGTGCTAGCTTTAACCAAGGTCTTCTGGGTTAATGCTACACACACTACAAAGCTGATTAACGGGGACAGGGTCACAGTCAGTTCACCATGGATCAACCTATTTTGGAAAGATGTACCCCTTCTCAGGACTCAGCATTAAGGGGAATCTTTTCTTGTGTGAAGTGGTTTAACATTACTTTTTGCTCCGGCTAAAAATCATAATCCGGGTTAGTAATCCTATTAAGAGTAACAAAGGTAAATAAAATTGGTATGGCGATTTCTTTCTGTCAGCAGAAGGCAGGAATTCTAAAATGCTAATATAAATTCTCTAAAAATACCTTTAGAATTAAATGGACAGAGGTCTCCTCCTAGCAATTTAGGAGCCTCTTTCCTTACAAGCACTCCCTGAGGGAACATCCTGCCCTGAGCTCTGCAGTCAGCAACAGGGACTTCCTTAAAAGAGAACAGCCTGAGCCGGGCAGTGGTGGCGCACGCCTTTAATCCCAGCACTCCGGAGGCAGAGGCAGGCGGATCTCTGGGAGTTCGAGGCCAGCCTGGTCTACAGAGCGAGTACCAGGACAGGCTCCAAAGCTACAGAGAAACCCTGTCTCAAAAAACCACCCCCCCCCAAAAAAAGAACAGCCCGTCTGGAAGCACAGGCCTTAAGTTCAACCTCAAGTACCACACAGCACACAAAGCAAACAAGCCTGATCCTCGCTGTACGGGGCAGATGCACCCCAGATATCCAGGGGGTCAGACAGAAAGCAGCTCCCACTCCACATTAGAACCCAGTAGGGAAAGCAGGAAGACATGAAAAACACATTCATGTCCTTTAAGAGAAGCACAGCTCACCAGTGCAGGGAATAAGAAGCTTGAGTGGTCAGAGCAAATGAAACCAGTTTACAAACTGCTAACAGCCTCGCTCTACCAACAACAATAGAAAGCTTTTGGGAAATGATTTTAGGTGCACAAGAGGCAGGGAGTTAATTTCTAATTCCTGGAAAGAAAAAAGAAAGCAAGACAAACACCACTTGGTTTGGGATGCGAGTCTTCATCTCACTCGTGAGGTAACATACCTGCAGAGCCAGCCGAGAAAATGTGCACAGTATTGCTATTAGGCACAAAAATGCCATTAAATTGTTCTTTGGCTTTGGAGTAACATGCAAAGTACACGGCCCTGTTAGGACAAAGAGAGACTGCTGAGGAAATCATCAAGGCACTTTAAAGTCTACGCATCCCTCTGCAACATTTACAACACACAGGATTACAACATCTACAGAGCAGCATAAGGGGCCCGAGACTGGACTCACCCAAGCCTGCCACCATACCCAGGATGTGACAAAAGTGTCCAAGACCACAGAGTAAAATGAGATTTGGGTAACTCATATAAACGTCCTTCTGCATTCTTTATTCTGGACAATGTCAATCATTTGAGTAGAAATGCATGCTGCCATTTTTAAAAGTCTAGCTTTCTCAGATGGGAACTTGCTCTCCTTGTCCTCCCTGAGGGGAGAGTACACCCGGGAGCTCTGCAGCAGGAGCAGGCTTCAACCCTGCCATGCAGAAGAGAGATGCTTCTTGTTGTCGCTGCTGAATGCTCAGAGTAGGATCCTGGCTATTGTTGAACAGGCTCCCAGGAGGCCACGGGTTTAGACTAAGCTCTGGCACCAGATCCCATCAGACAGGTCGAAAGATGGGGGTGGGGAGTAATCATTGTGCTCAAGTTTCTAGTTCCTGTTACCAACTCAAGCTACCCGGCCCTTCGAGTAAAGCAGGGTTAGAGAAAATAACAGATCCCACAAAGGGACAAATTCCAGTCAGCATGAACAAGTTCCCTCTGCTTTAGTCCTTCTAAGAGAGGAACCTGATGTGAATCAGTTCATTATTTTTCTATTGTTCTCTCTGTTCTTCCCTTGTAACTCAGAAATGTATAACTTTTTGATCCTTGCTTTTGCTTTTCACTGCCTTGTTCTGTCTAAACAAACAAACAAATACACCAGTCTTATTTTATGGAATAAAGCACTTCCAGATTCCAGAATAGAAAAGGCAACTAAAACCTGTATACTACAGCATTAGGACTTTGGCCTGGGACACACACTGCAACCTGTCCTTTTACACACACAGTTCCCTTTTCTATTAGCACTGCCCAATGACTTTCTGTGATTCAGAGACACTAGCTGTGTATGGATAACGAGCCCTTGAAAAGTGGCCAGCATTTTCATTAGTTAAAAAGGTGAATGGAGCCAGCAGCTTAATGCACTGGGATAGTGCAGTTCGGCAAAGGCTTTAAAGAGAAGTAAAGAACCAACGATGTAATGCTATAGGAAGCAAAGTCTAGGAGCCTTTATAATTCCTTCAGACTACTGTTCCTGAGCCACCTGCACGTCTGGTTGAGAAGTCAGATTCTGATATGGATCTGCGTGTGCCATAACACTGGGCATTTCTACACCCAGGGACAGACCACATACTGTACGTAGGGTAAGAAATCTCACATAGAGAAATCTGAGTGCTGATGGCAGATTTATTTCTCCATTTTAAAAAACCAACCAACCAACCTATGGTAATCACTGTTTCTCCATGTCCAACAAGTTCAGGCAATTTTTTGTTTGTTTTTCTTTTTCTTTTTTTTTTAATGTTTTATTATTTATTATCTATACAGTATTCTGCCTGCATGTACACCTGCAGACCAGAAGAGGGCATCAGATCTCATTACAGATGGTTGTAAGGCACCATGTGGTTGCTGGGAATTGAACTCAGGACCTTTGGAAGAACAGTCAGTGATCTTAACCTCTGAGCCATCTCTCCAACCCTTGTTTTTGTTCTTCTAGACAGGGTTTCTTTGTGTAGCCCTGGCTGTCCTGAGCTCACTCTGTAGATCAGGCCAGTCTCGAAATCAGAGAACCGTCTGCTTCTGCCTCTCGAGTGCTGGGATTAAAGGAATGCACCACCACCACCTGGCTATGTTTAGGCAATTTTAACACAGGGGAGGGGGAAGCAGCCATTCAACAGTGTCACCCTTGGGCAAGAAAAAATTCAGTACTGCATGCTGATCTTGGGGAGCTCGCGCAACAACCAAGTGCTTACCTTGATGGTGCAACTCCAACCAAATTTGGACCTAAGCCTCTAAAAAGTGACTTTGGACCCTCCTTTTCCAGGATCGACCTGAACGATAAGAAAAGACATAGCTTTAACATCTCCGAGACACTTTAGATAGGGTGCTTGGGTAAGTGCGACCTCGGGCACATGAAGTCTGAGTTTGAACCTCAGCCATAAAAAGGGTGTGGTGATCCACAGCCCTTAGAAGGTGGGAGCAGGAAGGTCAGAAGTTCAGAGTCATCCTTGGCTACAAAGAGTCTGAGGTCAGCCTGGGCTGCACAAGACTATCTCAAAACAAAACAAGACCTTTGAGCAAGGCCTATCTTGGTAGTAAGAGAAAACCTTCATGTCACCTCCTTGAAGGGATAACATTTAAGAGTCCCTAGACTCACTTCCCTCTGCTACAATGTAAAACCAGAAGGCTGCAGTATCAGACAGGGATGCTACAAAGAGTACACCCAAAAGAAAGCCTGCCGGAGGAAATCTCTGGTCCTGTTTCTCAGTTCCGCTCACTTCAGTCTGCAATCTCACTTCCTCAGGAGGCTGAGGCAAGGTCTGTCTAGACTACAGTGAATTCAGGGCAGTGAGCCCCTGTCACAAAATAAATAAAGTACAAAAATGGGGGAGGTATGAGGATGCAAGCCAGTGGCAGAGAGGGTACTTACCTCACACACGGGAGACCTGGCCCTACTCTATCAGTGGTTTTACTGTCATTTCCAAGGCAGTCTCACTGTGTAGCCCAGGTTGGTTTCAAACCTGCCAGCCTCCTGCTGCACCCTCCTAAGTTCTAGGATTACATGTGTGTAACACATCATATTTAATAGATGAAATTTCTTTTTTAAACTTACTTTGTGTGCGTTGGTGTGTGTGTGTGTGTGAGAGAGAGAGAGAGAGAGAGAGGGAGGGAGGGAGGGAGGGAGGGAGGGAGGGAGGGAGGGAGGGAGGGAGGGAGGGAGGCCAAAAAATGGTATTGAATTCCATTAAGCTCAAGTTATAGGCAGTTGTGAGTTGCCCACATGGGCCGTGATGTTACATCTCTAGGAGAGCAGCAAGCGCTCTCAACCACTGAGCAGCCCTCTCCAGCCTCGGGAAGAAATTCTTGAACTTGAAGTCTACACTGTGGTTTTGAGGACACTTTGCTCATGGTAGATAAACAGCAGAGAACTACTGCACAGGGTAAACACATGAGGCACACTCTCAGATGGCTCATTAGGGTGTGCATGAACACAGTCACACTGAGAAGGCCGAGGCAGTAAAATGCTAGCAGTGTGTGAGTCTATAAGAGGGTATAAGTCATCTGTGCCATTCAAGTAACTTTTCTACTATTAAATTATTTCAAAATAAAAGGTTATCTTTAAAAACCTCAATAAATCTTAATACAGGTCATAAAAACTGAGACCAAAATTCTAGCACATAAAGTTTATAAAAATCAAGGGTCAGAGGAAACACTTCTTGGGCTCCTATCAACACAATGCTTCAAAATAAAATTCTAGGTCACGATGGCCAAAAGTAAACCACCTGGCTGTTGACGGAAGCAAAATCCAATGTTTTCAATGAAAACCCTTCACTTTTCTTATTTTCCTGAGAGAGGACTGTTTCCAAAGGCCAAGCTCCTTGATCAAGACATGTCTGCAGGAGTGCCTTGAGGGGACCTGCTCCTGACGACACTGTGAGACTGAAGATTCAAATGCTCTTCACTTGACAGTTGCTCGGTGTAGATTGCAACTGTGGTCTGCAGTAATGAGCACCGTGCGGCCCAGAGGCTACTTAAGAAGATTTGGGGGACCTCTGGCTCCAGGAGGCTGGGAGTCCTCATCCATAATGCAGCAGGGAATGCGTGTCCTTAAGTGACTCCTGCCTTTTAAGAGCTGAAGAAAGACAGTCTCCATAGTTACGCATTGAACAGTGGCAACAAGTCCAATCTGTTACATAAGCTGAACTTCTGCCCTGCCTGGGTGTTTATAAGCTCTTCTGGGAAAATCAAGTTCCCACTACACAGCACATGTCAGCTCTGAAAGACCAAGGCAGAGCCCAGGCTCGCCCTCTCATCTGCATGCCACCTTCATATTGGAAACACATGTAAAAGTGATCAGTCTTGTTTGGAGCCCTCTCTCCCCAGGTTAGACCTGCACATATAGGAGAAGCAAGAATCTCACCAAATATCCATCACAGCAAGGCAACTTTGGAAAAACATGGACTAGCTGATATGGACATTAATTTTCAGATTGAAATAGGGGGTGAAGAGATGGCTTGTGGGAGTCACAATCACTCGGTCTCCAACAGCTGCATCAGTCTGTCACTCCAGCTTCAGGAGATCTGACTCCTTGTCTGGCCACCTACATGTGTATATGCCCACATACAGGCATACTCATTTAAGCATTTTAAAAAATAATTATTAAGGGCTGGAGAGACGGCTCAGTGGTTAAGAATACTGCCTGCTCTTCCAAAGGTCCTTAGTTCAATTCCCGGCAACCACATGGTGACTCACAACCATCTGTAATGAGGTCTGGTGCCCTCTTCTGGCCTGCAGACATACACACAAACAGAATATTGTATACATAATAAATAAATAAATATTTTTAAAAATAATTATTAAAACATTTTTAAAGACCTTTAAAAAAATCAAATAAGGTACTTTAGTTAACTTAAATCTTCACTTTAAAAAAGTACTTTTTTGGCCAGGTGGTGGTGGTACACACCTTTTTTTTTTTTTTTTTGGTTTTTCGAGACAGGGTTTCTCTGTGGTTTTGGAGCCTGTCCTGGAACTAGCTCTTGTAGACCAGGCTGGTCTCGAACTCACATAGATCCGCCTGCTTCCGCCTCCCGAGTGCTGGGATTAAAGGCGTGCGCCACCACCGCCCGGCGTGGTACACACCTTTAACCCTAGTATTTGGGGAGACAAAGGCAGGCGGATCTCTGTGAGTTTGAGACCAGCTTGATCTACAGAGCGAGTTCGAGGACAGGCTGCAAAGCTACACAGAAAAACCCTGTCTCGAAAAACTGAGGGGAAAAAAAAGTACTTTTAAAAAAAGGAGACAGCCGGGCGGTGGTGGCGCACGCCTTTAATCCCAGCACTTGGGAGGCAGAGGCAGGCGGATCTCTGTTGTGAGTTCGAGACCAGCCTGGTCTACAAGAGCTAGTTCCAGGACAGGCTCCAAAACCACAGAGAAACCCTGTCTCGAAAAACCAAAAAAAAATAAAAATAAAAATAAAAAATAAAAAAAGGAGACACCTGACAAAGCATTATTTTAAAAAATTACATGTTGTATACGTGTATCCATGCAGAGGTCAGAGGTCACGACAGGCTTCTTCCTCCTTCTGTTCTCCATCCTTTCTTTTCTTTTTTCTGAGACAGGGTCTCACTGTGTAGCTCTGGCTGGCCTGGAACTCGTAGAGATGTCCTCCCTCTGCCTTCTGGGTGTTGGGATTAAACTAGAACCATATTAAGCTGCCTTATTTATTGAAACAGGGTCTCACTAAAACCTGGAGCTCACTAACTGTGCAAAACTAGCTACCTAGTGAGTTCCAGGACAACGCTGGTGTCCTCCTGCCCATGCTAGGATTACAGGCACACATCCATCACCAGTACTATTTTTTAATTAAATTAAAAAAAAAATTGCAGGGACTGGAGAGATGGCTCAGAGGTTAAGAGCATTCTCTGCTTTTCCAAAGGTCCCGAGTTCAATTCCCAGCAACCAAATGGTGGCTCACAACCATCTGTAATGGGGTGTCTGGTGCCCTCTTCTGGCCTGCAGGCATACACACAGAATATTGTATACATAATAAATAGATATTTTTAAAAAATTTTACATGTGTGCATGTACATCTGCATGTGTTCCAATGTATATGTGAGTGCTACTACATCCCTTAGAGCTAGTTGCGGCCAGCCATGAGCTGCCAGGTGAGGATGCTGGGAACCGAACTCATGTCCTGGAAGAGCAGGAAGCACTCTTAACCACTCTGCCATCTCTTCCAGCTTTGGAAGTGGCTTTGGAAGTGGGTGTTGAAACACAAACTCAGGTCCTCACACTTGTATAGCAGGCACCTTATTAGGCACTGAGCCATTTCATTTCCCCAGGCCCCTCCCAAAAACATCTTTTTTTTTTTTTTTTTAAATGTGTGTGTTTGTGAGCTAAGTGCACTCCTTTAATCCCAGCATGTGGAAGGCAGAGGCAGACGGATATCTGCTGAGGTCAGCCTTGTCTACAGAGCAAGTGCCAGGACAGGCTCCAAAGCTACACAGAGAAACCCTGTCTTGAAAACAAACAAACAAACAAACAAACAAATTATGTGTGTGTGTGTGTGTGTGTTATGTGTAAACTGGGTATCTCCTACCATATGGGGTCTGGGGATCAAACTGAGGATGCAAGGCCTGGCAAGTGTCTTACCCGCTGAACCATCATGGCACCCCATCCCCCATCTTTTGAAATAACTTCTTCCATTCTTCAGCAGCGTATATATTTTTCCTAATAAGTTAACCTAAGACATGTGATTCATATTTTAAAGACCTGTACACACACAACTTGCTATGACTTTTACAATAGTGGTCACAGGAAGGGTAGGGCAAGTAAGCAGCAGCTGAGTTTTAAATGAATGGCCACATTAGTCATCTGTGCTTTTGACAACCACAGTTTCCTAGAATTCAGAACAGAACCCAGGATGGGTCTTGTAGTGCATAGAAAAGGTCTGGAGCTTGTCCTTGCTTATTGTCTCTCTCACAAAGAGCCCTTCTGGTCGAGCATCACCCCTGGGCTTGGCTCCAGAGGCCGAGTGGGAAGCAGCCTCTTTATTGACCACACCACCCAGGGCAGTACACTGTTTGATGTTTCAGGATCTGAACCACAAGAACATCCACGTGGCATGAGGGGATGCTTCTTCAGGTGGGAATCAGGACTCACCATCCAAAGAAGCTCTGCTGCAAACCTTCCCTTAAGAAGCACAAGAAAGCGCCCACTAGAAACAGCAGCACACATGTGTCGCCATGGTGGGAGGCTAGGAAGCCCTTTCCATGACCAGTACTGACTTGCCCAATTTCATAGAATGACTTGGTTGGTTCTGAATGCTTCTCTAGCCGTACACAATATTCTAAGGAGCCTGGGGACACTTTATTAATAGAAACAAATACTCCGCCTCCCAGGCTGGAGTGAGGGTGAGCAGACAAAGGAGCATGTAAATAAGCAGCCACACTGCTGGAGGATGAGGCAGGGGCTGTGCATAAAGGAGAGCACGATGGCGTGGGGAAGCTCAGTCAAATAACAAGGTCAGCGCAGGATATTCCTGCAAAGGTGTCAAAACCACAGAGATAATGTCCAGAACAAGGAACTGGCGCTAACAAGTGTTCTTGTGCTTTTATTATTCATTTATTTTTGAGATAGGGTCTCACTGTGTAGCCCTGGATGTCCTGGAACTCTCTATGTAGAACAGGCTGGCTTCAAACTCAGAGACCCATCTGCCTCTACCTCCTGAGTGCTGAGATGGGTGTGCATCACAATGCCCGTTCCCCTCCAAGGAGGCTGAAGGGGAACAGTACAGTCACAGGACTGTTGAGTGAAGAGCCTGCAGGCTGGCTGGACTCTGGCTGCTCTGTTGAGCAGAGTGGGGAGGGAGGTAGTTAACTCTCAGGCTCTGTCAGCTAGGATGCTAACACTGCAACACAGAACAGCACTAGAGGAAGTCACAAATAGGGGGTCAGGTTTCTCTATTTTGAAAGCAGAGCTGACAGGATTTATTGTGGGTTGAGAGGTCCCAGAACTATGACTGTGGGATGAAGCTGCTCTAACTCAACAGAGCAGTTCTGGTCTGCTTTCATTTTGCTTGGGATGGGTAGAAAACAATTATGCTAATAACAGAGGCAGCAGGGGATGAGTGTGAGAAACCCCATCACTCATGATGATTGAATGAGGGACAGCTGTCACTAGGTGAGTCCTGGGATCCTGCTGCGGCAGCAAGAGACAAGGTGGTAAAGCAGCAGTCACAGCTAAGGAAGTAGAGCCAGCAGCCAGTGAAGGGGCCAAGGTCCTGCTCCTGGCATCTTTGGGCTAGCACCAGGAACACCTCCACATAAGACCTGGAAAAGGCTGCAGCCCAGCTGTGATCTGGGCTTTTCTGTTTTGTTTTACCTTGTTCTTAGCTGCTCTAAACTGTTCTAGAAAGAAGGGAGCTCCACATTACACGTGACTCTGGGTATCCACGGCTGCTAATCTGCAGGTCTTTCTCTCTAAACTGAGAGCAATGGGGTCCAGGTGCTCATCCTTTAAGGCCGTTGTGAAAAATCAATGGAATTTATTCAGAACCTGAAAGCTACTAAATGACAGCCCAAGTGCAGAAGAATCCTAAAAGCGTACACCACAGGCTGAGGAAACACAGCATGGGTGAGCAAGACAACTGCACAGAACCTTTCTAGCATGCGCAGTGTCATTAAAACAAGAACGTGGCTTAATTCCATGGTTTACACTTTGACATAAACACAGTGTAAGCGGACAGTCGTGGGGAAGTGGCAGTTTGTGACTTCATAGCCACAGACCCATAGACTGTATTAAGCAAGGACAGGGTAGGTCTGTAGTAAAGTGTTGGCTTTTGTGTCGTGTGGAAGTGGTTCTCGCATTTTCAGGGATGAAGTGCCCGTTGCTTTGGTTTCCACCGCTGTAGTAACTGTTGCGGGTGGGGCTACTGGAGACATGACAAACTAAACAAGGAGGGTGTGTGCTCCCTAAGGCCTGCAGTAGAGAGACATTCTTTCCCCTCACAGGCTTAGCCCTGCAGACAGCTACCGCTTCGGGGACATGTCAACTGGTCACAAGTTACCTGGCAAGTCTGTATGAAGTTCATTCTGAACACTAGTGACGTGACCTGATCACCCGCTTTCAGCTCACTATGCCAAGACGCTATGAAAAGTGTCACCTGATGCCAAGCAGGAAGTATTCTCTCGGCCACTGAGGACCATGGATCCTGTTTCTACTCACCGAGATCTATGCTGCCTCCACATCCCCTGGTTCTTGCCTCTGGTCTTTCTGTGCCTATCGATAACCACCTGCTTTTGGGACTTTACTCCCTTCCTCAATGTTAAAACTGAAAGAATAATCCTCCTAGGCAGCCTGATGCTCAGTGAGTAAGGATATTTGTCACCAAGTCTAACCTGAGTTTCATCCCCAGAGCTCTGTCCTCCACCTGCGAGCTTTGGCATACCATCCCATTTCTTACAAAATAAATAAGAAATGGAATTCTTCTATTTGGACCCAAACTGTATAATGTGACCAGGTGAGGGCAGGAGAGGGCCGTGCGGAGAGGACTGCACTCACTTCAGAACCTGGAAGAGCCCCGGTGTCACAGACGTTGGTCTCATCATTCCAGCTCCACTAATGGTCCCCAGATGGACTTGAGGATAATACACCGTCCGAAGAGCTAGTCGGGAAGACTGCAACCTCGTCTTAATGACTTCGAGTGGACATGTGAAAATAGCACCAACTGTGCCCCCGCACCTGCAGGATGGAAGGCACAGGGGGGTCAGGAGGGCAACACGAGTCTGCAGAAAATGCAGTTGCTATTTAGCTTTTTCCTCTTTAAAACAAAGCGCCTGCATTCATTTAATACAACTTACAAGGGAGTTAAAAACATTAGCTGAAGCCAGATGGTGGTGGCACACGCCTTTAATCCTAGCATTTGGGAGGCAGGGGCAAGCAGACCTCTGTGAGTTCAAGGCCAGCCTGGCCTACAGAGCTAGTTCCAAGACAGCCAGGGCTACACAGAGAAACCCTGTCTCAAAAAGTTAAAAAAAAAAATTAGCTGAGGTTCCAGAACTAAAGAGAATCACTTGACAGTGATCCGTGAACGCAGATGCCACCTGACCACTCGCAACAGTCTGATGCCATCCCTCTGTATCTCCACACAGTATTCAACCAACTTCATCCAGTCTCACCACGAGACTCACCATGAATAGTCTAAAATACAGATCTCTGCACATTCAAGCCAAATACTCAGACCGCGTTACTAGTTTGAAAACCTATGTTCATTACAACACAGACTTTCTGACATGGACACTACTGAACACTACTGAATACTTTCCACCAGTGAACGCCTGTCTCCTCTGCTGTACAAATGATGGGCACACACTGTTTCCTAGTTACCATCTCTCTGGGTCATTCCTCTAAACTTCAGTTCTGTCCTTCACAGCATGCTGATAGCAAGAAATTTCTTGAATTACTTTTAAACTTTTTTTTTTGTACAAGAATTGAACCCAGAGCCGGGCGGTGGTGGCGCACGCCTTTAATTCCAGCACTCGGGAGGCAGAGGCAGGCGGATCTCTGTGAGTTCGAGACCAGCCTGGTCTACAAGAGCTAGTTCCAGGACAGGCTCCAAAACCAGAGAAACCCTGTCTCGAAAAACCAAAAAAAAAAAAAAAAAGAACTGAACCCAGGCACATGCCAGGCTAGATGCTCTAACACTGAGCTACAATCTCAAACCTTTTTTTTTTTTTTTTTATTTCAAGACAAAGTCTCCCTAAATTGCCCAGTTTGCAATTCTCCTGCCTTAGTTCCCTGAGAAGCTGGATCACAGGTGCCATCAGCACGCCCAGCTCAGACACCTTTCTACAAGACAGCAGCTACTTCTTTACCCATTCCCATCTTCTCTTACATAACACTATCGAAAAACCATGCTCAACAGGCCAGCTACAACAAATGATGGCATGGACCATCTAAAGTTACCACCCATACATCCAGGGATTTTTCTCCTTGGAAAACATAGCCCTACAGTAGAGCAAGCCCAAATGGGACCTGGGGTCTGACTCACCTTTGCATCTGTGGCATCAGGACCAAGCAAGTTCACAAGGGGCGATTGTTTAGCTAAGGATTATTCAGTTGAGAATTCACGGAGAAAGTCTTTTTACTATTATGTCATTAAGTATTATTATTATTACAATTATTGGGACATGTGTGGAGAGGTAAG
This sequence comes from Chionomys nivalis, assembly GCF_950005125.1. NCBI lineage: Eukaryota > Metazoa > Chordata > Mammalia > Rodentia > Cricetidae > Chionomys > Chionomys nivalis. Next base: position 6,568,269 of record NC_080096.1, on the reverse strand, counting down.
GGGACAGTTTGCAGGGGTGGGTTCTCTTCTTCCATGTGGGTCTGGGGATTGAACTCAGGTTATCACCGTGGCAGCAGGTGCCCACACCCACCAAGCCATCTTGCCAGCCAGAGGGTAGATTTTAAGCTGTAAATATTTGGGGAAGCGCTAACTCTGCTTCTTATCCGCCATCCTCTTGCCCTAGACTGAGAACTCCTGGCAGGTTAGCATTTGCAGAATCTTACACTAGCCTCTCTATAGCAGTAACCCGGCACTCAATATACACCCCCAAAGTGAATAAAGCAAAATCTCCAGGTAGGACTTAAATTAGGGCTGGCAAGCTGGCTCAAGAAGTAGACAAAAGTGATTCAGACAACCATGGTGACTTGAGTTTGGTTTTTTTAAAGCTGGTTGAAATGGTTTGAATCTGCCACCCCAGTCCCAGCACCCTACAGTGAAATGGGGGTAGACAGAGGAGAATCAGCCAGAAGCTCACAGACAAAGGGCAGTGAAGAACTAATGAGGCAGCCCCAGTCTCAAACACAAAGTGGAAGGGACTGAAAGATGGCTCAGAGGTTAGGAGCGCTTGCTGCTTTTCCAGAGGACCTGAGTTCAGTTCCCAGCACGCAAAGCAGCTTATAAGATCCTTAACTCCAGTCCCAGGGTTTTCAGTGCCCTCTTCTGGCTTCTATGGGCACTAGGCACACAATCAATGCCCTTACATCCATGCAGGCAAACACATAAAATAAAAATAAATACATCTTTAAACTAGTGAAGGAGAGAACCAACTCTTGAGAGGTTGCCCTCCGACCTCAGCAGACACGCAGCTGCACTGGTGGACCTGCACTCCTCCACAGCACAGCACAAGGGCTCATGCTCACAGAGGAAGCCACATCCTGCTTACTCAGCACTGGACTACTAGTTAAAAGGCTGTTTCGCTGAATGTTGTAGACGACATGGGTAATCCCAGCACTCCGGAGACTGGAAAGGGGGATCGTGAGATTGAGGCTAGCCTACACTACATAGCAAGACCCCGCCTAAGAAAGAGAAAGAAAGGCAAGAAGGAAGGAAGCAAAAAATATTGTTTTGTGACAAGCATTTATTCCTCCAACAAACGTCTTATGAGGTCAGGACATATGCGCCCCAATTTACAATAAGTATCCTGAATGTTGTGAAACAGAAATGTATATAGGTGAGGGGGGGGGACAGCTATACCTGGCTATTCAGGTAAACCTGCTTTAAAACTGTGATCACTGCCGGGCGGTGGTGGCACACACCTTTAATCCCAGCAGAGGCAGAGGCAGGAGGATCTCTGTGAGTTCAGACCAGCCTGGTCTACAGAGAGTTCCAGGACAGCCAGGGTAAAAAAGAGAAATCCTGTTTTGAAAAAATAATAACAAATAAACAAAAAAAAAATCATGATCATAGCATAGAAAAAAAGGGGTATTATCTACTACTCAAAAAAGGAGAAGGAATGAAATGAGGGAAGAAAGGACAGAGGGAGGCAAGCAGGACGGGAAGGGGTGGGGCTGGGCTTGCTTGGTGTGTACTTACTTGTAAACCAGCATTTGCAAGACTAAAGAGAAAGATTACCATGAGTTCCTCGCCAATTAGGGCTACAAAGCAAGATTTTGTCTCAAATGAAACAGGAAACAGACAGAAGCACTGGAGGGAAAGACAACACTGTTACTATTACAACTGGGCAAGCCCCAGTTGCTACAATGTTGTCGACTACAGGCCCAAGCCCATCACTCACAAAGGCATTCAAGGTCCTGTGATGGGAGCCCAAAAGGAGAAAAGACAGAAAGAATTAGACACCTTCGAGATTTGTTTTATTTTTATTGATATAAGTAAATGAACAAATGTCTGGCTGTATCTGGGAGGATTAACTAAGGGGTGGAGACCTGCCTTCAGTGTGGCCATCATACAGACTAGAACTGCATGGAATAAAAGGGGAAAACAAGAGCACCCATTAGCAGGGCTCTCTTTTTCTCTCTCTGCTTCCTGGCCAGCTTGAAGTTGCTTTGTTCTGCCCACCAGGATGGGGTGAAATCACCACCCCAAATAAACCCTCCGGCCTCTAGGTTGTTTCTGCTTGGTTATTTGTCACAGCAACAAAAAGCCCAGCACACTTGGCCTGGGAACTCTGTGGCAGCATCAAGCATTTTTCTCTTTCTCTAGTCTACATATTCCTGGGCACAAGGCTAGCAAGGTCCATGAGAGTCTCTTTCTGTCCTCAGAGGTCAACACAACTGTCCTACGGTAGGCAGACACCCATGCCCTTCTCCAGGTGTTGTTGCCTGGGTGAAGAAGGTACAGCCTCCACTTGTAGGAAGCATATGGAACCAGCTAAGCATTCTCAATCTGCAGTCCAGACCTACTAGGGGCTGGGGATAAAGCAGGGACAATAACAGGAAGACCCCCCTGATGGAGGAAGGTCATTGGTTAAAAAATAAAGAAACTGCTTGGCCCTCATAGGTTAGAACATAGGTGGGTGGAGTAAACAGAACAGAATGCTGGGAGGAAGAGGAAGTGAGCTCAGACTCGATAGCTCTCCTCTCTGGGGCAGATGCGATGAAGCTCTGACCCAGGATGGACGTAGGCTAGCATCTTCCCAGTAAGCGCACCTTGGGGTGCTACACACATTATTAGAAATGGGCTAGTCCAGGTGTGAGAGTTAGCTGAGAAGAGGCTAGATATAATGGGCCAAGCAGTGTTTAAAAGAATACAGTTTGTGTGTTGTTATTTCGGGGCATAAGCTAGCCAGGCAACCAGGAGCTGGGGCGGCAGGAACACAGCCCGCAGCTCCCACTACAGAATGACACCCGACGTGGTAGCAGCAATTTCTTGGGTCTGCTCTGCTTGCTAGAGGCAAGCAAGTGCTCTCATCTAAGAGAGGCTTCCTGACTCAGCTTTAGCTGCAAAATCCTGCAACTCATTAAGAGGTCCTGCCACGAAACACTTAAATGGTATTGATAAAAGCTGACTGCATGCTTGTTTGTTTTCAGCCGTATCAGGAAAAAAGTTGTGCTGTTTTATTTAAAATGCTGGCTTTCTGGGCCTTCTGGCCAGGGCAAACTCTGACTGTTTGAGGCAGGAGGGCCAACTACAGAGAGAGGACTTGAGTGTTGTCTGTGGATATAGTGTTGCAGCTTGCTTGCTGGCAGGGACCTTGAAACGCCATAGAGTTGTGGCAATAAAAATGGCTACAGCTGTTACCTCTGCCATGAGGCTGGAAAGCTAAGGAATGGGCTGGATCTAGCCGGCAAAGCAACAGCTTTAATCCTACCCATATTGCTCAGTAATTTAAAGGCTCATGTGGTCAGAAAGAGAGATACAGTAAAGAGAGATTCAAAAACAAAACAAAAAAAAAAACCTTTAAATGATTTACAGTGTGTTAAAAATATATGCAGGCTAAAAGTTAAAGTTCTTAAAGTAAAAAAAAAAATAAGGAAGAAAGAGAGTAGTTGGGTGTGGTAATACACACCTTTAATCCCAACACTTGGGAGGCAGAGGGAGATTGACCTCTGTGACTTCAAGGTGTGGTAGCACACGCCTTTAATCCCAGTGCCTAAAAGGCAGAGACAAACAGATCTCTGTAAGTTCAAGGTGTAGTAGCATACACCTTTAATCCCAATGCCTGGGAGGCAGAGACAGGTGGATCTCTGAGAGGTCAAGGACAGCCTGATCTACAGAGTTATTCCAGGTCAAAGATACAGAGAACCTGTCTCAAAAAGCAAAAAATAAAAATAAAAATAAACAAAATAGAGGTTAAAATAAAGTGCACAAAGATGGAAAATACACAGAGAATTTTGATACTGTATGCTATTATGCTCTGTTTGAATTGTTTGAATGCTGAGGAAGGAGCAACAGCTGCTAAAAGATATTTGTTTATAAATGCTGCTGAACTAATCCAACATAGATATTTTGAAAATGCCTTGACTTTAAAATTTGGACCTAAGGACATGACGCTTTGGAAAGGAGTTTCTTCTTTTGTTTTCACAGAGGATGAAACCCTGTGGATTACTTCTATCACAATAGACCATGCCCTCCCGAAAGGTTGCTGTGAACACCCTCAAAAAAGTTACTTTGCTCAACTGCCGACTGAGATGAACCTAGCAGACAGGTTATCCCATAAAAGACCTGAATAACAGCGCCCCCATTAAGCAGGAAGCAGTTTGGAGAGAAATAACTACGTCCATATTCCCAAATATTGTTTATAAATGTTCTTTTACATTTAAAGGGGGATATGATATAGGTATGAATAATTTGCATTGATATGTATTTTGCTTTAGTGATTTAAATTTAAGGTCAATTTTGTTATATGTATATGTATTTCTGATATTGATTAAGGTATTGTGATTGTGTAGCTCATGTAAAAATGTTATGTATATAAGTTGTTAATGAATAGTTATCTATAATAGTCAAGTTTGTAGTCATGTTAGATTTTCTAGATGTACATAGATATATTTTAGATAGACATTCTTCATATCTTTCAAAGACTACGGAATATGCTATTTAATGTTTTAATAACTTAGGACTTATCATGACAATGAGACACTCTGCTCCTGGCAGCACCAATCTACTTCAAGAAGAAGATGGGCATCGAAGAGGATCCTTATGGAGTTTGTTAGCCATTTGGACAAGAAACTGCTCTTGCCTGGACTATTGCATAAACTGGACACAAAAAACCCGCAGAGAGAGGACTGCTGAACTTGCCCAAAGGTGAGATGATCTTTCGGGGTTCCTGATTCATGAAAGGGTCTGCGAGACATTCTGCAGGACACAGCAGATAGTGAGTGAACTGCCTTTGAAATTTCCTGCTTCATGGAAATGTCTGCTGGAAACTATGGGCCTGTAGGCCAAAGATGGATGCCCCAACGGTACAGAGAAACTTTGGGTGACTGTCAAGGCAGCGAGATGTCTCTGTCATTTCTAGAGTTTGAAAGTTGCTTATTTCTTGTTTGCTTAGGTAATATTGTATCTTTCTGGAGTCTTTGATGGAGTTGAAGAATAGTTAGTTATAGTTTTCCTTAGTTATGATAAAGATAAAATAGATGTAAATATTGTAATTTTTACTTGATAACTGTTTTGTTATATGTAACTTTGCTATGGTAAAGTTAAAGCCTTCCTTTTTTTGTTTAAACAGAAAAAGGGGAAATGATGGAGGAAGGTCATTGGTTAAAAAATAAAGAAACTGCTTGGCCCTCATAGGTTAGAACATAGGTGGGTGGAGTAAACAGAACAGAATGCTGGGAGGAAGAGGAAGTGAGCTCAGACTCGATAGCTCTCCTCTCTGGGGCAGATGCGATGAAGCTCTGACCCAGGATGGACGTAGGCTAGCATCTTCCCAGTAAGCGCACCTTGGGGTGCTACACACATTATTAGAAATGGGCTAGTCCAGGTGTGAGAGTTAGCTGAGAAGAGGCTAGATATAATGGGCCAAGCAGTGTTTAAAAGAATACAGTTTGTGTATTGTTATTTCAGGGCATAAGCTAGCCAGGCGACCAGGAGCTGGGGCGGCAGGAACACAGCCCGCAGCTCCCACAACACCCCCCCACACACACACACTCAGCACTCTGCAGGGTCAATGATTCTTTTTCACACTGATGGGGTGGACCAGGCCTCTGGTTCACGTGAGCATCTTTGGCCAATGTTCAGACATCAGAGAGTTATATGACGGTTTTAGCAGAGATGGAGAATCAATTATCTGGCTGGATAGGATCTAAGTCAGTGGTTCTTGACCTTCCTAACACTGTAACCCTTTAATACAATTCCTCATGTTGTGGTGACCCCAAACATAAAATGATTTTGTTGCTACTTTACAACTATAATTTTGCTGTTATGAATCATAATCTGAAGCTCTGATATACAGGATATGTGATATGTGGCCCCGTTTGACCCCTCTCCAGGGGGTTGCAACCCACAGGTTGAGAACTGCTGCCCTAAGGAGTACATATTCTGAGATACCTGAATAGCCACTGGTGTAAAGTAGAGGTTGGAGAGCTGGCTCGTTAGCTAAAAGCTCATATCTCACTTCCAGAGAACCTAACATTGGTCCCCACCACCCACATCCAGCAGCTCACAACTGCTCTAACTACAGCTCTAGGGGATCTGACACCCTTTTCAAGTTTCCACAGGCACCCACACATCCCTCTTTGTCTATCTGTCTGTGGACGTCTGTCTCCCCCCCCCCAAACAATGTTTAAAAGGAATGTAGAGAGAAAATGTTATTTTACTTACAATCTTTACAATGTGATTTATATTTTATATGTATATCTTATGTGTCTAGAATTAAGGGGGTAATAAAACTACACATGGCACAGGCGGGGAAGATGGCCCACCATGTAAAATGTTTGCCTCACCAGTAACTCTAGGATGGGGAGGCAGAGACAGGTGGAACCACAGAGTTCACTGCCCAGACAACGTAGTCAAACTGATGAGCTTCAGCTTCTATGACAGAGTCTGCCTTTTTTGGGGGAGGAGAGAGGTTTTGAAGATTCTGTCTTTTTTGGGGGGGTGGTTCCGAGACAGGGTTTCCCTGTGTAACAACCTTGGCTGTCCTAGAACTCACTTTGTAGACCAGGCTGGCCTTGATCTTATAGAGATCCTCCTGCCTCTGCTTCCCAAGTGCTGGGATTAGAGGTGTGCGCCACCACTACCCAGTAGGACTGTCTTACACACATTACACACACACACACACACTTGCACGTATGCACACATGAACTACATATGGAGAGATACAAGAACATTTTAATCTTAGGGACATGCAATCAAAATCTGAGACCACTATTCTAGCCTTGGTTCCTAGCCCATGCAATTCTGCCTCCACTCCCAGTGACATCTGGCAACATATGAAGACATTTTTGGTTGTTGAAGAGATGTTATTATTAGCAGGCCCGTACGCTGCTGAACATCCTAAAATGCATATGACAAAACAACTAATCACACTACCCAAGCTGCAAAACTGCATTCTAGACCAATAAAACGAACAACCCATCTTGGAGGCAGCTGGCATTGCTGGCAGCCTCCCAGCATAGGGTACCCTCTGTCCTAACCAGATCTGTTTCTTAAGCCATACAGTATGAATGGATCAAGGCCATTTCTAGTTTTAACTCTGACTCACGTAAGCCCATTAACATGATACCATCTACTGGGCCACAGTTTGTTCAGAGAGGAGCATGTGATTTGGGCCCAGATACTCGGCATGAATTCTCTTGGAGCAATGACTGGTTTAGAGATAGGTGTTGGCCCCATAAAGAAACTGGTGGGAGAGACAGAGGAACCGCATACAGGTGAGAGGACCAAGCATGCATTACTGGGAGGCAGAGCAGTCAGGGCTCCACAGTGGCTGGAGCAGTTTCCGCAAGCCCTCTCCCGAGCTTGTGCCCCTCTGGAACTCAGGTGTATGGTCCAGGAGTTAACCAGTGTAGAGTGGGTCTCCTATTGCTCACAGCTACAATCCCTAAACTTACACTTCATGTTTGGAGAAAGCTCATAGGTAGGATGTGACTACTGCAGACAGCGTTCAAAGGGCAGTCAGCACTCCTGTGGAGGAGGCGGCATTTCCAATGGCTACAAGGAAACTTCCTGGATGTTAATTTAATTTCTCTCCCAGGGTAAGTTTGCACTGGTTACTATAATGCCAAAGTCCAGTAAAATTCTCTGGAATGTTCCACTCAGAGCAAACATGGAAGGGTTTGAGGAAAGCAACAGAACGGCCCTGAATGACTACCACTTCGAGTCCTTCCCACCACCTGTCCCCATATATATATATATATATATATATATATATATATATATATATATATATATATCTCATACAATTTTCTGTCTGTGTGTATGTCTGCAGGCCAGAGGAGGGCACCAGACCTCATTACAGATGGTTGTGAGCCACCATGTGGTTGCCGGGAATTGAACTCAGGACCTTTGGAAGAGCAGGCAATGCTCTTAACCCCTGAGCCATGTCTCCAGTCCTCCCACCTGTTCCCCTTTACATCAGTATCTGCTTCTCGGCATTTCTCTACTTTCTCTCCTTCTCCCTTTCAGAGTTGAAGTAGCATTTATCACACAAAGGCACATTTAACCTTTATCTTTTTATATCCACATGGCCCTTGCTTAATTTCCCACACACCTCTCCTCCAGTGTGGGGTAGAACAACTACTACAAAATGGACACTGACGTTTTCAGCTATTTTTATGAGGTTACAAAGTTACATAAAAATTTTAAATGATGTACATAAATTAACTTTCACCTCAGAATTTCAAATAATCAGAAAGAAATTAAACAAGTTTTCAGTAAAATATGCTGTTTCCTGAGTATATACCCACTCACCTTAGGCACTAACATCAAGGCCAATGTGCTTTTTACAAAAAAAAAAAAGTTTTACCTTTAAAATATTACATTTAGTGTAATATTACTACAGTGCTCATGTGGCGATCAGTTAGATCTCTCCTTCCACCATATGAGTCCCAGACACTGAACACAGGCTGTCAGGTTTGGTGTCAAATGCCTTTACCAGCACAGCCATTTCGGTGGCCCATAGACTTTTATTACATTTATTTCTTCAATGCAGGGTGGGTGGGTGTGTTGGTGCGCATGTGTGGATGCCAGCACACAACTCACAGTTCTCTCCTTCTGCCACATGTGTCTCTGGGATTGAACTCCAGCTGCCAGGCTTGGCAGGAAGCCCTTTGCCCATTGAGCCATCTCTCAAGTCCTAATGGGCTATTTATTATAAAAATCACTACCAACTAGTGGTAAACTTATTTCCATGGTCATAGACTATACACAGGTACAAAATGGGCTCTACCAACAAACGATACCAAAAGGAACTCTGCAAGCCTTCTAATCCTTGGCAATTCAGTAATTTTTCCTCATTTCTTCTACTTGAAATACATTAGTTGCTTTTCATAAACTATCATATTCTGGAAAGTTTATGTGAATATAAGGCATAAAGCTTATGAGATGTCAATTATGTAAGTTGCATATTATTTCATTAAAGCAAAACCAATTTTGGATGCCACTGATTCTCCTTTAGGATATACATCCTCTATTTCATCTCATTTGGAAAGAAAAATTATTTAAATAGCTCCCCGAAGCTTGGAGAGATGGCTCAGTACTCGCTTTTTCTTGCAGAGGACACAGGCTCAGTTGCCAGCACTGACATGGTGGATACAATATCCTCCTGTGGCCTCAGAGGGCACCAGGCATGCACATGGTGCACATATATACAGGCAACCAAAACACTCATACACATAAAATAAAATAAATAAATTTTAAGGGGGAAAAAAAAAGCATCCCAAATGAAGACGAATCATATCTTTCACTAATAAAGAAATCTAAATTAACATTACCTTGTACCAATATAGCTTCAGCAAATATTAATGAGTAATTCAGCAATAAAGTATGGTTTCTCTCTAGGACAATTCAGACCACATCAATCTACATCCGAGTTAAGTCAGCCAATTCTTTAATACTGACTGGCAGTTGTAACCTGCCTGGCACCTACACTTGGAATGGTCTGGTGAAGGAAGTTTATGGTACTTACAAAAAACTTCCATCTTAGCAAGGCAATGGTGGCACACATATTAATCCCAGCATTTGGGAGGCAGAGGCACATGGATCTCTGAATTTGAGGCCAGTCTGGTCTACAGAGTGAGTTCAAGGACAGCCGAAGCAACACAGAGAAACCCTGTCTTGAAAAACATACAAACAAAAAGAAACTTCCATCTTATTGGGCTTTTCCCATCAAAAACAAACAAGCAAAAAAACCCAAAACCCTCTCATAGCTACAACTATAGTAGATGAATTAAAGTCAATTTATATTCATAAATAGTATATATAGCTTGATAAAAAGTATTAGTCATTATATTTGTTTAATCAAAATTCCTGTAAGAATGTGCTATTGTTTGTTTGGTTTATATGGTTTGGCGGCTCCAGCTGAGGACATGTGTATGCTAGCAATGCTTCACACTGAGCTACAGCCTTGGACTTCAGGAAAAATTTGAATGGTCTATACACTGCATCCCTAGATAGTGGAATAGCCATTCCTGTAATGCTTCCACATAATCAAGATTAAGTTGGCAAAGTGCCAGAGTATACCTGTCAGCCATGGCCAATGATCTGATGGAAGACAGTAAATTCTGAAACTATCTAAGGGCTATCAGATCTACATATTCCCATCAATATTTCCTTTGGAGCATGTTGGGGATTAAATAAAAAACCTGGGGTCACAGTCATACTAAACATACAATCTACCAATAAAGTTATCTCCGGTCCCTATTTAAAAATATTTTAAAGGTCATGTGACTGTTTATTATTACAAAATGAGTACACACATACACACACAATCACACCATAAAAAATAAGATTGAAAGCATCTAATTCAGATTGTCAATCTAAATCTACAGCTTAATCCAGCTGTACCACGCAGATCTAATACCACCCCCACAGTAGCATGGCAGGCAAAGGATGTCACTAACACTAAGATGACACAAGCCCCCCCCCAGGCCCTTGAAGGCAAATCAGGTCTTCCAAGGAAGGGCTACTAGAGAGCACTCTGGCCATTTTCTTGATGGAGTGGTATTGGCCACAGAAAGAAACAGTAGACTATATTTGTTCAGGTAACGCCTGAGTACTACTCTTTTGCTTTGACAGCACTGAGGGAGGGAAGCTACCTAGAGGGTCTTTTAACACCAAGAATGAAGCTCAGTCATGCACAAGCAACTCACACTAAGAGGCAAACTGAAAATGCTGAGACCAAATGTCTTAAAAATATTTTAGTTTGG